>NC_140589.1:278213068-278726274 GCF_964204655.1 Triturus cristatus | reverse complement strand
CTCATTACTCTTGCAATAATTACACAGGCATCTGGTTGCTACGCACACAGATCCATAATGTACGAGATTATTGTGGACAAGTTCTATTTTCGTTATGAATACCAAACCAACACCCTGCCCATAATTAACAATAACAAATGATGGCATGCATTGTGTTGGGACACGTCCTGACTGGCTTTCCAGACTTCAAGTACCACTTTCATTCACACGGAATCTAGAAGGTTCTGTACGTGCAGAGGATTTGGCAATTGAAAGCCGCAGTTCTATCTAGCATCTATGCAGCATACTTCTGTAGGCTGTAACGCATACCTAGGCATACAACTGCAGAACATTATACCGCGCTATAAATTGTCACTGGGATATAGGGAGAGGGGTCGCTCCTCAAACGCTGGGAGTGGAAGGAAAGCGTCGCTCATTGCAGGCGGCCTGTTTCCAGGAGTCTAGATTATTGGTACTTATAAATAGCAATATTTAATGTATTTGTTTTTAAAATAAAATGCACGGGAAATTATGAGCTTGCGTGAATCGGAATTCTGAGCAGGGAAATTATACAGCTTTCAGTGGTGCGCTTCTTTGTACATATATACCTGTTAAAATAAATTGTAAAGTTACTACTTTGTAAAAATATTTAAAACAAGCATTGATTATCCAGATTAATGTTCTCAGTGCTGGTTTCCCATTGCCCGGCATCACGGCACCTGCGCTTTACTTTTAACGTTAGAAGTAAAGCGCCGGTGCCGCGATTATAGCAAAAGTAAAGAAATAGATGTTTTTTTCTATTTCTTTACTTTTGCTATAATCGCGGCACCGGCGCTTTACTTTTAACGTTAAAAGTAAAGCGCTGGTGCCGCGATTATAGCAAAAGTAAGGAAATAGATTTTTTTTTCTATTTCTTTACTTTTGCTATAATCGCGGCACCGGCGCTTTACTTTTAACGTTAAAAGTAAAGCGCTGGTGCCGCGATTATAGCAAAAGTAAAGAAATAGAAAAAATCTATTTCCTTACTTTTGCTATAATCGCGGCAACCGCGCTTGGCGCGAAAGTGAAAGAAAACAAGGGATGCGCAAGCAGCAGAGGCGGAGAACGGCACGCGCGCTTGTGCGCGTGACTGCAAGCTGGTGGCCACTTTGGTAGCACTTTTTAAAGCAGCTACTAAATGTCTCGCCAGAGCAGCGCACGCGCTGGCTCAGGCGAGACCTAAAAACTAAACAGTTCAAGGTGGGAAGCTATGGGAGGACTGTTCAGGGTGTTATTCACACAAGACTACTAACGGTTTGACAGCTCTACTGGTACTAGAAATGTACATCAAGACTTGAGAAGTCATTTTGGGAACCTGCAGAATTAATATCACATCCTTTTTGCTATGAAACTGAAAACGTAGGATTGTCTAATTGCTTGAGATCTCTTTCACAATCTAGAAGAAGATACTCATGAAAGAGTTAAGAGAAGGACTGTGTAACTACGTTCCAACGCTTTCATGTGGCCATGCAGTGTCAAAAGGCATAATATCTCATGTACCTGGAGGGAGAGAGGCCAGAGCTTTTTGGCAATGGGACAGCTGCTTCAGTCTGACCAAAAGATCTACCTTCCCCTTTTTCAGACTAGCACCACTACCAGCTAATTTTGCAACTACTTGCAGACTGCTTCTGAAGCATATGATAAGAAGCAGCTAATATAACATAGCATAACTCTGGACTCAATGGCCCAAGGCCTGAGGATCACCCTGTGTTTAGTTGTTACACTTTCAACCCATTAAGAGCAATACTTTCCATAAGACACCACACATACTCCGCAAATCAGATATAGCCCATTTTCTTTCCCCCACAGAATCTGCAAGTCAAAACAAATTCAATTTCTAAAAGTTGCAGTCAGATTTTAGTGAAGAGCTGTATGGCAAATATTAAGTGTCACTCCCATGAAAATAAAGATGTGATCCGAATTCTTGAGGTACCATTGTATGATAGGGTTATACACTCTCTAGCCACCACAAAAAGTCAAAGAACCTCAGGTTCGGACTACCCCAGGATAATGGGTAACCAAATAGTTAGTTAGTCTTTTCAGACTATTATTCACATCCTCACTAGCCAAAACGTACAGCTGAGAGGCACAGCCTGCATCACCCCTGCAACATCAAGCAAGGCAATTCCGACCAGGGAAGCTGATGCAGTTGAAGACAACTTCTCCAGTTCAAAACATTTTGAGGAAGCTCTCCTTAGAGGAAGAGACCATGAAGCCTATTCGTCAACATATAAATAGGCATAACCATTCAACACTTTGCACATGAAAGGGAAATGCGACAGGTTGCAAGCATATTCCCCGTGTCATATGGTATAACATCTTGCTGGCAATCCAGCAGGGTTTTGCCACAGGGCTGCATGCTTCCAACCCCATGCCGTGCACAGCCTTTGGCATGTGCAGTACAGGGTTGCTCTTAGGGCCCCGGGAGACCCCATCTATATTAAGGGCAGGGGGCATAAAAAGCCTCAGCCCCAAGCCTTAAAAGGCCCCGGGGACTGCATCTGCCAGGGCCAAATACAATTAAACAGGGGAAGAGGCGTGCAGCCCCCCTCCCTGAGCCTTATTAGGCCCAGGAGACCCCATCCCAAGCCATAAAAAAACGAAATAATTAGGGGAGCCACACAGCCCCCCTCCCTGAGCCTTCCAGGGCCCCAGGTACTACACCCCCCAAAGGACCAAAATCCAAGAGGAGTGGGGCATGCAGTCCTCCTCCTGAGCTTTATTAGGCCCAGGGACCCAAACTCCTGGGGCCAATGTCGATAAAAAAAGGGATGGAATGTGTAGCTCCCCATCCCCACGCCTTATTAGGCCCCAGAAGCCCAATACCCCAGGGCTAAATATAATAAAAAAAAGGGAAGGGGCCGCATGCAGCCTTCATAGGCCCCTGGGCCCCCATCCACTGGTGCCGTATTTTTGTTTAAAAGGGGAGGGAAACCCACCTCATCCGAGCCATCGCCCTAGGGCCTTCATTAATTAAATGTGGGTGCCCCAGTGCCCACCTAGGGCACCCACTAACCAACACGTTGGGGGATGATGGGGGGAGCCCCAGGGTCCCCGCGGCCCCAGCCAGCTCCCCCACATTGGAGCAGACACTGCTCCAGCCCCAAGGGAGCAGCTATTTATGCTGCTCCCTCCAAGTGGGAGCAATATGTTTTTCTGTTTCACCTGCCCGCCTCAGAGCAGGCAGGGAAACAGAACACAAGTATGAATCCAGCTAGTGGAAGTATTGTAAAGCGCCCGCCGGCTAGAGAAGACTTCGTGTTTGCTCCAGTTTAGCAGGAGCTTCGAAAAAAGCTCTCAGCAGACGGGAGCAAACACATATTTCCCTGCCTAAACTGTGTCCCGGGGGTGGGCTCCCTGGGACACAGTGAGCCAGCCCTTGGGAATGGGGTCCCTGGGGACATTAAAGGCTCAGGGTGGGGGCTGTGAGGCCCCTTCCCCTATAATAAATACATTGGGCTCGGAAGGATGGTGTCCCATGGACCGAAAAACAAGCACAATCTGCATACCAAGATCTAGGTTCCTGACACAAGTCTATGGAAATTGCACAAGGATATTTGCCTTTTTGCGCCCCCTCCTCCTTTGGTCTTGCTCCCGCTTGATTGATCACCCCGAAATGTTCCAGGAAGGAGGTGAGGTGAATTCGCTTTTTGTGGAACGTTTCATGAAAATTCGTTAAATGGCTCAAAAGTTATTAGCAAAAAAATTTAAAAAATAAACCATGTCCATGGAAAAGCAAACCTAACTAGAACTATCCAGATACACACACACACACACACACACATATACACACACATTCATTTTCTCTCCCTCTCTCTCTACCTCGCTACAAAAACTCACTTGCCTGGTAAACGCATTGTGTGGTAAAGCCAGCGTGCAAGTGTATGTCCCCCCTACAGAACCCTCATTCCTAGATCTGCAATTAAGACAACTCATTGAAAGATAAGTATGGGTAACTACTGTGCACGTGCACTAGCAGTGAAAAACAATATGTTTGGTTACATATAGAACAGGCAACCACGATGCATATTCCATAGGGTTGTATTCTTTATTTGTGCTCATGTTCAACTTTGGAAAAACAAATTAGAAACACACAAAAACTCCATCAACACGATTACCACAGTCATGTCAAATACAACTTACAATCAGAATTGCTGAATAAAAGTCCAATATGTTTAACAGATTGATTATGAGCTTTTCATGTGTACTACAAGCTGGAAGTGTCATGTTAATACCCGGCCTTTGCTGAATTTCGAATATGAATAATTATTTTACAAGTCCAACCATAACTTCGCTTATATCCCACAGTTTTCGTGCAACAGAATCATCCATGGCTTTAGGCAACAGTTCCTCCTTTTTGCAATCCCCAAAATACAAGTCTGATAACCCCTCCACTTCTGGAGATGATGCTAAATAAATAGAAGTCTGTGCTCCTTCTAAAGGAGTTTTAAAGAAGGCCCATGACACTAAACTGAAAAGGGGTTTGGCTAGTAACGGAATGTTGATATACCTGCCTAGATTGGTCCTAACAATCCCAGGATGTAAAGCATTTACAGTGACTCCTGTACCTTCCAGGCGCCTGGCTAGTTCCCTGGTAAATAATATGTTGGCCAATTTGCTTCGACTGTAAGCAAAGCTTTTATTGTAGTTTATCTCACTGTTCAAGTCATCAAAGTTGATGTCCCCGTATTTGTACAGTTTGGAGGACACTACAACAATCCTGCTTGGGGCTGATTTTTTCAGGAGACCAAGGAGAAGTTGAGTGAGCAGGAAGTGGCCCAGGTGGTTCACACCAAACTGCATCTCAAAACCATCTTCGGTCTTCATGTACGGACACTGAAATATCCCTGCATTGTTGATCAACACATCCAGCCTGGGCTCGTCCTTTGAAGAGAAAAAAAAGTAAAGTAAAGCTTCTCAATGGTGTATTATGTAAATGAATAGCAATGTGAATATGTCCGTCTTAAATCCATATGGGCATCATATAATTCAGCAAAGGTAAAAGTGTCTCAATTGGCAAGCAACAGAGAAGCAAAAAATTGTCTTGTTCTTATTCCATTACAAAAGTAAAGTCGCACACTACACAATTTGTACAGTAAGTGGTTGACAACTTTTAGAAAGTTTACCCTCTGCTGATGTATTTAAACTAGGAACCATCTACAAGGAACACTACATTTAAATGAAGAAACAAAATCCCAATGTCTCCTATTAGGTGGACGTTTGGTGATGTTAGCTGGGGCCAGTTTTTCGTGGGCGCCTGCCCGGGCATTTCCAGGGTCCTCATGCAATTCTTCAACATTAATGATGCTTTGGAATTTAATATGGTTGTGGGTCACAACAGTGTAAATGGAGGCCTGCATGGCATACCTGTTGAACATTTGTATCAAAAGAAAAAAAAATCTGAGGATTGGAGAAGTGGCTGTCTGTATGGCGATTGACTCCTAGTTCCAGCAGAAAGCCAGAGCACCGATCTATCTATACCACACACGCTTAATAATTCCACAATATCGCTCAAGAGAGGACTCTCTCGTGAGAGGAGAGAAGATACAAAGGTCCAGAGATAGAGTAGCACAAGGAGAGAGAATAATGGTAACAAACGGAAGTGTAAATGACAAATTCAAGAGGGTCCATCTGGACAGAGGGAACACCCTTCTCAGCTGTCTCCCCAGATACTAAACTATCACCTCTGAGCTCATCATGGGACACACATCTAAATTAATGAACACTACCCTGGAACCGAAAGTCTACCAATGACCTTCCACAATAATTTAATATTTCCGGGGTCCGGACCCCTCTCTAGCGATTTGTTGCTCTCAAACTAGGTTCATGCTTAACAAGTACCAACACATCCCTGTACATACACACATATGGTTTAATGAATATAGTCAAGATGCAAAAAAAGGTGAGGGGAGTAAAAAGAGTGACAAGAGTTTGGAGGGAAAGAAACAGAAGGGAGTAAAATGGCACAGGAGAAGGGCGAGCTGAGAAATAAGTTGGCAAAGAGGAAAAAGCATTGGTAAATGCAATAGGTTTCACCTATGTGAATAGTAATAACTTTTTATTGTTGTAGGTTTTGGCTTGGTGAGCAGGTGTAAAACGGATATGGTAAACTAATATTTGAATGGGGGTACCTGAATGCCAGAAGGTATGGGTGTCATATGCAAAAAGGTGTGCATGTTCACCGATATTTGTAATGAAAATAATAATACTTTACTGTCTGTGGAACACTGTAGGAGAATAAAGGACAACATTATAAGGGGCTGAGCCTGGGAGAACAAAATGGTGCAGAAATAAAATACATGGGTAAGAGACTTATGAAGAGTAAAGCGTGTATTACTGCTACAAGCATTTAAATAGCTTGTTAATGAAGAACTAGACAGTGGTTTAATTTCATAATGCACCACAAAACTTAAGACAAATGTTTGAATTTGGCCAGATTTCCACCATATTAACCACAACGGAATAGTACATTTCCATATACCAGGAGACAGTTTCTACTGGCTAGGCGAATTCAGGTGCCCTTTTTGAAACACGTGGTAATTGAAGGGATTTCCGAGGGAGGCAGCATAATGCTGGCTATAATATACATGCATGGAAACTACACAACATACATTTTCATTTTGTGTGGAAGTATAGGAATAAGTAAATTGCCACACTTTTAAGGAAATTTTAAATCTAAGACCCAAGTACTAATGCATTTACCCAAGTCTTAAGCGTGAGGCGCATGTGACTTAACTAATTTTGTTTAATACTGTGTTTTGCGGTATGTAATGACATAGTGATAATTACTTGATTCAATTTTTTCCATAAACAAACTTCTTCTTACAAAGAACGTTCCAAACAAACTAAGTCAGTGACCTAAAATGTCTGCTGCGGCTGCACAGTGCACTGCACACAGAGCAGGCCGGAAACCAGGACAATCACAGGACACAAACATGGCGGGGGAGGGAAGTAGTTGCAGTCTCTCGATTTTAAGGGAGAATACTGGTGCACATTTACATGACTATAGCATAAAGTGAAATGCAGTTATTGAGGAACAAAGTGGAGAAGACAAGAGTTGTAGCAAAGTTGAAGCAAAAAAGGAAAGCGGGTGGGACTAGGCATCTTACAGTTCAGTGCCTAGCCTCACCGTGTGTGTGTTCCTTGTGATCACTAAGCCGACGTCGTAGGATGTGCTCTACCAGCACTTTTCGGAATTCGGTGACATCCAGGATATATGGGTAGTGACAGACAAGCACATCAAACAGTCCAATAGGATATCCTTTGTCAAGTTTGCCAAGTCTTCTCAGGCCTGCTGGGCCATGGAAGAGATGCACGTTGAGTCTCAGCGAAAATACCAAGCTAACCTGCATGTCACCTAACTCTGAAAAGTGCTGGTGGATCACAACCTCGGACGTCGACTTGCAGATCACAAGGAACACATGGCTGTTGGGAGAGTCGTCCAGACTGTCCGATGACAGTCGGAAACTAGAGCCACCTCGTCAATGGTTAGAGTAAGGCTTGCAGTGGAACTTAACTCTCAAGAAAGGCGCTTACTGCAGCCCGGCTTCTGCTGCAGTGAAAGGCTGAGGGATGAGCTGCGTTAGGTTTGCTCCTCATGCACCAGAGTTATGTATTCAATAAGCTTGCAATTCTGCAGTTTCATTGCTGAAATGGAAGACGGACTTAGCACTCTCTAAAACCAGCTTGCTCTTGATGGAGCAGGTAAAACAAGATTTTGTATACCTCCTCTACATTGCATGTAATTAATTATGTAATCATTCTAAAATTAATGTAATTAACATGTTTGCAGAGAAATTTACTAATCAACTTTTACACTTTGATAAACATGATAAACACGAGATACACGTGGGACTAAAATGCTAATTGCATGGAAGAATAATTAATTAATTATGATACACAAACTAACTTTAGATTGCGGTGAAAAAGAAAATTGCAGGATTTATGTTGCTTTCAGGATCACAAAATGGTGAGTATCATCACTTTAAATGTTGCTACAGCTAGGGAAATACTAATATACTTTGGGATTAGTGTGGGTTTAAACATTAGAATCTCAATTTCTATATTTTAATTACTCTTATGTTTGTTTATGCTTAAGTTGGCATTCGGGCCTACTAGGCCGCAGTACCCAAGATGGAGTCTCTACCGCGAACGCCACCATGTGAGCGCGAGTGTTTCTGCGCAGAATCGGATGGCTATGGAGATCTCCCAATGACCTCAGACCTATGACACCGTGTTCCTTGTCAAGGATGAACGTGTTTGCCTGCCAACTGACGATGCTGTGAGAACAGCGAAAGGGTCAATACAGAACCTGTGGAGAAATGTCTACATTTGCAACTTTCGCCCGAGAGAAAAAGGAAATTATACAAATTGCGCCTTCCAATGCCAAGTCTCATGGAGAACCAGTTTACCCTGGGAAACTTTAGAAAAACTCTCAGGTAACCCCGAACTGTCCAATCAGAACATTTCTCTACCCCTAAATTGTTGCACGTTAGCATGAAGTAATAGGGAAAAAGGGTATATAAAGTCATTATCCGCCAAAGGGGGGTGAACATCGGGTTGATCTTTCATGGCATTGGGTCTGCATTGAGCTGGTGGTGATTTCAATTGTTTGCCTTGGGTTTATTGGGCTTTCGGGAGAGAAGGTTGCAGTGTATCTTATATTTCGTCTGACGGTTTGATCTTTGCTGAGGGTCGGACAACCTATCCTGGAAATTCTACCAGAGAATGCGGATAACTCTCTGTTTACTCAGAAATTCGCCTACGCTTGCTAATTGGTAATTAATTAACTGCGCTTTCTAAAGTCATGCTTATTTACTAAATGTCTGATTTCTCTTTAAAATAAAACTGAATTTATATTATGAACTGTAGTGCATAAATGCTAATGCAGGGAAATTATTATTAGATAAACAAAGTTGAAATAATACAAAATGAGTTTGTGGTTCTTTAATTAATTACAAAAAATATCAAATGTTTCCTAGGCTTTAATTGTGTTTTAGCTGGTTCTAATTCACCATCAACCAGTCCAACTATTTGGTCCATTGACCAAGTGGTGGAGTGCCTTGATGTTAAGGTCAGGATTCTGTAGGTGCATATGTATAAAATGTATATAATGTAAAGAAAATTAATCCTGATAAGTAATAAGGTACCCACATGTCCAGCGCTTTTCTCCTATGTACGGATTCGAATGAGAGTTATTAGATGAGGAGTGCGTGTTGGTGTTATGGGCCCCACCAATGAATGAGTGTATGGATGAGTTGTTGTGATTACGAATTTAGACCCTCTGTGCTGCATCACTTTGAACATGCAGAAAAAGGATGAGGGCCGTGCTTGGTGGACGAGCAGCAAGCAAGGTAGACATTTTGGTAGATTCATTGAACAAGCACAGCACAAACGCTGTGTGAAGCCGTGGTTGAGGAGTCAAGGCAGCTAGTGAGAGTATTGACTGTTGATGTGGGGAACTGTATGAAAGGCATGCATGCAGGAAGAGCCTACAGTCTGCTCAGAGTCACCTGAATTGTACAACACTGCACATGAGCATAAACATAAAAAATTCCATAAAGCTGCAGTACGCCGATTATCGTGACCAGAGAAGTGTCTTTGTTTAAAAAGCACAGTTCAAGCGCTGTGGAGGCAAACAAAAGATAAAAAAAGTTTCACAAGTGAATAAAAACAGTAACTGGTCCTCAAGAGACAAATAAGTGAAGAACACCGTGAACAACAGGCTACCACCAATAGAAACAGAGGAAAGGTAAGGGGCAAACACGAGAAATAATGAAGAGGCGAGAGTGGGATGTAAGCCCCTTCTAAGATATATATTTAATACAATAGAGCACAGAATAGCATAACTAAAATATCCACAGGAGTGTCTGGAGATGCTATGTTCTAGTTGCTCAAATACAAAAACTGAGGAAACCAGAATTTAAATCTTTGATTCCCAAATTGACAAGAATTGTCATCATGGGAAAAGTCACTATCTCCCTGTGACTTATTTCATTTATCATTCAAACCTAGGATGGCTAAGAAAACACACTAGAAACATTTTTAAAGCACCAAATATGAACACCTGGACATTCACTTGTAAACAAGGGAAATTGTGGGGCTGAATAACATGTTCCATCATCTAAAACAATCGGTTTGGCCACAATCCACTCTCTCCCAGTAGAAATGAACATGTAAAACTCAAAGTAACAAACAAAATTGTCTTTTACAGGGTCAATAGCAAACCATTATATATACCTTAAACCCACATACATAAGGGCAATGCACTCTTCCTTTTCAGGAAGGTCGACATATTTCACTATCATAACATTTTGACAGATACATCAGACTTTATTCTTAGGCATTCCATTGACAGAGTGTGGAGTGGTTGTCTACAGTAAGGGTCCAATGATAGTACCTTCAAATACAGCCATATTTGCCCATGGGTGGATGTCACAAAATCAAGCCAATAGTGTGCAGGTACTTCACACTCCCTTACCCATGGGGGAAACCGGCCCCTTCCTCTAAGCTGAACGGTCATTGCAGGCACTATTTCCATCCACCATTTGACTTGAATATTACAGCTGTTTATTAATAAAGCACGAGAAGTCATACTTGTACTACTGAATGTTATGGCAAGGCCAGGGAGCCGCGATCTCTTAATTGTCACTTATCAAGCAGCATGTGATATCAAACAATCCAGTGAAGTTCAAGGTTCAAATGATCTTTAGTCGGTCAGCAACGTGACCATAAAAGCATGTTAAAAACAAATACAAATGCTACATAGGGGCGAGGCCTAGCAACACACATAGAAAGAAATTCAAAAATAAAACCAACGATATAAAATTAACATGAACGTTCTCAATGCGTTAACATGTGCGGGCAGGTCTTTGAGTCTCTGTACATCAGTGTCTGTGTATGGCTCTTGTTTTCGTTAGTTAATGTGTACGTGAAGTTCGGGTCATCCCTTGTTCGGACCTCGTTTTCGTTTGACATGATGTTTCCATAAAAAGTCAGGACACAATATTTTAGAAGTGGCACGTGCAGAACAGCGCATCTCAGAGGTGGAAGACAGCTAGCGCAGTCTGCGGAAAGAGGACACACAGCTCGCAGCCTCTTGTAAAGAGACCGCATGGAGAGTAGACGATGCAGAAAACCGTGCATGACGGAATAACCTACGTTTAATAGGTTTTCTGGAGGGTTGTGAGGGTACAGATGGAGGATCCTTCCTCTTCCAATGGCTCAAGGACACCTTCCCGAATACTCAATACTCTGCCTGGTTTGCGATTGAGCAAGCCCACAGGATGCCGAGTACATGGCTACCTCCGGGGGCCCCTCCAAGGCCGGTGATTACCTCTTTTATAAATCATCAGGACAGGGACTTGATATTGCGAGAGATGAGGAGCACAGGTGATGGAATTGCCTTCCATCACCAACCGCCTCATACCGCCACGATCGTGCCCCGAGGGTCCGTCCAAATTTTATTTGTCCAAAAGGGAGGTGATTTTTTTTTTAATCGGGACGGCTATTCCCCTAGATCCCGAGGTAAACCCAGCATGTGCCAGTGTCGTATATGTGTCTCTTTCCAGAAAGGCACAGTGGGCTCCCATCAAATGTGTTTCCTGCAGGAGGATTATATCTGGTTGGACTCTCTTAAAATACCTTGTGACTAGCCCCCTCTTGATTTTGGTACCTAGTCCGTTGACGTTCCATGTCAGGACAGAGTATTATCTCTCACCCATTGGTCATATATCAATGCATGTCTACGATGGTTAGTAGCAGCCTCTTTTCAGCGCTGGCCGCCAACTCCTCCCGCCCTCCATCCTAATATCCCACATACTGGCCATAAAGAAATCAACATGACTACATACAGAAAATTCCCTGGCAAAACTCCCAACAAACATTAATCAGCGGTTATGTGCCCCCACGGCTACAGGCTCAGACTCTAAACAAAGTACCCGAGATTTTTCTGGAATCCAATCCTTCCACACACATAATTGGTGGGGGGGGGGGGGGACTTTAATGACTTAGTCGACCCACTGATGGACTGCACGGGCGTGACTGCAGGGTCAAGTAGACCTACCCAACTGGCTGAATTTCTGAATGCCCTGGGCTTGACTGACCTATGGCGTCCACTCCACCCAGTGGACCGTATCTAGTCCTTTTTTGGGGAGCCCATGGTGGCATTGAGGTTTACTCTTCCGGCCTTTGACAGGGGCGGTGCTGGACGGTTATTTTTCTAGCGCCCGCTGTCTACATAAGCCACATGTCATTTTCGACATGCAGCGGACACGCGCAGCGGGCGCGCCGCCAGCACGCCGAAGGCAAGCCCGTCTACGCCCATCTGCGACCAGCGCCAGCCATGCTGTCAGTATCCCCTCTGATGATCCAATCCACTGGTCCAGGGCTCAACTTCTCAATCTGAGAGATAGGTACTGTGTATCCCCGGTTATCCACGAGCTCTCCGGGCCCCTTGCCCCATTTTTATGCGATTCCTGCCCATTCACTTTTATGGTAGATCCTTCAGTACCGCTCCCAGCAACACCTACTTCCTCTTGCACCTCAAACGTGAACGCAACTCCCTCCCCCCTCATTAAAGCCTGCTTACTTAATTGCAGATCCCTCCCGCGCAACTCAGACGATATCTTGCGCTCCCTTGAAACACATGCCTGGGACCTAATGTTCATTATCGAAACATGGGTAAGGGACCACTCTAATTCCGACCTTACCCCTAGCTATTCCCAGTGACTATCGATTTGCGGGGGTAAATAGGGCTGACAACAAGGTGGGAGGCGGAGTTGCAGTGGTCCTTCACTTAAGTTGGGAAATCTCGTATAGGAGACTCCAGAATACTGGATCCTTAGAAGCTATGTATTTTAGTATAACATTAGCACCTAATGTAGCTATGGCCAGAATTCTAATCTATAGACCCCCCCATAGTCCCCGCTCCATAACGCTACAACATAGTTGCTGACCTGTCGCTTAAACACCCCCACTTCACGTTCCTTGGAGATTTCAACGTGCATGTGGATGATATCCACTGCACTAAAGCCCGCCAGCTTCTAGAGACACTGGAGGACCTTAATCTGACCCAGCTGGTTAGTGGACCCACCCATCGGGCCGGTCATACGCTTGACCCATTTTTTACTAACTTCAATTTGGCCACAGCTTCTCCCTTACCACTTACGTGGTCTGACCACTTCTTAATTCCGTTCAGCATGGCACTACCTCCTCGATCGTCTAACCCTCCCACTACCCTGGATTACAGAAGGAAATGGTTTAAAATTACCAGCAATTCCATGACTCCTGCATTTTCCTATACCCCCCTTTCAGTTGGCTGGTGAGCCAGAGCTCGATGTGTTTAACTTTCATAGCTGGCTCTCCTCGGCCCTTGACACTGTTGCCCCCCCCCTTTAAACCTATTAATTCCTCAAAAAAAAAAAAACCTTCAGCCCCTTGGTTTACCCCTGTGCTTTGTGCCGAGAAAAGCCGCTGTAAGAAACTTGAGCGCAGCTGCAGATCATTCTATGATCCCATGGCTGAATCAGTCTTTAAAGCCGCTATAAAGAATTTTCATAAACATTTGCGCTCGGCGATGAGAGTACTTCATCAATAAAATTGACATCGCCGGCAACTCATCAAAAACTCTTTTCAAAATAGTTAAAGATTTCACCAAGCCGTTTGCCATCTCGAGCGCAGTTCCTCCTACCCAGGATCTTTGTACTGGGCTATCTGACTTCTTCTACGATAAACTTCTGGATATTTACTCAACGTTTGCCCCATCATCACTGTCCCCTATCCCGGACACCGGGGCGGCTAACAGCGATGCGCTGACTACTTTCTAACCCATCTACATCGATACTTCACTTCAAAAACTTCTCGCCTGCAAATCTGACTCCCCTAAGGATCCCTGCCCGGCGCAATTCTTTAGCATCTTAGCCCCCTTATTATTTCTCTTCTGAACTAGATCTGGAATTCCTCCCTTTGCACTGGTACTTTCTCCTCAATCTGGAAACAGGCACTCCTAGTTGCATATTCTTAAAAAGTCTGATGCTGACGCGCTGGTCTTTAAAAATTATATACCTATTTCCCTCTTACCAGCGCCAGCCAAAGTTTTGGAAAAACTAGTTCAGGAACAAAAGTCAAGCTTTCTTGAATCCCATCATCTTTTTCACGACTCCCAGTTCGGGTTCAGATCCGGTACAGAGACTGCCCTTCTTGAAGTCTCTGAGACCGTGCACGAATGTGTGGATTCAGGCAAAGCAGCCATGCTAGTGCTTCTTGACCTGTCCGCAGTATTCGACACGGTCTCTCATTCCATCTTGCTAGAGAGACTTTACAACCTTGGGATCCAAGGCACCCCCTTGCCCTGGATTCGATACTACCTTAGTGGTCGAACTCAACAAGTCTCTCTCCATCCTTTTGTCTCCGAGAAACCCTTGAGTTGTGGGGTCCCCCAGGGCTCTGCTCTGAGCCCCCTCTTCTTCAATGTTTACCTCTCCCCCTTGGCAGCACTGGTAGAATCCTGTGGGGTGAGAGTGATCTCCTACGCTAATGACACAAAACTGTTGTTCTCATTTGATGATCACTCTGAAGCGGCATTTGCAAATTTTAGACACTGCCTGTGCAATATTTCCACTTGGATGTCACTGAATACGCTTAAGCTCAACTCAGACAAAACCGAGGATCTGTTCTGTAATCAAAAAAGCCCCCCTCTTCCATCCCTTTGGTGGCCATCTGAGCTGAATCCCCCTCCGAAAACCTGTGGACTCGGCTAGGAACCTTGGGTTTCAGTTTGACAATGAGCTGTCCTGCAAATCCCAAATTAGTCAGGACTCCTCTGCCTGCTTTGGTAAACTGCACATGCTCCACAAAATCCTTCACTTCCTCCCCCTGGAGTCCTGTCAGACTATCATTCATGCCTTGATCACCTCACATCTCGACTATGCAAATATTCTTTATCTGGGGGCACCTGCATATTTGATTAGACACCTGCAGATCGTTCAAAACGCGGCAGCTAGGCTGATATGCAAAATCCCATATCGCCATTCCATAACACCCCATTTGAGAAAGCTCCACTGGCTTCCCGTGATCAAACGTATTCAGTTCAAGTCTCTTGTCCTGGCTTTCAGAGCTTTTCAGGGTCGTGGTCCAGCTTATCTTAGAGCTCGATTCAAGCACTCCCAGTGCAGCCGCACCCTTAGACCGAATCATCTTCGCCTCTTGGCGACTCCCCGTTTCCACCAGTCTAGAATGGGTGGCAGAGCCTTTGCAGTGATCACTGCCAAAGCCTGGAACAGCCTGCCACTCTCTCTGTGTACTGCTGAGTCTGAAACTATCTTCTGACGTATCCTAAAGACCTGGCTGTTTTCCAGCCCATAGACCCTTCCTGGTACCTACCTCTGCCATCTGTCATAGGGCCTGGACACCCCCGTTGGGGGTAGCTGTGCGCTTTATAAACTTAGAAATAATAATAATACTTCAAGGAGAACATGGGTTCTTCTGCCTCGGCTGTCACTATATAACAAGCTTACAACAGTACTAAGAGACAGACCTCAAAACATAATAGCCCTCAAAAAGAGGGACGAGTCCTGTGAACTAGAGGCCTTGGAGCAGAAACTGTTAGATCTGGAGAGACTCGTAGATACTAGCACCGATAGGCACAGACCGGGGCATATTGCAGTAACGCGTAGAGAATATCGAGCTCTGGCAGAGAGGGAGACCAAAACCATACTTAAGGCCACACAACATACACTCTAAGAAACGGGAGACAGGGCAGGGAAACTGCTCGCGTGTCTGGGTAGGAAGGAGGTGGAGGCGAGGTGGGTTGATATGATATGCGTCAAGGAGGAGAGGCATACAATGGCACCAGCCTTTGCAGGCGCATTTGCCAATTACTACTCTGAATTCCACAAAGCACGACCCCTCGCAAACGAGGCCCAAATCAGTAACTACCCAAGTACGATTACAACGGCCACCCTTGCACAGACGGAGAGATTAGAACTTGATAAAGATATCTCCTTGACAGAAGTAGTGGACACTATTAGCAAGATGTCCAAACGAACTAACGGCAGAATTTTTAAAAAGTAATGCCAGCCTGCTAGGTCTACATCTGTTAAACATGTACCTTGCCGCCCAAACTGAGAGGGCGCTCCCGCCAGATCTCTACAATGCAACAGTGGCTGTGAACCACAAAAAGGGCAAATCCCCATGGACTGTGGGTCCTATTGCCCCATCCCATTACTTAATGTAGAGACATAGATACTGGCATCTATTCTTGCGGCTCGACTGCTGCCTGTAATCACATCACTTGTTCACTGTGACCAATCAGGTTTTAGGGCCTAACGAGCCACGCGCTTTAACATTCGTCGCTTAACCAACTGGCTGGACACAGTGAAAGATAGGTCCACCCCGCACGTATTTCTTTCATTAGATGCCGAAAAGGCGTTTGATGTGGTCCATTGGCCATATATTCAACAAACACTGTTTACGTTTGGATTTGGCCCCATCCTCCTTGCCTGGGTAGAGTTACTATATATCAACCCGAGTGCCAAGGTGCAGGTAAACAGGGTACTATCGGACGCATTCCCTATACAGAGAGGCACCAGGTAGAGCTGCCAATTATCCCCCCTCCTATCCCCCCTCCTGTTTGCCCTAGTACTGGAACCTTGTGTGTGCCTGGTCAGGGATCGTTGTCCATGAGTGGCTTCAACAACGAAAATGGGTGCCCCGCGGAGGAGCGAATTTCGCTTTACGCAGATGACATATTGCTATGTGCCACTGATCCCAACAGGACACTCCCTCTGATCATACAGGTGTTTGAAGAGTACGGCAGATACACAGGTCATAAAATAAACTGGGACAAATCCAGCCTATACGCGGTGGGAGGTACTTTGGATATCCAGACACTTCCTGGATGCCTAAGAGTAGTTCGAGAGAGGTTCCAATATTTAGGTCTATTTATAACTATTCATAAAACCATGAACCAGGCTCAAAATATCAAGCGGGCTCTAGTGGACTTCAGGGATGATGTAAGAAGATGGAGACGATGATGTTAGGCAGAGCAGCCATGTATAAGATGACAACACTTCCAAAACTACTCTACGTATTGCAAAATATGTACTTTAGACTGCCAGAGACTATCTTTAAGATGATAAATGAGGAACTATGCATACTACTATGGGATGGGGGACACCCGAGAGTAGCACTGAGGACGTTACAACATAGTCAATACAATAGGGGAATTACCCTACCAGACATACAATCATACTACAGAGCTGCTCACCTGGTGGTGAACAATGACTGGGAACACATAGCAGGAGGACATCCAACCTATGCCCTTGAAAGGATCCAATTCCAGAAACATACACATCGTCGCTACATATACGGGGGACGGGTCTCAGCTGCCTACTTCCTGCTACCCAAAGAACTCTAGAGGCCTGGAAAGGGGCAGAGGGACAAATGCAATGGGCATTTAACGAGGTTAACGAAGGAAACCACTGTGGGAGGGTACGAGACTGCCCGAGATAAC
Organism: Triturus cristatus; assembly: GCF_964204655.1. NCBI lineage: Eukaryota > Metazoa > Chordata > Amphibia > Caudata > Salamandridae > Triturus > Triturus cristatus. The sequence goes on along the minus strand of NC_140589.1, from coordinate 278,708,744 downwards.
TAGACTCCAAAGTTTTAGACACCGGAACACAATCGGGATCTTACGGCTGGGCGGTATCCTGAAAGAAGGAGCCCTCATCCCCTTTGTGGCACTCCAAGCCGACTATCACCTGAATGACACCCAAGGATTCAAGTACCTCCAACTAGAACAAGCCTGGAGGGCAGAAAAGATAGACACGGCAAATATCCCAGAATTTGCGTCCCTATAGGGTAGGTTACTACAGGAGGAGATGCCCAGTAAGGCAGTCTCATGGATATATAGAACGTTAATTAATAATATTCCAGACAATTTGACAGCTTTAAGATCTAATTGGGAACACACCACAGGACCACTGAAGGGCAGACTGGGAAGCGGCACTAATGCACCCACGAGAAGTAGCCATTAAGTTTAGACTTCGCATGATTCAGTTTGAAATATTACACAGGGTGTATTATGACAGGGTGTGACTGCACAAAATAGGGAGAGCAGAGACACCAAATTGCTTGCGCTGCAAGACGGAAAGGGGTACATTCGTGCACACACTTTAGGAAGGTCAACAGATTAGAACTTACTGGTCCCAGATACTGGAGGAGGTTAGCAAGGTACTGGGAATGGAACTCCTCATAGATGCCAAGTTTATTCTGCTATTGGTGTCCTCGGATGTAGATCTACCACGCACTAAACTACTACTATGTAATGTGGGCCTTGTGGTGGCAAAGAGAGATGTAGCCCGACTTTTGGGAGCGCCCACTCTCCCGACGATAGTACAGTGGAGAGCGAGCATGGACGTGTATATGGTCGCTGAGAGGGTGGTATATTAGGCAAGAGGATGTCCCAAAATGTTTAAGAAAAATTGGACCCCCTGGATGAGCTTTTATGGACTTGAGATAGAAGAGGGAGGAATAGAATCCTCATTGACGCATCAAAACCCTGGGGAGGTGGAGAGGAGGTGAAGGCCTTACAGCCCCGTTTCCCTCTATCCCCAGAAATCAGGCGCGAAATGATTGACAGCTACACAACATATACACAGGTGATGGGCAACTGGATTGGTAATTCTGTATATGCTGAGTTCATTCAGATGTGTTGTTATGGGACCCTACACTGTAATCTGATACATAAGCTAGACCTATTTCTCAATGTATTGGCTTATTTTGTATTGTTCATAATAAAATCTAATAAAAACTGTTAAAACATCTTTTTTAAAAGAAGATGGACCAGTTGGGAAGAGGGGAAAAATTACTCTTGGGGAAGGCAGGCGACTTCATTGGGTGCCTTGTGGCCACAATTCGCAGACTGTTACAGATCTCCACCCCCTCCCCCCAACCTCCCCAGCATCAACCTCCCTATTTGTCTATGCATCAGGCAAAACGCTCACAAGACACCATTTCTTTTACGTACTGCACAAGGACTCAAAGGCAGCTGGTATCCAGGTAAACTTTAGTCCCAACTCCTTTAGGATAGGTACAGCAACATGAGCAGTGAGGGCAGGGCTTAGCGTAGAAACAGTCAAGGGGATTGGTAGGTGGAAGTCGGACTGCTATAAGCGCTGTGTGTGTCTCCCCATGACAAGGGCATTTTTTGATGCCTCACGAGATGACATAAGTAACAGTTGAGCTCCTCTCAGTTTCTCATAGGTCACATGGCTCCAGCCAGTGTTTGGATTCTTGAGGATTCCTGTGTTCGACGGGCAGTGCTGTTTTTTTTTTTAACCTGTAACATGGTCAGGCAGTGGAAGCTGGTCTTCGGTTCCATTGCTTTGGTAAAGGTAGTATGTGCCTGGATGGTCTTTGTCAACTCGTCGAGGAGGTTTTGCACCGCTGGCCACCACCGCCTGCGCTCATCATTCTACACAAAGGGGGCAATGACTTGGAAACAATAGGCAGACGAGTCCTATTCGAGAATTTAATGGTGGAAATCTCTTGGTTAGCAAAAAGATACCCCTGTTCTGTCATTGCATGGTCGCACATCATACCTAGATGAGTATGGAGGTTAGGCCGGTCTGCTAAGGGCTTTAATGAGTCAGCCAGGCGTCTGAATAACAGAATGAAGCAGCTACTCAATACAGCACCGTTAAGGACTATTCCTCATGAGTACCTTCATGAGGAGTCACTGTTCCACAGGGACGAGGTCCACCTGACGGACATTGATCATGGACGGTTTGTTGAAAATTTGGAAGCCTTTGCAATACATAATTTTTCTCATCACTATGTATGGCAAGTCTTTGTGGGGAGGCCGCACTGGTCAGGAAACCACCCAGGCCTGTGGCAGGGAAGGAATTATGTTTGGACACAAAGCAGGTGGACAACCTTGGCATCAGGAATAGAAGGCGACTTTAGGTTGGAATTGAAAGCCTTTGGCTCAAACCAGGGCTGGGGTACTGCAGTGAACATTGCCCTGAGGATGTTGGGGAATGGAGACTGCGCCAGGGAACCAAAGGTATGGCCAGGTTGCCCAGACCCATCTCCCATTGGGTGACGGGGGATACCTTCTTGGGTTTGCTCTGGCATGGATGTTTTGGGGTCCAGATTTCATGCTGGATCATGCTTCCTCTATCTTGCAGGAGCAGGCGAGTTTGACTTGTGATGTGCAACTTGTTGGGGGGGGGGGGGGGGGAGGGGGCTACACGACCCCTGAGACCATAGGAATAGTTGATACCATAGGTGCCTGGGGAGTGGTCAATCATGACTCCTTCGAGAGCTAATGTTAGGAGATTCTATGTATTAGTTATCCCCAATGAAGTGCTGTACATATTGTAAATAATATACAAGAATGCTGCAAAATGTTTTTAATGTCATGTTTATGGATTGTAATAAATACGGCCAGAGAATTGTTATACTCTCTAACGCAGGAACGTCTTTAGCTTGTCTCGGTCTTCCAGGGGAAGACTCCCACCTCACATGGTGGATGGGTGAAGCCTCGGTGGGTGGATTGGAAGAGGTCTCTGTATGGTTCCTCACCTGTAGTTTTTTTAAGATGTCCTTCCTATCCTTCAGGTACGAGGGCAATTGGCTACTAGTGGTTTGAGAAAAAGTCATCAACTGTGAGGGGGGTTCCAGCACTGAACCGATCCCAGATACTCTCGGGTGGTGGGTGTATTTTCTTGTGAACCTTGGGGAAGATATAGAAATGTGGCATCTTTGGTTGTTTTTCAGAGAGGAAGTCCACCTCCTTTTGAGTTATCCAGCTGTTTTCTAAGGACTCTTTGAGCAGGAAAGAAAATTCACGGCTTCTTATCCCCAACCCCTCCCCGAGAGTTTCCTTTCATGGCAACCTGTACCCCAGCCCCTCCTTGAGTTGCCAGAGCTTTATGACACGGCAGCAAGCTCCTTGAACCCGCACGGAGCCACCTAAAATCTCTGGAGGGTATTATCTCATTTGCAAAAAATTAAACACATTCATAAACAAAGTGTAATTTACCACATTAAATAAAGTGTGCACATATTTACCACACTTAGCAATTATAAGCAAACACTCGAGTTAACATGTTATAATGAATCAAGTTAGCCTCATATTAATGGAATTATGAATGTCGACTTTAAATATTTAAGGCTAAAAGACCTGCACTCATTTTCACAGTTGTTTTGCACAAGATTTTTTCTTTCCCTACCCACTGCAGATGCTGTAATTTTCCAGACACCTTATATTAGTTAGTGAACAAGCATTTGTTATGTATTACACAACTAATAGTGAGGTTCTCACCGGGAGGCGAAGAAGCTGCCTGGAAGCGAGACTCGTTGGAAGATCACAGAACCACTGATTCTGTTCAGTGTAAAAACTCCAGGACTAAGTCATGTTTACACCATTGTCATAGTCTGAGGAATAAGGGAGTTTATCGGCTGAAATGTTGCATTTATAGTTCTGTTGAATTATAATAGCATGTGTTCCTTAGACAAGTGAGCAAGAGTTAGAGCGAGAGAGCATAGAGGTTGCCTTAGAAGAAGTTTGCTGACTTAGAGCAGTGAAGACTTTTCTTGATTCTGCTAATCTTTACTGCTTGAGTGGTAAAGCTTCATGCCTCAGTATTCCAATTCCCTCATCAGAAACCTTCATTTTGTTTTCTGAAGCAGACACTTTACCTTATTTGCCTCAACCAAATGCCATGCTTGAGCTATTCTTTTTAGCATGGATTAGAGGTTGTCCATTATAGTGCACACGCCCTGGATATTCTGTTTTCTTTATGCAATCTTGGTTCCTGTTGTGTTTTATCTTATGCTAATTTATGACAATATAAATATGTAATGAAAATGCTTACACTTAAAATATCTGATTATCAAGGCTTTTAACCTGACTAAGTTTGTTAATAAACCCCTTTCAAATCACGTCAAACCGCTTTGTTGATTTCTGTTTAGTCCCAATTGGTCTTCACGGGATATGGTAATTAATTTAAATATTAGGTCCTTATTCACTCTCCTTTCAACTAACAAAGGTCCATACAGCCAATCACACAGTAAAGTGATTAGCTGGTTATCCTTTGCATAGGTCATAAAGGTGACATCATGTGATCTGCTCAAGTTGGCAATATACATATAAAACAATTGTGGGCTTAAAGAAGAACCCTGTGGGACCCCTTGCACGTTTAGATGCTGAAATGCAGAATAAGATCTTAACTGCTTGGGTACTGTCCTGTAAATAAGTCCTTACTTATCTCATTGCTGGGCCTCAACTAACAAGTTCATGTTGCCGATGGTATTGGAACAGGTAGAGATTAAAATAACAAGAGCTACACTGCCACCACTGTCTTAAACCCAGCACAGTTCGCCAACCACCTCAATCAGGGGTGACACCGAACTATGGAGTATGAAATCTTGATAGAGCTGGGTTAGGCATGGAATCTGAGTCCAAGCGAGAGGTGATGACAGAAATGATGGGGCATATTAACAAACCAGGCGATAAAATTATCGCCGCTTTAGCGGCAGAAAACTGCCGCTAAAGCGGCGATAATGGGCGTGATAATATGCTCTATGGAATTCCAATTGAAGCCCATGTTAGACGTCCTTCACATTTAACATGGGCTTCAAATGGAATTCCATAGAGCATATTATCAAGCCCATTATCGCTGTGCGGCGATAATTTTATCGCCTGGCTTTTTAATATGCCCCGATGTTTCCACAACACGTTAATTTGAACGAGTAGAAGAGAAATAAGATAATAGTTACTAGGAGTATAAGGATCTACTGTTTTTCAAGATACAGGAAAACATTAGCATGCTTCCAGGGCAGAGTACCACAGAAGACACAAAGAAGTGTTGCACAAATGTGATGAATGGGCTAAGCTTACCAATGCTAGAATTCAACAATTGAGCACAACACACTACACAAGGAGAACCGAATTTAACTTAAAAGCACAAATTTCTTGATTAATTCTGGGGTCAGAGAATCAAAGTCTGCAGAAACAAGTGAGAGTTGAATATGGATAGAACAACTGCAGCCATTTAACGTATAAACATTGAAAGTAGTAGCAATGGAAAATGTTGAAAAAAATAACATGAGGTTTGTCAGTGAAGAAACTAGCTAAAGATCCACACATTTCCTGGGACAGAAGCAGTACAGGAGAAGTGCAACAATGATGAAAAAAAGAAAAACAAAAATGTTGAATACGTTTTGTATAATTCCCAGATGCAGCAATTTGTTCTCCCAGGCGAGTGGTTTTCCTAATTTGTATTTTAGTTGTTCATGGCAGCAGAGTAAGCCAATTTCTCATCAAAAATGTAGTCTCACCTCAAAATCTGCTTTGAATTTATACATTCAAATTTCAGTTCTAGGAAATCAGGCAAAAACAGGGGTGAGAAGGACTGGGCCTGCAACAACAATAGATCTGTACCGACGAAAGACCCGTATAACGAAATACGTAGAGCAAATGTTGTGCAGCAGAAATGTAAGCTTAAATCAGTACATGACTTTGTGCGTGTTCTTTCTGGATCACCAGAGGAAGAAACATATTGTTGGTGAGGAGGGGAGCGGCAGGAAATATGCACAGGCATCAATCAGCCTTAATGCATATGGGTGCACGGGAGAGAGGTGGGCATTGGAACAGAGTGGCATATTATCAAGCCATGCGATAAAATTATCCCTGCTTTAGCGTCAGAGAACTGCCGCTAAAACGGTGATAATGGGCTTGTAAATATGCTCTATGGAATTCCAATTGAAACCCATGTTCGATGTGAAGGACATCTAACATGGGCTTCAATTGGAATTCCATAGAGCATATTATCAAGCCCATTATCGCCGTTGCGGCGATAATTTTATCGCCTGGCTTGATAATATGCCCCAATGTGAGGGTGAATGAATCGTGTGGAGCCGGTGTTGACATTAGCCAGCTTGGTATTAAAATATTTGGGGTAAATGCGCAATTTTAGAAAGTGCTAGAGGTTGGTGCAGCAGAGAATGCACTGGGAGGAATAACAGGTTATGACAACCAAGATCATTGGCGCGTGGGTGGGGCACATCGTGAAATTCCTTATTTACCTGGATCACCCCATGACAGAAACGTTGCACCGAGCTCAGAGAGGCCAGATCCAGGTGTCGGATGACTACCTCCCCAAGCTCAGCGACGCCGCCCTCCGCAGCCTCGCGCAGGATGTCTCGTGCCGCCTCCTCCGCCCGCTGCCTGTCTCTGCAGGCCAAGATCACCCGCGCTTGTCTCTTCACTAGCTCGGTAGCAGTAGCTTTACCGATGCCACTGTTGCCACCAGTTATGATAACCGTCTTGCCCCGCATGAGGCTGAGCGGGCACCGTCGGAGCCCAGATGAAAAGAGCCGACGGCCCAGCAGTAAAACAGCGCCCCCCAGCCCCAGGGCAGCGGCGGTGAGCAGCACAGTCCCTGACATGCCAGACATAGATATCGAGATAAGACTGTGTGGAGTCACTGCCTGACCTTTCTACGCCTCTGAACTGGGTTGTGGCCACCATTGTAAAACGCCCCGTTTTCGATGGTGGTAGATGTTGAATCAGTTGAAATATAAAAAAAGTCAGAAGAAAAGCTTAGCTGCTAAGAATTTTATTAGTTTCTAAATATTACAAAGCATACTAGCGAATGGAAAAAACACGTTACTGTAATTTAGAGTAAAACGTAATGTGAAATATAAACTTAGTTTATGTAGCAAAATGCGCATAAAAAAACAGTGAATGTGTCATATCAAATATTTACTTTACTATCTAGTAGTAGTAATGAGGTCACGCGCACGAGCAATACAATGTTGTTCCATTACAAGATGGCCGCTCCATTTTAACAAGGAAAGACGACGGAGCCAGTTGTCTCACGTTTCTTGTGTAAATCACGCCCTTGGTACTCGGTCCTGTCTTCCCTGGCGCAGGCGCAGCTAACCTGCACTAGTACTTTAATTTGTTCATTGGAGCTTGTCCTTCGTTTACCATGAATATGGACAGACGTTCACCATCTGGTTGTGAACCGCCTGAAACCGAAAGTACATAGCTGCCAAGGTTTCAGATTGCTATGTGTGACATTTTCATAATTTCAGCGTAATTATGAGTGACATTCCAACGACTATGAGTGACACTTTCTCGCAAGCAAAATCAAGCACCAAAGACAAGGGTGTAATGTTGGTGGGTGTTTGAGTAAAGCCTGTGGCAAAGACTACTGTCACGCTTCTCTGTGGTGCACGTTTCTTTATTTGTACAAGTTTGCAGGAGCACCGGAGCGGAACTCCGTACAGTTTTCGAATCGGCGCGCTTCTGCCGATGGAAATGGCCGCTACCGGAAGTCCGCTGACGTCACACGCAGTGTGCGTCCGCAGACTAGACCGCTACACCACATCTCCCCCTTTATAACAACTCATAACCTAACACCCCCCTAGAACTTATACAGTCTTACTTGCTGTCCATGCTGAACTCCCCGAACCTCCTGGGCAGTATGATTCTCCTGCCACACCGTGTCCACCTACTGCTCTCGCCAGTTTTCGGAGTGGTGGCGACACCTCCCAGGCTGGGTGCCTCTTCACTGCTCCTAAGTCCTGCGTCTCTCCACTCTTCCAGCTCTGTCCCCTCCTGGGTGTTGGACGCCTGTCCTCTCATTTCCTCACTCTCTCTGTGTCCTGTTCCCGCCCGGGGACTGCTTTCTCCTTCCTTGGGACTCTCCCGTTCTGCCTCCGGGCTCCTCCTTGCGCTGGCTGCTCCTTTGTGGTCTGACTCCACACTTGTCTTCCTCCCGTCCGTAGGTGTACATCTCGCCATGCGGTCTTGGGACCATATCTTCCCGTCACTGAGAAGAGCTGACCTTGAATACGGTTCCATCACTTGAAACGGGGGGGGGGGTGAACTTACTGTCTCCTTTCTTCCTTTGGGTAGGTAGTTTGACTCTCACCCATTCGCCCTTCTCGAGCGCGACCTCTTTGGTGTTATGCTTCTTATCATAATGCTCCGTGTACACTGTCTGCGCTCTCTCCAAGTTCTTGCGTACCACCGCTGGGGACCAGTGGCTTTGCACCGTGAGGCGTTTCCAGGCCACATTGTCCTTAGTGAAGGGTTCTCTTCCTCTCAACACTCTGAACGGACTGTACCCCGTGGTGGTGGGCGTTATCCGATAGGCCCACATCAGCCGCTTCAACTCCTTCTCCCAATTGCCACCTTGGCTGATCGCTGCCTGCACTGACCCCATGATCACCCGGTTAAATCTTTCCGCCGCTCCATTTCATGCTGGGTGGTATATCGGTGTATGTCGTATTGCGATGCCGTTCCTGTCCATGAAAGTTTCCCACTTACTTGATGTGAATTGCGGGCCATTGTCACTCAGGATCCCTTTGGGGATCCCTTCTCTTATGAAGACATCCGTCAGGAATTCTAGTATTGTCTCTGTTTCCGCGTTATCCGCTACGTGGACTTCCGGCCACTTGGAGTAACGGTCAATCACCACTGTGATGTATTTCTGGATGTCATTCGTGTCCTGTATTGGTCCCAGGATGTCGATGGAGATCTCTTCCCATGGGTTTTCCGGACATTCGTATCGCCCCAGGGGCGGCCGTAACACTTTTTGGGTCTTGTCCGCATTGCTACATTGCTCGCACGCCCTTACGTGGCGTTATACTGCTATGTCCATCCCCGGCCACCAGTAGTCTTCCTTAGCTCTCCATTTAGTCTTAACTATTCCTAGGTGGCCTTCGTGTGTGATGGCTACGATGCGATGCCTCAACGAGTGCGGAGGGACCACTTTACTGCCTCGTAGCAAGAACCATGGTTTGTCTCCCACGGACAATTCTTCCTGGACTTCCCAATACTGCTTCAACTCTTCCTCCAGCAATCTCTTGTCTGGCCATCCATTTGTTACATACGCTTTTACGGCACTTAGTTTCTCGTCCTTTCCGTATTCAATCTCCCATTCCTGGGCACTTATTGCTCTTTCATGATCTCCTGCGAACGCCACCGCATAGTCCTCCCATCCACCTTCATCCTGGACTTCCGAGACTTCTTTAGATGCTGCTCTACTCAAGAAGTCAGCCACTTTGTTCTTGTGTCCTGGTAGATACTCCACATCATATACGTAGTCCAGTAGCCTCAGCGTCATCTTTGCAATTCGTGGAGTGGCATGTTCATGCCGGCAGGACGTGAGGACCTTCACCAACGGCTTGTGGTCTGTGCGCAACAGGAACCTTCCGCCCCACAGGAATTGCCGGAATCTCTCAATTGCCCATACCGCTGCAAGCATCTCCTTCTCAATGACACTAAATTTACTCTCATTGGGAGCTAGCGCTTGAGACGCGAAACTTATCGTGGTGATCACTCAATCTGTGGTCCTTTGCGTGAGCACCGCCCCTAGTCCTCGGTCACTGGCGTCCGTGGTTAACATGGTTTGTGCGTTTGGGTCGAATCCGTGTATGGGCACGGCCTCATTGATGTGTCTTTTCACGTCCTCAAATTCCTGTTGTTGTTCTTCAGTCCATTGGAACATGGATTTGTCCTTGAGAAGTGACCTTAAATGGTGGGTCTTGGAGGCGAAGTGTGGTACAAACTTACTATAAAACTCTGCCATCCCTAGGAAGGTTCGGACATCTTCCTTGTTCGTGGGCGTAGGGGCATCTTTTATTGCCGCGACGTTGGACGCTTTAGGTTCGATACCGTGTTGACTTATCTCGTGTCCTAAATACGTGACTTTGTTCATTCCGAACTTGCATTTGTCCCATTGGGTGGTGAGTCCATTTTGCCTTAACACGGTCAAGACTTCTTCCAGTTTCCTGTTGTGATCCGCTTTGGAGGTACCCATCACCAATATGTCGTCCTGGAAATATTGGATACCTATTTATTGTGGAACAACCTATGCATCAGTTTTTGGAAAACTGCTGCCGCAGAGGCAAGTCCAAACGGCATCCTCAGGAATTTGTAGCACCCAAACGGCGTGATAAACGACGTCAGATGGTTGCATGATCGATGTAAGGCGATCTGATGGTAGGCGGATGTCAATTCTACGGTGGAGAACCATTTCGCCCCTTGGGTCTTGGCTAACATTTCGTTGATCCTGGGAAGCGGGAACTTGTCCACCACAATGTTCTTGTTAAGTTCCCTTAGATCAACACATAACCTCACCTTCCCATTGGGTTTCTGCGCTACCACTAAGGGAGCCAACCATTCTGCGTTGTCGATCGCCTCTATCACACCGTTGTCTTCCAATCTCTGCAACTCTTCCTGTACTGCACCCTGGTTCGGAATGGAATGTTGCGTACCTTGTGGGACACCGGTTGAGCTCCCTCTCTGAGATGGATTCTATGTGTGAACTTCGCCATGCGGCCAATGGAGTCCTTGAAAACTTCCGGGAATTCTTCCTTCCATCGCCAAGCTTCATATTCTGGTCCATCTTCGGTCATGAGGACTTGCGTGTGCCCCCCTGGGTTCAGCTTCATTCCTAAAGCTCCCTGGTCTCTCCAGCCCAGTACTGATGGTCCTTTTTCTGCCACATACAGTTTCCCATCGCATGTTCTGCCCCTGAACTCAAAAGATAAAGGGAAATATCCCACCATGGGTATGGGCTCCCCAGTGAACGTTACTGGATGGATGTCAGTGGGCCTCAAGTGATACTTTGTTCTCGTTACAAAATCTTCCTCCCATATCTTCCTTTGTATAATCGTGTAGGGCAACCCCGAGTCCGCTACCATGGTGACTCTTACCCCGCCGATCATCATTTCGCACTTTGGTTTCTTGTCCGCTGAGCTCTCTATGCCCAGTACTTGTTCTTCCACTATCAGGATCTCGTCGTCCTCTTCTTCGTTCACTTCTTCGTCCTCCTTGCGTGTCCCTTGTGCCACGTACTTTATTTCCTGCCTCGGGGTCTTCCTTCTGCACACCTTTTCATAGTGGCCTACTAGCCCACAGTATGCGCATTTGGTGCCAAATGCCGGGCATCCCTTGTCATTGGCGGTATGCGTGCCACTGCCGCACCTGTAGCAGGCGTTCTTACTCCACTGCCGTTGCCCTTGTGGTCTTGTTGTCCTGGTATTGAACCTTTTGTAGTTCCGTGTTCCTTGCTGCCATGCCGGTTGCTTGCTGTCCGTGGTCTTCCGGTCTTCCACCTTACACACCGCTTGCTCTGGGTGGCTTTTGCGTTTGGCCGCTTCTGCACACCTCCTGGTCAATTCCGCCTTTTTTACTAAGGCCACGACTGTCTTCAACCGTGCATCGCCATTTGTCCACAGTTTCTCTTGAATGGAGGAATTCACCGTATGCATGATGATTTGGTCTCTTATCAGATCTTCTTGTAAGGTTCTGAATTTACATGTTAGAGCCAATTTCTGTAGGGCCGCCACGTATTCGTCGACCGACTCCCCTTTACTTTGCTTCCTATGGTAGAAGTTATATCGATCTATTGCTGTGCATACCACCGGGCGGTAATGGGCGTCTAGGTCTTCTATTGCGTGTCGGAACACATCATCATCCGCTGCTGGTCTATCCTCTTTCACCAGGTCTTGGTATACTCTTTGCCCCGCCGGGCTTATATGATGGAGGAGAATTTTCTTCCGCCGCGTACTCGCGAACGGAGCCTCGCCCTCTTCTTCCAGAGCTGAGAGGTAGTTTAAGAAATACCTTTTCCAGTCCTCCCACGGCATCTCGGGTTCCCCGGCTTTTGCCAAGAAGGGCACTGGGTTTGTCAGCGAGAAGGTCTGAGAGCTCATCTTCTCACCGCCGCTGGCGCGCCTTCTTCTAGGGGTGGAATTGTCTGGTGTCTCCGCCTCTTGGGCGTCCCTGCCCCTCGCGTCGTCTTCTTGGCTGGACTCCCCACTCTCCGTGTGACTTCCACTGACCTCCTCCAGGATGCTGGACACCTCCCTTCCCGGGGATTACAGCTTGCACCTACGTCTCCCTCCCGGCGGCGTGGGTACAGTAGCCACGAGTCCTCCCTGCCGGGTGACCTGTGCCTGGTGTATCTGGCGCGCTGTGTCTTCCAGTCGCTGCTCCAGGGCGCACTCCCCGCTTCTCTGCAGCGCTCCTGTCGTCGTGCACGTGGTGTGTCCTGCTGGGCTCAATGCTCCCCACGTGGGCTGGGTCCAGAGTGCCTGTCACCCCTTCACCACCTCGTCACCATTGTAATGTTGGTGGGTGTTTGAGTAACGCCTGTGGCAAAGACTACTCTCACGCTTCTCTGTGGTGCACGTTTCTTTATTTGTACAAGTTTGCAGGAGCGCCGGAGCGGAGCTCCGTACAGTTTTTGAATCGGCGCTCTTCTGCCGATGGAAATGGCCGCTACCGGAAGTCCGCTGACGTCACACGCAGTGTGCGTCCGCAGACTAGACCACTACACCACAAAGGGGAAAAAAAAAAATAGCAGAAATAACACCTATTCGAGCAACGAGAATCTCTAAGATCTAACAAGCATTGGCATAGCCAACAGGTCTCGACTTTGGGGCCTTATAAGTGTTTAGGCAGAGCTATTGACTTTGCCAATGTCTTTAAGCTGTGCTGTAGAGAAGTGTGGCTGCTGTGCAGCATGCTGTAAAGTTTTAATAAAAAAGTGTTGGAAGCCTTTTTGTTACCTTATATATGACCAAGAAGGCATTATGTACAACTGAACGACCATATTAAAAAAAGTATTTACAAGAAAAAATTTCCTCAGTTTTCTTTTGTTCTTGCAATGCTGGCAACTTGTTTCTGCCTATTCCAGTGGTTGTTTGGTAAAGCTTTTTTTTGAGGGAGCATAAACAATCGGAGGGTGAAGGTTGGGAACTAGTACCTGTATTATTATTATTTTTTTTTTTTTTATAATTTCAAAGTTTTTTAATTAGTTGTATACAAACAAATACAACAGCATTCTGTCACAGGGTTGGCCAAACATAGTATGTATGCAATGGTTACAGGTACTTTAAGGTAAGATATCTGTTTTAGCTAATCCCCTCTTACATTGACTTGCTGAGAAAATTAGGCAAAGGCTGATAGAAAGAGAGAAACAGGAAAGAAAGAGGTGAAAGGGAGATATGAGAGAGGTTCTGTGGCACTGAGTCTAATCGGAGTTTTAGTCCTGTGACAGATCTGACACCCCACTCAGTGGCCTATGGTGGGAGTGGGTCAAGCCCCCACGATGTCCCTTCGGCCCGTGGTGGTAACTAGGCCTGGGCTAAATTTCCGTTCCGCTCGCGGAAATTGCGATAATTTGACATTTTCGCGTTCCGCGGAGAGCACGAAAATGTCAAAATTTCCGCATTCCGCAGCTTAGCGATAATTTGTTTCTTGCTCGCGCTGTAAAATAATACATTCTCGCGCACGCGCGATCGCCTTACCTGAATCCCCGCGTTCGCCGACAAGTTTTCCCGATCCGGTCGCATTGTCCACGAGATGTTGGATTGTTGGTAGCCATTTGCCCTGTCTCGCGACAGTTCGCGCCCGCAGTAATGTCATTGGTCGCGCGATCACGTCTTTCTTCTCGCGATCATGCACCGCGAGAAGAGTGAAAACAAGATGGCCGCGCCCGCGAGCAACCGCATGGGTATGTTGGGGAGCCGCGACCACGCAGAAAATACCGCGAACGGGCGGGAAAAAACCTTCCGCATCTTCACGTTATTTCCGCGTGTTTGCGGAGATTTTTAACATTTTCGCAATAATTTGCGAAAGTCCCTTTCGCAAATTCCGCCCCCCCCCCCAGCGGGGAGGGGAGGAGGGAGCCGGACTGGCTTCAAGGGGGTTCGTAAGAGTCTAGTTACGCGTCGAGTGACCTCCACATCCCCCTGGTTGCTGGTCTCTAGGGCGAATTCTGCAACGCAATGTTATCCGCGCCTCTGAGGTATGTCACCCAGTTGGGCCAGCCCTTGTATGAGGTTTTAGTCGTGTCCTTTCAATTGGTGAGGACCATTTTCACTGCTGCAGTGCGAAGCAGGTCCAGTAGGTCTTTATCATGCTCTGATCTTAGTGCTGTGGTCATGAATGCCATGGTGAGGGAGGAAAATTCAGTTGTTAGTGTGCAGTCCAGTACGTTATTTATGAACCCAAAGATTTTCTCCCAGAACTTTTTAAGTGATGGGCAGTAGTAGATAAGATGTGCTAGGTCCCCCTTTTCCTTGCTACAGTTCCAGCACAACTCATCTTCTCTGAGGCCTAGTGATAATAATATAGCGGGGGTCCAGAAGGCTTTGTGGAGGAGCCAGAATTTAGTTTGTGCTAGTACCGGGGTGATTTTATTACGTGAGGCAGAGGACCATAATGTCGCCTGTTCTTGCTCATTAAGTGGGGTACTGCCTTGTTTTATCCAGTAGTTAGTTGACTTGTCATTAATTTTGGTGGTGTTTGTGCGTAGCAGCTTATAGAGGTGTGATACCTGATGACCTAGTCTGTTGATCTTTGCCAAATACCGTGTGATTGACGATTGGACTGGTGTAGTATGGCTTTGGATAAAGCTGTTTTGATTTTCAGGAAATTGTAGAACTCGATGTCTGATAGGTTATGTCTAGATTTCAGTACGGCAAACGTGGTAGGGTACTCCCCTTCTTGTAGCTGGGCTGGGTGGGAGATGCCTCTCTCTATCCATGTTTCGAGGGCTAGGCATTTCCCCTTATATCTGATCTTGTTGTTGGCCCAGAGTGACTCCATCTTCGAATCCTTTATGCTGTGCTCCAATTTCTTGTCTATTTTTAGAAGGGCAATTTCTGTGTTCTTAAAAATGGAGCGGGAGGTGCTGCAGCGTGGAATGTCAAATTCCCCCTTTGTCACAGACCAAATACCGCATTAACACACTCACTCAAATACATTCATTGGTGGGGCCCATAACACCAATACTCACACTTCATTGATCTGTTTTTCTAGAGGGATAAGTTTCCAAACGCTGACATGAAGGGAATATCTCTTCACTTAAACCCTAACGCGCATTAAATACTTTTATTAACTCCAACCATGTGATATTCCCCTTATTGGGTGATGAATCAGTTATTTGTATATATGATTTAGTGATGCAATTCATTTATCTATACTCATCTCTTATTCTAATTTCTTCAAATAATCGACACAACAAGGTTTTCAATTAATCAAAACATCGTTTATCTAATTAAATTGCAAATTGTTAGAAAATCATCGTCCAAACCGCAGAACATCATATTTACCTAATCTGGCTATTAGTCGTCCTCTAAGTCAGTCAAGTCGTGGAAAAATCTTTAAATTCATCAAAGTCAGGCCGCAATTCAGTCTCTCAAAGAATCAGGATAACAGCTGTCCAGCAGTGTCACCGTCCTCTCCGTCAGCATAACGTCAGGAAATCGCAGCAAGACAAATCGAACGACAAGCGCTAAGAGGGTTTTTTTTTCTCACTATTCTACCGTCTTTTTATAATGATTTTAATGTCAAAATGTATCAAGATTCAGTTTTAGACAGTCCTCATTGGTGGATTTGGGGTCACTCGGTAAAGTTCTCACATAGTCCGCAAGATTAAGTCATCGCACTTGCTGGTTCCGGTTTTAAAGACAGTCTATTGTTGTGGTCCTGGCGAAGCTCCCAGGGTGTCCTTGGTGGGAACATCTTCTCCTGGGGTCAGGACGAGGCCATTGTTGCCAGCGGTGGCACATGCGCACTTCACCCAAAACCTCGTGAGACAGCAGCAGTCACGTCGTACGTTTCAGTCAGCCATCTTTAAGAAGGCCCAAATGGTCAACTTAAGCAAAACAAACACAAAAACGTAATTAAAACATTGAAATGGCTAATAAAATGTTAAACCCTCACTAATTCCCCTATGTGTAAGTAATTATCTAGCATAATAGCAACATTCAAAGCGTTTATACTCAGCCAGTGATGCGCAACTTACAATTACATCACAAAAGCAACATATATCATGCAACATTCTAATTTTCTACCATTAGTATGCGTACATATGTTAGTATACGATTAGTTTAGCCATGCAAAATGCAAATCCCACGTGTAATTCTTTTGTTAATATAATTGGTAAGTTTCCACTTCAAACAAATTAATAATATTACTATTAGTTAATTATTCAGATTAATATAAACACGCAGAATGGTGGGGTATACAAAATGTTGTACTACCCGCGGCAGCAATCCCCCTTTGGTGATGATATCACCACACCAACAACATTTTTGTATCCCTTTTTACAGAATTTCAAAGTGATTTCTTGTTTTTATTCATATTTCAGATTCCCCTGTTTCTTGTCTTTTTGCTGATTTATACATACTCTCCTTAATTTCCTCCATTTTTATTTCTTCAAATTCTCTTTCTTGTTTCTTATCTCTTCTCCTTAAATTTTCACTTTTTAATCTTTTCTGATTTTTATCCTTTTTACGACAAATACATCCTAATCTAATTATTAATACTATGAAAATCACACATGTTAATGGAAATAAAATCTTACCGAAAAATGTACTACCTAGTTTTACTACGAAATCTTTAATAGCTGTTAGTTTCTTTCCAATCTTTTCCCAAACACCTTCAACCTCCAGTGGTGCAATTTCGTCATGCAATTCTGTAATATTTTTAATATAAATTTTCAAATCTTTACTTTCGTCAGGAATGTAAGTACAACAATGTTGAACTTTCAGCAGTCCATAGAATCCACCCTCTTTTGCCAATAATATATCAAGGGCAAGTCGATTTTGCATTACCATAGCACGCATGGCAACCATTTCAGTATTGACCAATAAGAAACCTCCAGCGGTGCTTGTTGACAAGCGATCCACTACTGTTGAAAGTCTTCTAATTTTGTTTGCATTCAGAGATATTCCCACTGCGGGTATCAGTGCTCCAAAAATGTCACCCACAATTTCTGTCCAAGATTCTCTCTTACTACGTGCTAAATAACTACCTAAACTATGTACACCATCTTCTCCTCTATCCATATGGAAAAACCAGGCCTACATAACATGTGCCATACCAATGGTCTGGTAAACGATAATATGCCCTGTTCCCACAAATGAAATACAGTCCAGGAAAAACTGGATCTTTTCCACCTTTAAATCCCCATCCACCCATGATTCGGTATGTATCATGGCACTCACTATTCCCTACAAAATAATTATCCTATGCTGTTTGATTCCTTCTAATACACAATTTACCTTTCTGAGGCCAATCTAAAGCCATAGTTGGACTTGTTTCCCCTTTCAAGTGTTTTTCCATCTCTACATCCCAGGATGTCTTCTCCACTTTTCCCTCTGAAGCCTTTCTTTGCATTTTCAATCTCCTTTCTTCAACCATATCTAAAAATGTATTTTCCTCTTTCTTTAAACTGCAAGTCAAATTATTTCTTAAATATGTATTCTAGTGTTAGTTCTTTAGTCTCTAAGAAAAATTCACCCAATACCTTTGCAGGTTTTACCTTGTTTAGTTTGTTAATTGACGGTACTTGTGAAAATATAGTATCTACATCTGAAAAATAATACTCTTATTTACCTGTTTGATAAAATAAACTAGCTTTTACAATACATTTTATTCCATAAGTTACTAGAAGGTGATGATAAGTCACTCCCTCCGATACAGAGGCAGGTAACTGCATACACACGTAGCAGTCCCTTACGTCCATTGTCTTTACATATTCATACAACAATTTTGAAAACACATTATTAGAAAAATCTGTTATAGACCTGTCTTTATGTAAATAATTTTTATCTATTCTAGTCGGAACTACCTTTTGAATCTTCCCTATATTAGTTATGTTTTCACTATGTCCTTCTAATGTATCTATAGTAACTTTAAATGAGATTAGTAGAGCAAGTATACTCCATAGAAGCATTAATAATCCTGTACAATAACAACACATTTTACACCATCTCCTCAAAAATGTACATCTACCTTTGCTACTATCTATGTTTGCCATCTTTGCCAAAATGGACCGTGTCTTTTGACTTAGCCTCTCCTACTTCACAACTAGTTTTTCTAACCCAAGGCTGTATGCACCTACTTGGTTCTACCAGTTTTTGTCTTTTTCAGCTTTTTATTGTCTTTCCATCAATAGTTTTCTTGTCTCATTCAGTTTGGCATTTCATCATTTTTCACTTTTCCTTTGTTTTTGGTATACAGAATGTCCTGAACATCCGCTTCTTCTCCAATATCGAACAAAATAACTCTCAGGATTTCCGATTCTTCGTCTTCCTCAACCACTTCCGGGACAACCACCTCTGGATTACCTTGACTATCCGCCTCTTCTTTTACTCTAGGCAGGGCCACATACGTCCATTCTGGTGATGTATACTTCTGGTTAGATTTCCTTGTTCTTTTGCTTTCTTTAACTACAATTGTTTCTTCTTCTTTTGATTTCTCCTGACTCGTCACTTCATTCACCTGTTCAGCTCTAGGTGAATTTACTCGTGTCAGCCGATATCTCAATCTTTCTATCTTATTCGGCCAAACATCGTCCTTTGCAGCTCTTTTCAATTTACTCCCTTTATCGTGCTTTTCAGTTCTCCAAAGATCTCTTTCCTAGAACTCGACCTTCAGGTATCTCATCTTCGCTTTCCTCTGACTCTGTTTCAACTTGCTTTTTACTCTCAACAGTTTCTTTTTCCACCACTTCTTTTGTTTTCCCTACTTCTGTCCCTCCTCGAATCTCCGACACGCAATCTTCCTGCTGACTACTTGTCCCTGCTTCTAACTGGATGTTGGAGTTCCCTACACCTCCTCGGGGCTCTTCCGCAATAATCTTTCCCTCTCTCTCTGTATCTGGCACCTGTCCATCTAAAGGTGTTGTTTCAGGTGGAATTTCTCTCAATCTTTCATCTGGCACTTCCTTCTCATGAATCTCCTTTATCGTCTCTCCACTGTCCTTTTCTTTGTTTTTCCCTTGCTCTTTCCTGGAAGATTGTGCTCTTTGTTCTGTCTCTGAATCTGAACTGGTATCAGAAATCTGTAACCTTCTCCTCAGGGAATTACTTCTGGGGACAAAAGTTAAACTCGGTTCTGTTTCCCCCCTTTCAGGGTTTTCTTTGTCTTTTGGATCTCCGTCATCTGACTCAGTACTGGATTCTGATTCGTTAACATACTCCTTTTCTGTACTGTCTACTGGATTTGGAATTCTCAAAATATGACTTGCATGGATCCAGTTCTTCAATTCAGCACACTTCACAGCTGTTGTTGTGGTCAAGATGACTTGTCTTGGTTTTCCCCACCTGGGAACCAAATAGTTTCTTCTTCTGTGGACTTTTATCCTTACCCAGTCCCCTGGGCTTAGATCATGGGCTGGCTTCTTTTCAAGGGTGGTAGCATCCGCTCCAACCTGATGAAACACAGAATGAACTGCGTCAGCCAGGCTTACAGTATTCCAATACCATGTCATCAGTTATAGTCATCAGCTTGTTGACTGGTATAAAAACGTAGCGCATGGCTCGTCCCATGATGATTTCATGTGGACTCAACCCTGTAGTTCTGTCTGCAATTGATCTAATAGTCATGAGTACTAGAGGCAAGACATCAGGCCATTTCATACCTGTGGCTAAACACATTTTCCCTATTGTGTTTTTGATAGTACCATTCATCTGTTCCACCACACCAGAAGCCTCTGGTCGGTAGGCACAATGGAGTTTTTGTCGTACATTCAATGCTTCACAAATCAGTTTTATGATCTCATTATGAAAATGTCCTCCTCGGTCTGACTCAATTGTCACTGGGAACCCAAATCTAGGGATAAATTCCCTCAAAAGTAATTCTGCCACTGTCATCCCATCATTTCTTCTTGTTGGAAATGCCTCTACCCATCTGGAAAATAGACAGACCATAACCAAAACATACCTCAACCTGTTACAGGGAGGCATTTCAATGAAATCCACTTGCATTCTGTAAAAGGCCCTCCTTCTCGACCTATTGTTCCTAGACTCACTACTGTCTTTCTTCCTGGATTGTATTGCTGACATATTAGGCATCTCTGACAAAGACTTTCTGCTACAAGTCTGAACTTTGCATTATACCACGTTTGCTTAAAGGACCTGATCATAGCGTCTCTCCCTATGTGTCCCTGTCCATGATACATCCGTGCCATGGCAGACATCATGCTATCAGGCATGACTGGTCTTCCATCTCAATAGACCCATACATGATCTTTCTCCCTTGGTGCACATCCTGCCTTTACCCACTGCTCTATTTCCTCCTCTCCTGCTTCTTCCTGCAATTGGCTTACTTCTTCCCATGTTCCCACAGTGTTAGTAAACATTGAAAGGCAAGAAATCACCTCTTTTTCCTTAGCCCGATTGATTGAATTCTGATTTTGTGCACAGTATTGCGCCATGTCATTTGCAAATTTGTTTCCAGTGGCGATATAATCACCACTGCGACTATGGGCAGCACATTTTACAACAGCCAATTGCCTAGGCAGCTGTATCGCTTCAAGCAACTTTCCAACTACTTCAGCATTCTTAATGGGAGTTCCACTTGAGGTTAAGAAACCTCTTTGCAGCCATATCTGGCCGAAGTCGTGGACAACTCCATAGCCATACTGGCTATCAGTTATCACAGTCACTCTCACACTTTCCCCAATCTTGCATGCTCTCATCAAAGCAACAAGTTCAGCTACTTGGGCCTATTTTACTCCTTTCAAATAAGATGCTTCCATTACTGCTGCAACTGTACATACCGCATATGCTTCACTCAACACTCCATCATCTGTCCTCAAACAAGATCCATCGACAAACGTAACAAAATCACTTTCTGGTAAGGGTTCATCTTTTATGTCAGGTCGTGGTTTTGTACAAAAATCAAGTACATCCAGACAGTCATGATCTGCTTCATCTCTTAATTCCACATTCTCTGCATCAGGCAACAATGTTGAAGGATTCACATTCAAACATCTCACAAGACTTACATTTGTTGCACCTAATATGACCTTTTCATACTTAGTCAGCCGACTATGTGTCATATACTGAGTACGACTCCTTGTTAAAAGGATCGCCACATCATGAGGTACAAACACTTTCACAGGATATCCCATCACAATTCCCTCACTCTGTTCCAAACTTCGACATGTAGCAGCTACTGCTTTCAAACACCCAGGTAAGGCTACTGCTACTGGGTCCAACATGGATGAAAAATATGCAATTGGTCCCCTCAGTTTTCCATGCTTCTGTACTAGAACAGAGAGTGCACATCTATTTCTCTCACTGCAATACAACTCAAATTATTTTTCATAATCAGGCATACCCAATGCAGGTGCTTCACACAACCCATCTCTCAATTTTTTGAATGCTGCTAATTCCTCTTTGTTCAAATCAATGGGATCTTTCACATCACTTCTTGTCAGTCGTACCAAAGGTTTTGCGATCAATGAAAAATTGCTAATCCATTGACGACAATATCCAACCATTCCCAGAAACATTCTCACTTCTCTTTGGGTCATAGGTGGACTCATTCTGTTTATGATCCTGATTCTGTCTATGGTTATCCTTCTCAGTCCTTTTTCAATGTTATGTCCTAAATATTGTACTTCCTTCTTACAAAATAGATGGTGACACCTTTAGTCCTCCATCTGCCAAATGATTCAGCAAGGCTACCGTGTCTACCTCACAAGCTTCACGGGTTTGCGATGCCACAAGTAGGTCATCGATGTATTGAACTAATACAGAATTTTCTGGCATTTCTAGACTTTACAAAGACTTCTTCAATAGCTGATTAAATATTGAGGGGCTTTCTGTATGCCCCTGTGGGATTTGGCACCACGCCAAAATACACCGAAACGCAAATATTTGCTGACTGTCGTGGTGCAATGGGATGGAAAAGAAAGCATGGCATAGATCAATTACTGTATACCATTCTGCGTCACGGTGAATCTGATATAAAATCACAGATGGATTTGGTACAATGGGACAGCATGGTACAACAATTTTGTTTATTTTTCTCAGATCTTGTACTATCCTGAAATTCCCACTAGGCTTTTTCAGTCCCATTATTGGTGAATTACATGGACTACACATTATTTCTCTCAAAATTCCTTGTTTTATCATTTTCTCAATCACAGGAGTAACTCCTTCAATTATTTCAGGTGTTAACTTATATTGAGGGACATTTGGATAACTTACTCCTTCTTTCACTGTTATTTTTACTGGATCTACGTTTCTCATTAATCCTATGTCTTCTCCAGTGAAATCCCAAACTTCTGCATTAACAGATTGTTTTAATTCTTTCGGTAATTCGTCAGGGTTAAATACAGCATAGGTTCCAGTAATCTCCTTCTCCCTGTTTGCCATTGTCATTTTATACAGCACATCATCATCTGGTGTTTCAAATGCTATTCCATCTGGGGTACAAAATATAGTGCAGTTCATCTTGCACAACAAATCTCTACCTAACAAGTTCACAGGACTAGTGTCGCACACGACAAAGCGGTGCATTTCAGAAAATTTCCCTATGCTAACTTTCACTGGTTCTGTAAGGTAAGTTTTAATCTGTCGGTTGGATACACCAACTACTTGGATCGTTTCATCCGAGAGAGGAAGATTCTTGACATCAGCTGATCGAGTAGCACCAGTATCAACTAGGAAAGTAATATTTTCATTATTAACTTTTCCATCTACAAATGGGCCTGTCTGGTCTACTTCTAGAGTTGCGCCAAGTAGGCACTCTTCTTCCTCCCTTCGGCACCGTCAATAACCCTCCTCTGAATCGCTTTAATCGCGTTGCAGCCAATACTGTGAAGCAGCGCTAGCGCGTGGCGGTTTATTTACCTGTTCTTCGTTGTAGAATCCCGCTTCTTTACTATACTTCTGAGAATTTTTGTTCTGTGGAAAAGGTGGTTTTGGCACCTGATTCTGTTGTGTTACAACCTGATGCTGTCGCTGCGGTTGACCACTCACCTCATTCTGCACCTGTGGATTCAATGATGCATTTTCATCGTTAGTACTCGGGGTAAATTTACACTCGGATTTCCAATGCCCTATCCTACCGCAATTATGACATGGAAATTTCTTCTTAGCTTCCTCGATATTTCCTTTACCTTTCCCAGGATTACATTTTTGTCTTGACCTTGCTTGTTCTGCTAATTAAGATTCCTGTCTCTCTGCTACCTTTACTTGTGCCCACATAGCCTTTTCTTTCAATTTTCGCTGTTTTGCTTCAATCTCATCACTGAAATATTTAGCATGTCTCAGTACTTCATCTATTTTCTTATTTTGCCAGTCTACATGTATGCTGTTTTATCATCTCACTAATTTCTGGGCGAAGACCATATACAAACCTGTATACAAAATGACTTAAATCCTTTTCACTTAGATTTTCGTCTCCACTAAATTGTTTAAAGGCCAAAATTAACCTCTCATAATATGCGTGTACTGACTCTTTGCTTTCCTGATGTGTTCTGTCACTTTTTACCCAGTCTGTCTCTTTAGGAGGTACTTTGTTTTTCAGATATGCCATAACCTGTTCGTATTTCTTCATTACCTCGGGGTCTGGAGCCCCTGTTTTCGGTTCCCTTGGGTATTCTTGTGTCGGACAATCTATCATGATTTTGCACCCTGTCCATAAATCTACTGGTACGATTATGTCAAATAAGATATTTAGATCAATCCACAATACTTTGGACAATTTTACAAATCTGTCCACCTGTCTATACCACTCGACGGGTTTTTCACGTAGTCAAGGGAAGTCATTTGTAAATGACAAAATATCTTGCCTAGTCCATGGGACATGTAGATATCCTCCTCCTGGAATTTCTCTCATAGGGCATTCTTTCACAACCTTCTCTTTTTCTCTAACAGGGAAAGCTGAAAAGGTTTTATCTGAAACATCATCTCGTTTTCAATACCATTTACTTTTCCATTTGTCCACATCTCCCCATTTTCTCAACAAAATAATTATTTCCTTAATCTGACTCATTCGTCCTGTAGTATTCATGTTTTCAATGTCTTTTTCAGTGAAATCTACCCGATATGGTTTCTGTAAGGCTTTTACCTTTTCGAGATCTATACCCACTTCATTTGCTACTTTTTCTAATCTTTCATGGAGACATTTTGCTCTCCACGTTATGCTTTTACACAGAAATAACAATTCCTTATCTTGATAGGCTTTTAACTTCTCCGTAGGGATAGTTCCTACTATTAACTCTTCCAGTACCATTCGTAGTTTGGCCACATCTATTGACTGAGATTCTTTGTCTTTCTTCTGCAAGCTTCTCAACCATTCACTCAATTCTTCTGTAGATGGTCCTACTGACTTCCCTACATTTCCTTGTCCAAAATCCTTTTGTGTTTCTGATATTGACTCCACTATTGTCATACGCCTTTCTGCACAGTTCTGGCCTACAAACGGGTTATTTGAAACATTTGGTTCAATCATACTCATTGTCTGTCTCCATGGATCATCATTTCGACTCATTTTTGGTTGTTCAACCTGTTTATTGCTTTTATACGGGACCGTCAAGCAATGTTCGCTATCTTTCTGTTTATCAAAAATAGGCATTACTGGACCTATCGTTACTGGGACTGTTACAGCTTCCAGATTTTTGGTCAATTCTCTTATTTTCTCTGATATTTCTAGGGTCGTTTTTGCTAGCTCTGCTGAATTTTCAACGTTTATTTTACCTCCGGACTTCTTCTCTACCTCTCTAATGGAATTGTTTTTTCCCAAATCTTGGAACTCTGGTTCCAATTTTATGATTCGTACTGTTTTTTTCATTGGGGCACTTGGGGTTAATATTTCTGGTTCTGGCCCATATGGGGGTGGATTTTTATAGAACATGTCATCAAGAACATCATCCTCTGATTCATTCACTCCATAGCATCTCGATTCCACATTATGTCTCTTCTCTAGGCACTTTCTTCCTTCATTCTCTCCTGTAGCTCTTACGGGAAACAAACCCTCAGTCATACTCGCATTCCGCCACCTTCTCATTCGATCATCATGAGTCTCATGTCCGTATGACCTACCAAACATGTACCTATACCCTCTGCCAGTTCTCTGTCTTTCTCGGTCATGCATCTCATCTTCCCATTCTGTCAATGCTTCAAATTGTGTCGGTCTAGGTCTTGGTTCTAAATTCATCATTTTCTCTCTTAAATTTCTCAAAACTGCCAAATTAAATGAACCATGTTCTGGAAAAGCCAACACTCCGTCCTTTTCAGTATACTTGACTCAATTGTCTAACCAAATACAGGTGTGATATCCATATTTCGCAACCAAAAAGGATGCAGGGGTTTTCGGTGGAGGAAGTAACTGTCCTTGCCTAGTTACAATCGGTTTGTCCTTCTTAAACCACTTTTTAATTCTACCAAACCAGGACTTTTTCTCCTTTTCTGGTGGATCGTAATACATTTTCCTGTCTTCCGTGTATCGCTAGTCTCTCCTTACAACTGTACCGCTATTCTGTCCAATCGTAGCGCGACTCACACTAACGCACCAATCCGGAGCGTCTATGTCACTTTTGCAATTCTCCAATCCCAGCGCGACCCACACTAACGCACCAATACGGGGCGTCTACATAACCCTGTGCTTCTCCACTCCTAGCGCGGCGCACACTAACGCACCAATCCGGAGCGTTCTATGTTTCTGACTGACTGGCCAATCCCAGCGCGGTCGTTCTGACGTCAACAGCTGCTGTCGCAGCTCCTGCTCCTGTCTACCCCTTCTTCACAAAATCCACTCGGTAAATTTTGTTTCAAATTTACAATTCTGTTAGTAACAACACAAAAACACCACCATTGTCCGCTTCGCTAACCAAGGAATAGCAATAGACCTTTCTCACGAGAATTCCGTCTTTCCCGAGAGCAGCGCTTACCTCTGCCCTACTACGGACTCGTTACTTCCATTGATAAAGTAGCACATCCCTCTGCCTTACCCTTCTAACAAGCATTAGCTAACCGTTTCTCCAGAATTAAGACACATAGTTGGAGACCCAATGCTCCTGAGAAATAAAACTAGAGTTTCACAACTAACCCAAATGCCTTTACATTCACGCACTTTCATACGAGAAAATGTAGTACATTCACACAGAATCCTGTCTTTCCCGAGAACAGCGAACAGTCTGTCCTACTACAGAATTATGACATACGTTAACAAAGTAGCACTTCCCTCTACTTTATCCCTCTAGCAAGCTCAGAGAACACCTGTTACCTTTCCAGTGATAAGCGTTATCAGAATGCCACTTGGACTCCTGGTACCTAAGACCAAAATTTCACAGGTGACCTTCGCTATCATACACACTTCTCTCACACTGAAAATGTCTCTAATGGCAACACACGACGATGTCACCGAATTGAACCCAGACAATGCGTCGTGCAACTGTGTACCTACAGGACAACAACAATTCCGTCTTTCTCGAGAGCAGCGCTTACCTCTGCTCTACTACAGAACCGTTACAAACTTCCGACTTCCTACATCCCAGAAGCCGTGCAAACATCATAGAACTCGACGCGACTCAACATAGAGTGTTATTACATAAACCAATATCAATCAATAACCAATAATCAATAAGCAATGTACAAGCTATATTCACCAAACCAAAACAATAACAACCATCAATCTGCTACCAGAAAAACTGCTGCAGCATTGAAAGTCAAATTCCCCCTTTGTCACAGACCAAATAAAGCATTAACAGACTCACTCAAATACATTAATTGGTGGGGCCCATAACAACAATACTCACACTTCATTGATCTGTTTTTCTAGAGGGATAAGTTTCCAAACGCTGACATGAAGGGAATATCTCTTCACTTAAACCCTAACGCGCATTGAATACTTTTATTAACTCCAACCTTGTGATATTCCCCTCATTGGGTAATGAATCAGTTAGTTGTATATATGATTTAGTGATGCAATTCATTTATCTATACTCATCTCTTATTCTAATTTCTTCAAATAATCGACACAACAAGGTTTTCAATTAATCAAAACATCGTTTATCTAATTAAATTGCAAATTGTTAGAAAATCATCGTCCAAACCGCAGAACATCATATTTACCTAATCTGGCTATTAGTCGTCCTCTAAGTCAGTCAAGTCGTGGAAAAATCTTTAAATTCATCAAAGTCAGGCCGCAATTCAGTCTCTCAAAGAATCAGGATAACAGCTGTCCAGCAGTGTCACCGTCCTCTCCATCAGCATAACGTCAGGAAATCGCAGCAAGTCAAATCGAACGACAAGAGCTAAGAGGGGTTTTTTTTCTCACTATTCTACCGTCTTTTTATAATGATTTTAGTGTCAAAATGTATCAAGATTCAGTTTTAGACAGTCCTCATTGGTGGATTTGGGGTCACTCGGTAAAGTTCTCACATAGTCCGCAAGAATAAGCCATCACACTTGCTGGTTCCGGTTTTAAAGACAGTCTATTGTTGTGGTCCTGGCGAAGCTCCCAGGGTGTCCTTGGTGGGAACACCTTCTCCTGGGGTCAGGACGAGGCCATTGTTGCTGGCGGTGGCACATGCGCACTTCACCCAAAACCTCATGAGACAGCAGCAGTCACGTCGTACATTTCAGTCAGCCATCTTTAAGAAGGCTCAAATGGTCAACCAAAGCAAAACAAACACAAAAACGTAATTAAAACATTGAAATGGCTAATAAAATGTTAAACCCTCACTAATTCCCCTATGTGTAAGTAATTATCTAGCATAATAGCAACATTCAAAGCGTTTATACTCACCCAGTGATGCGCAACTTACAATTACATCATAAAAGCAACATATATCATGCAACATTCTAATTTTCTACCATTAGTATGCATACATATGTTAGTATACAATTAGTTTAGCCATGCAAAATGCAAATCCCACG
Source organism: Triturus cristatus (assembly GCF_964204655.1). Classification (NCBI taxonomy): domain Eukaryota; kingdom Metazoa; phylum Chordata; class Amphibia; order Caudata; family Salamandridae; genus Triturus; species Triturus cristatus. The sequence goes on along the minus strand of NC_140589.1, from coordinate 278,680,668 downwards.
TGTAATTCTTTTGTTAATATAATTGGTAATTTTCCATTTCAAACGGATTAATAATATTACTATTAGTTAATTATTCAGATTAATATAAACATGCAGAATGGAGGGGTATACAAAATGTTGTACTACCCGCTCCAACAGAGGCATGAGGATGTTTGTTAGCTGTCAACAGCGCCATTGGGTTTAGGTTGTTCAGTATGGCTCTCTCGACTTGTACATACCGGTGTATACCCTTGAGGAGGTGCTATCCAATAAGCCCCTTGTTTTGCCAGAAATGCAGTTTGGAAGGTTCTAAAGTCTGCAAGGTTTACCCCTCCCAGTTTTTTCTCCAGTCTCAGTTTTGTGATGTTTATCCATGCCTTCTTTCCCCGCCATAGGAATTTAGTAATCATGTTATCTACTTTACGGTGGAAGTCATCTGTGAGCAGGAGTGGGAGTGGGAGCATCATTGGGGTGATCATCATTTTGATCGTTTCGATTCTGCCCCACCAAGTTATACATTTCGGGGACCATGCCACCAGGAGTTTCTTTATCTTTTCTAGCAGGAGCTTCTCATTGTGGCCTAGTGTGCTCATGTGGTCATTGCCAAAGTGTATGCCTAGATATTTGACAAACCCTGTTTGCCAGGCCAGGCCTGAACCCCCTAGGGTGTCCCTAGTGCAGTGGATGTTCAGGGGTTTGCATTCTGATTTGTCCCTGTTGAGCTTATATCCTGAGTGGTCTGAGTATATCTCTATGGTGTCTATCAGGGCCTCAATTGAGGTCTTTGGTTGCTCTGTCACTATTAGGATGTCATCTGTGTATGCGGCCAGTTTTATTACAACATCATTAATTTTGACCCCTTTTATTTTTGTTTTTAGCTTGATGTCGCTGATCAGGGGCTCTAATGCCAAGAGAAAGAGTGAGGGGGACAGTGGGCAGCCCTGTCTAGTGCCACAATGTAGTGTGAGGGGTTTGGAGAGTGACCCATTAATGACAATGCGTGCTCGCGGATCCCCGTACAGCACCATCTCCTTCCGAATATAACCTTCCCCTAAGTTGAAGGATTTCATGCACTGTTCCAGGAAGGTCCATGATACCCTGTCGAAGGCCTTCTCAGCATCCAGGGTGATACCTACCGCTGCTTCTGTTTTCTTTGCCGTGTGAACTAGTATGTGGCAGAGAAGTCTAGTGTTGTCGTTCGACATTCGTGTTCTCAGGAAGCCTACTTGGGAGTTGCTTATTAAGTTGGGTAGGACCGACTTTAGCCCGGATGCTAGGATTTTTGCATATATTTTGCAGTCCACATTAATTAGGGATATGGGCCTGTAGTTCTTGGGTAGCAACTGATCCTTACCCTCTTTTGGGATTACCATTATGTTCGCTTCGGACATGGATTGAGATACCAACCCATTCTCTGCACAGTGATTGAACACCCTCTTCATGGTAGGTTTTAGCTGTTCTAGAAAGGACTTGTAAAAGGTGGCTGTGTATCCATCCGGGGCCGGGGCTTTGTTATCCTTCATGGATTTGACCGCGATTTCAATCTCAGCAGTGTTAATTTCTTGCCCTAGACTCTGTGATTCATGATGCTTAACTGTGGGAGGCCAAGTCTGCTAAAGTATTTTTTGCATGCCTCCAGATTCAGGATCTGGTCTTTTTTATGGAGTTCCTGGTAAAACTCTTGAAAGGTGTTGAGTAGGTCTTTGTGTTTTGTATGAGTTTTGTTGTGTGTGTCTATGATGGCCGAGATGGTAAATTGGTTGCGCTTGTGTTTCCGGTAGGAGGCTAGTAGTTTTCCCGCTTTGTTTGCTTCACAGAGGTTAACGGCCTTGTATTTGTTGAACCACAACCCGGTTCTCTCACTCAGGATCTTATTGTATTCGTATTTTTTTCTAGTTAGGTCCGTTAGGAGTTTGGTATCGTGGGTGGTCCTAGCGTGAATCGTTTCTAGTCTTTTGATGTCTTGCTCGAGTTGGGACAGCTGTTTGTATTTTTGTTTATCTTGCCTTTAATTTCGATTATAGTGCTCCTGATGGTAGCCTTCAGTGCGTCCCATATGGTGGAGGCGCTAGTCCCCGGTAAATCGTTGTGCCTAAGGTATTCCCTTATTGCCTCCTCAATTTTTCCCTTATTCTCGGGGGAAGCTAAGACGTCGCTGTTAAAGCGCCACCTTCGGGGAATGTCAACGTTGTGGCAACCGCTCAGCTTTAGCCTTATACAAGAGTGGTCTGACACTAGGTGCTATTTCAGAATGTTCTATTAGGTGTGTGTGTGTGGTCCTGTGATTAGTATGTAATCTATCCTGGTGCACGAATTGTGTGGGTTAGAGTAGAATGTGAAGTCCCTTGTGTCCGGGTGCTGGAGCCGCCATGGGTCCTTGAGGTTGAATTTGGAGCATATGTTCTTTGATGTAGTGTGTGCGCTTGTGGGCTGGTACTGGCATGGTGGTCCAGGGGCATGTTGAAGTCCCCCGCCATCACCATGAGGTCGTTCTGTGGGAGACTATTGAGCTTGTGCGACACCCCTTCCCAGAAGGTGGGGTCGTCTGTGTTTGGGCCGTATATGTTAGCTACGTGTATACTATCCTCCCCCCTTCTCAGGTGTGTTATCAGAAGTCTGCCATCCTCATCATGGAGCTGTGATTCTAGTGTTAGGTTGGAGCTTTTAGATACTAGTGTGATTACCCCTTGTTTCTTCCCATCTGCCTGTGAGCACGCCACTTGAAAGAACCAGTTGCATTTCACTAGTCTGACATCCCCCAGGGATAGTTTGGTTTCTTGTAGCAGGACCACGTCCCCTTAGTCTTAGTTAGACAGTCTAGGATCTTCTTACGTTTTAATAGGGTGGTTGAGCCCTTTGACATTGAGAGATACAATCTTTAAGTCAGCAGCCAGGTTGAGGTTGTTGGTAGGGGTCATTATCTGGGGTGAGACATGTCTGGCGAGTATAGTCTACGTCCCCAACTCTCCCATGTCGTTGTGCTTCCTCCCTTCCCGCCCAACCGGACCCTCTCTTTTCGAGCTATTAATGTCTGCCTTGTGTTAGTCGCAGAGTTAGGTCTCACTCTTGTAGTAGTAACGGGTATCTGGCCGAACCTTCTCATCAAGGAATGTGAGAATAAAGAGGTGAAAATAGAAAAGAAGACAGAGAAAAAAGAAAGCAAATAGTCTGCCTCCCACCCCCCTCCCTCCCCTCCACACTGAAACATCGTCTGCTGAGCGTGCGATGACAGGGTCGCCATCCCGTCTCCCTGGGAGTTGTTGGGTGATAGCTCTGTGTACCTATGATCCCATTAGTCTACATTTGTTGCCTGCGTTACTGTCCCCCCACATCATTATACATCACCCTTGAGGCCTTATGTGTCCATATAGAAAAAAGGATATGGCAATTGTCTTGGTTACAGTGCGTGCCATCAGGTATGTGGGCTGATCTGCCTGCTCTCCAGCGTTTATCAGTCTCTATTGTAGAGGTCACGGCGATCTAGTTTGCAGAGGTCTCCACTGAGGTAGGTGACGTTGACACAGTAGTATCTGGGTGTAGTCCCTTGAGTCAGGTTTAAAGCAGTGTTTGGGTCTTTGACCCCCGCCTCCCCCCCCCCCGGCATCGGGCTCTTCTCTACATTTCGTTGCTTCGAGGACCGTGAGCCTTCCTCCGCTGTCTGTTGTTGGCTGTTGTTAGCTGGGTCGGTCTAGGTATTGGTCCAGTAGTACCCTGTCATTCAAGCAAGTCCTGCAGGGCCTACGGTGAGCCTACATAATTATTTGTGGTACTTATGGAGCCCTCAGGCAGCTTTGAGGTAGTTAGATAGAGCGTGTTTGCTGCAGTTGAGGTAGTTGAGGTAGTTAATGAGGTTGAACGCGTAGTTTCTGTGCTTCATAATGTCCTTTTTGAGATTTTGCGAGTTATTTTTTTTTTGTGTGCAGTCTTTTGCTACAGTAAAAGGTGATTTTGAGGTCGGGGTAGAAAATGAGGTTGCTTGAGTTGTTGCAGTAGATCGTTATGAGTCCTTGAGCAGGTTGTCTTCACTCCACCCCCAGGTCCGGTGAGGCTCTCCTTTTGCTGGTACCTGCTTGGGAGGTCCCCATTTTCTTGGGGTGTCGGGCCGTCTAGGTATCTGGCCAGCTCTTTCGGATCGTCGAAGAGTTGGTAGCGACCTCTGTCATTTATCCTGAATTTTGCCGGGCCAGCGAACGAGAACTGGATGTTATTCTTCTTCATTTTGTCCCGTAAGGCCAGGAATCCTTTTCTAGTATCCACCGTGGTTTTAGAGTAGTCCTGCGTGAAGATGATCATCTGCTCATTCCATGTGATCTGGTGTTTTTTTCTTGCAAAATTGAAGATGGCCTCCGTGTGTTGAGATCTCAGTGGTTTGCAGATTATTGGGCGAGCCGCACTCCTTGTTGTGGATCTGAAGGTAGGGATTCTGTGAGCTCTGTCTAGTTCGAACTGGGGTTCAAATTTTAGGTTTGTGATTTTGGGGATCATGTCTTCTAGGAAGGCCAGGCACGAGCCCGCTTTATCTTCTGCTCCCTCCGGGACTCCTAGGATTCTTATGTTCCCCCGTCTGTTGCGGTCTTCCAATTCCGCAGTTTGTTTCTAGAGTGATGCTGTGATTTTAGATAAGGTGTTCAGCTCTTTGTTTACTTGTAGGTCCACATCTTCGATACCACTTATACTTTGTTCCGCCGCAGCCAGCCTATTGTTAGCTGTGTGCATATCCACCCTGACTGCTGCTAGCTCCAGTTGAATCGCATCTGTGGTCTGTTTTGTGGTCTTGGCCAGATCATGAACGTCCACCAGTGTTTTTAGGATCATATCTAGGGTGACGTTGATGTCTGGTCTCTGTTTGATTGGTGAGTTGGATATTGTGGGTTCGCCTTGTTTTTCTTTAGCTCACGCTGGAGTCTTGCCTCGTTCCCCGCCATGTTCGCTAGACCTCTCTTCTCCTGATGAAGTACAAATCTCCCCTCTCTTCTTGCTGCCCCGTCTGAGGCTCTATGGGCTCGCGTTCTCTTCACTTGTGGCTGCCGGGGACAGTTGCACTCCACTGTTGGTTAGCTATTTGCTTTCTTGCTGCGATTGTGGTTGGATTCTCACTACAGGACTTCTGGGCCACACCCCTTTGACCGGCTTCCTCCTGGGCTTCCTCTATGTAGGTTGGTACTTTCCCCAGGGACTCGCACTGTGTCCAGCCTACTCCTTGGTGTTGGCTCTCTCTGACCTCCTGGCTTGGCTGCCTAGGATTGTGGTCCTGTCCAGCTCTTGTGGTCACCTGGAGCGCCTGCTGTCTCCTGCTGCCTCCTGCATAAATATGTGTGGGTAGGGGGTCTCTGTGCAGCACCCACTGTCCTTGCGAGGTTTCCACTTTTCGCGGTTTTTGTCGCCAGCTCCTTTTGCCCTGTGCCCCACTCTGCCTCTTCCGCTTCTCTCCCACTTTTATCCACCCAAGCTCACAGTGGGGTTTCTTATTCTGTCCTGGCCCTGGCTCTTTTTGCTCCACCTTTGGCGGTTATTTCATACCAGGGACTTATCGGGGTCAGTTGTGGAGTGCTTGGGGCGCTTGAGAGTTTTGGGTTATTGTGCCATTATCCCAAGGCACCTGTGTTCCTCTCCTGTGATCTCCTCTCTCACGCGCTGCTCTGATGTCACACTCCTCAGCTCCCCGTTACCTCTTGCTCCGTGTCAAAGGTTTTTTTTCCCCGACACTGTGGCTCTGCGTGGCTCCCCCGGTGACTCTGCCAGTTGCACACCACACACGCTCTGTTCGCTGTTAGATGAATTTCTTGCACCCCCCTCAGCACGTCTCTCGCTGTACTCACATTGCTCTTTGCCCGGAGAACACTCGGTTCACTTTCCTGCTCTGATGTTGGATGGGCGCCCTGTATTTCTTTTTGTGCGTGATCTCTCTGTCTTCTCCGCGATGGTCCGAACTGTCCTGCTCCTCCCTAAAGATGGCGGCTTGTTTACAGCACTGGCCCTGGGTCTGGCTGAGTTTTGGTTTCACCTTCAGGTTAGGTGCCCGCCATTCCTCTTGTCCCTCCGCATACATCGTGAATGCGTTGGCGCTGTCTTCTTCACGGTGCCCTTTACCTTTTCTGGTGCTCTTCTGGTTCTCACCAGTTGCAAGCCCTCCGGTGCTGGGTGGCTGGGCGGGTTTGCTTGTCTTTTATTTGCACTGGAAGAGCTTTGTTTTCACTGTGCCGGTGTGTGCCACACACTCATCCCCCGCCGCTGGTCTATACGCTGGTCTGTACTTTAGACCTGCACATCCACACACGTGTGCCGCATCCACCGGCTGTGGTTCCGCGATGCGGTGTAGTTTGGCGCGTAGTCTGGTCCTCTTGACTCCACCCTCCCCTCAGACTCTCTGCACAACCGCCTCTACCACCTCTCAGCCGACTCAATTAGTCGCGGTCCCCTGCTTCTTTGCCTTTTCTGACTCTCTTCTCTATGCCTCTGCCTCACAACCTGCAGGGTGGACGGGATGACGGTGCAAGAGTGCAATGGCGGCGCTCAGTTTCCTCTGTCCTGGGCTCACCATGCTCTGGGTTTCAGTTTCGTTTTTGTAGGCGCCATTGTATCTCCCTCTGCTCGTTGCTGCATAAACACGGCAATTTTTCCTTTATTTTCAGTGCTGGTATCTGGCCGTTGCTAAAATCTTCTGCCGCAGACCTTCCGAGGCACAAAAATATCCTTTTGCCCCATGTTTGTCCGGTGCAAACTCTCGGGATCGTTGTTGTTCTCCCTGGTATGACGGAGCGGTTGACTCAGGCAAGTATCCTCCTTGCCGTCCAAGCCACGCCCCCTCCTTGTACCTGTATTATAACACTAGCAGCGGCCAGACGCTAGGGGAGAATCAACTGATGCCAGATTCCGAGAGCAGGCTGAGGTGGTGCTGAGTGATGCTGAGGTGGTAGTGGTGGTGGTGACTGGTGCAGAGACAATGCTGAGGTGATGCTGAATGATACTCAGGTCGTGCTGAGTGATGATGATGTGGTGGTGTACTAGTGCAAAGGCGATGCTGAGTGATACTGATGTGGTGCTGAAGGATGCTGTGGTGGCGCTGAGTGATGCTGTGGTGGTGCTGAGTGATATTGTTGTGGCCCTGAGTGATGCTGTTGTGGTGCTGAGTGATGCTGTGGTGCTGCTGAGTGATGCTGTGGTGGCCCTGAGTGATGCTGTGGTGGCCCCGAGTGATGCTGTGGTGGCGCTGAGTGATGCTGCAGTGGCGCTGAGTGATATTGTTGTGGCCCTGAATGATGCTGTGCTGGTGCTGAGTGATGCCGTGGTGGCGCTGAGTGATGCTGTTGTGGTGCTGAGTGATGCTGTGGTGGCGCTGAGTGATTCTGTGGTGGCTCTGAGTGATGCTGTGGTGGTGCTGAGTGATGCTGTGGTGACCTTGAGTGATGCTGTGGTGGTGCTGAGTGATGCTGTGGTAGTGCTGAGTGATGCTGAGTGATGCTGTGGTGGTGCTGAGTGATGCTGTGGTGGTGCTGAGTGATGCTGTGGTGGCCTGAGTGATGCTGTGGTGGCGCAGAGTGATACTGTGGTGGCGCAGAGTGATGCTGTGGTGGTCCTGAGTGATTCTGTGATGCCGCTGAGTGATGCTGTGGTGGTGCTGAGTGATGCTGTGCTGGTGCCGAGTGATGCTGTGATGGCGCTGAGTGATGTGGTGGCGCTGAGTGATGCTGTGGTGGCCCTGAGTGATGCTGTGGTGGCCCTGAGTGATGCTGTGGTGGCCCTGAGTGATGCTGCAGTGGCGCTGAGTGATGCTGAGGTGGCGCTGAGTGATGCTGCGGTGGCGCTGGGTGATGCTGTGGTGGTGCTGAGTGATGCTGTGGTGGCGCTGAGTGATGCTGTGGTGGCGCTGAGTGATGCTGTGGTGGCGCTGAGTGCTGCTGTGGTGGCCTTGAGTGATGCTGTGGTGGTGCTGAGTGATGCTGTGGTAGTGCTGAGTGATGCTGAGTGATGCTGTGGTGGCGCTGAGTGATGCTGTGGTGGCGCTGAGTGATGCTGTGGTGGCGCTGAGTGATGCTGTGGTGGAGCTGAGTGATGATGTGGTGGTCCTGAGTGATGCTGTGATGGCGCTGAGTGATGCTGTGCTGGTGCTGAGTGATGCTGTGCTAGTGGTGCTGAGTGATGTGGTGACGCTGAGTGATGATGTGGTGACGCTGAGTGATGATGTGGTGACGCTGAGTGATGATGTGGTGACGCTGAGTGATGCTGTGGTGATGCTGAGTGATGCTGTGGTGGCACTGAGTGATGCTGTGGTGGCGCTGAGTGATGCTGTGGTGGTGCTGAGTGATGCTGTGGTGGTGTTGAGCGATATTGTTGTGGCACTGAGTGATGCTGTGGTGGCCCTGAGTGATGCTGTGGTGGTGCTGAGTGATGCTGTGGTGGCCCTGAGTGATGCTGTGGTGGCCCTGAGTGATGCTGTGGTGGTGCTGAGTGATGCTGTGGACACAACAAAATACCTCTAACACCGTCAATCAATTATTCTTTAGGCCTCAGTGGTTACCTCAATTAACCCTGGGCTACCATTTATTTATGGGATTATTCAGTATTTCATAAAATGCAAAGAAGAGGTTAACATCACATAATGTTTAAAGACATATGCCCCCTTCTACTATGGAACAAACAGTGTTGTACACATGAATACAAAAACACATGTACACTTGTTACATTACAAACATAACTGTAACATAACTGATTAAACAAAAAACAAATAAACTGGCCACCAGGTTAGGACAGTGCTGGTGCACATTTCATATTAACAACAATAGTCAGTCCAACGTTTTATCGTATGATTGGGACTTTATAATATTTGGTCCTCAATCGTTTCTTAACTTGGGTCCTGGAGAGGTCAATACTTTATTGGTAAACTCTAATTAAAGAGCAACAACTATTCTACTCAAATATGCATGATATGCAGAGATGTCTCCAAATTGGGTAGGTATGAACCTCTCATTGTCATAAGCCAACGCTTTTCAACCTTCTATTGTTGGAACCAAAGACACTCTTTCAAGCGAAGGTCTTCATCAGGGCGAGGTTTTAAGATGGTATGACCTTTAGATGCCTGCATAAATGAGACAGTGATTTTAAAAAAACCTGAGAAGTGGCTAAAGCAAATTACCTATTGGTTATATTAACTTAATTGAGTGTAATTCGGGTCATGACATAACCGTTTTGTGGTTCCCATGTGAGAATACCGTGGTGTTCCTATATCTCTTTGTGTGGCATGACGGTCAGGTCAGAATTCATCAGATCTGAATTACGTGGGAGGAAAAAGAGGAAAAAAGAGAGAGAGCAGAGACCAGTTGGTATCTATCCAGTTAAGCTGTATCAGAGTTTTCATCTGTTTCTAGGCCCCACTTATGCAACTTAGTGATGACATTTATCATGCCAACACCTTCCATGGTGGAAAGATTAGTGGATAGTGCTCATCAGCATCATGCTGGAACAGGTGTGACATGGACAGGCAAGCATATCTTTTATTTATAAAGAGGCAAAGGACATGCGTGATACTTTTAAAAAAGTCAGTGCGCTCAAAATATGCCCTTATAATGTAAACGTTTCTTGTTAGAAACAGAAAGCAGTGGCAGTGTTTTGGACATAATGAACAGTTTTCCTAAATTGGTGCCATGCAGCATGCTTTTGAACCATTAGGCTCCCAGTCACAGTACCTTGGATTGTTTAAGTATTCATTGCGGGGCTCTTCTGTATTCGGTAACGAACTCCCGATGTACGGTGCCTCAATGATATAGTCGCTGGATCAGTTATAGCTCCATGTCGGCGTTCTACCTTGCACGTTGACTCCCCGATCTGCAATTATTAAAGCCTCGCACCTTTCCACGTTAAAACTCAATTGGTTCCGAAATCTTGCTGAGTGCGACGTGACAGGAAGTCGGTGTCTTAATGTACTGCTGTCTGACTTCCTGTTGCTTCGTTATCATGGAAAAAATATTGCTGTATTAAGCGGTGGCTCGCTTTTGTTATAAGCTGTGGCAGGGCGCATGAACGAAAATAATTTTGATGATTAAAATGTGCAATCTCTACTGAAGGTATAATACTGGTGTCTTTATTTTGATTATTAAATGCCGCTTGTACCTTAAAGGAATGGTAATATTCAATCTTCCGAATGCTTTATTCAAGTTTGGACAAAGGCAAACCCGACATGCTGACGGCATTCTCTAACTCAATAAACATTCCTTTTTCTACTGCTCCTCTGTTTTGACGTTTGTGATTTTTGAAAATGATGAAAAAATAAAGATTAAAATTAAAAGTATCTCAGTGCATGTTGTGATTACTTGATGTATTGGAATCATAAACTTGCTCAAATGTATCATCCACAGTGTATTATTTCGCTCATTTCATTCAGTCCATTGTCGATTGAATCCAAGTACTTTGCTTCAAATTTGGACAATAGTGTATCTATGTTGTTGCCTGTTACGTGTTTTACTATCGTCCATTTGATGTCATTTGGACCATGGTTTCTTTCAGTACAGTGTTGGACCATGGGTGCATTCGGGATCTGACATCTTATGCGAGAACGGTGTTGGGTTATTCGTTTCTTTATTGGCTGAGTTGTTTTGCCTACATATGCTGCAGATCAGAGCTTATAAATTCTCACTACCTCCACGGACAGAGTAATTCCACAGTCATACGCACATACACTCATCATACGCTGGTGGGGCCCATAACACCAACATTCATTCTATTACTGTATCCACACTGAATATAAGAAAGAACTCCTTGATCAATCTGCATCTAATTTGAGGTCAATGCAACCAAATTGAATTGTCTCGAGTCATGATTTAAACAATTTAAACACATTTGAGATCTCAATAATATGACAAAGAAATAACCACCCGACACTGGAATTCAAACAGAAATTATTTTTATCTAAATTAATTCATAAGGAAAGCCATTCAATTGCAAAATCATTATTCTCATATTTACCTATTGTAGCTAAATGCCGTATTCTAGGTCAGGACAGGTCTCTCAGTAAAGAATCAAAGTCTCTCGAGTCGCCGTCCTCTCAATCAGCATCGATCCTCTTGAGCATAAGTTCAGGAAGAAGTGGCCTAAGACCCTCTCTAGTCTAGAAATATTTATACTAAAATTTGCATACTAAAAGTTACAAACAAACTCTAAAACGTCCGTTGAGCAGAGCGAGCAGGAAAGGATGTTAGCTTGCAACATTTAGAAAAAATCTTCGCTCTCGGATATCTCAAAAATAAAAACACGGAAAAAGGAAGTCAAAACTAGATTTGCAACATCCATGGATGCTTTTCTCTGGAATTATATCACTCGCAATGAAGCCACCGCAAGTTTATCAAAAATGTTCATTTGTGACAAAAGTTCTCCTCCAAGGATATTTGGTGACCATCCCAGAGTTGTCGTCTTTTCATAACTTTTAGCTCAGACAGAGGCCGAGGTCATATTCAACCATATTCAGCGAGGCCTCTCTTCATATTCCATCTACTCAAATGCAGGCTGTAGATATCGGCCATTTTCTCAACAGGCCAAAATGGACAACTTAATTAAAAGAAACACAAAACAACGTTACTACATCGTATTGATTATACAGTGTTAATTCCCACTAATACCCTTATGTGTATGTATTTATCTAGCCATTTGCGACATAAAGAAGCATTAAAGCATATTATTTCAAAGCGCAAACACATAACAAATAGCACATTAGCCACACTTATTTAATTAATTTGCTCACCAACTTAGTTCACTTATTAATTAAGCCATGCAATTGCATTCCCACGTGTAATTCTTTAATTAGTAAGGTTGATTAATAAAAAACTCAACAAAACTTAGTACCTAATAATTAATTATTAGTAATTTTAATTATGACATATAAAAATATAAGCTGATGTTCGGGTTTAAATAGAAAACCCTGCTCCAGCAATCCCCCCTTTGGTGATATATCATCACCACAAAAATCCAACCCAAAGTTTAGTCCCCTTTTTCTTAGGAGAAATTCAAATGTCTTTTTGCTTTTTATTAAACTCCAGTTTCTCTTTCATCATCTCTTTTTGTTTTTAAGTACATGCTCTCCCTAAATTCTTCTAATTCTATTTCTTGTGGGTCTCTCTTTGACCTCTTTTGTCTCTTTTCAACATTTTCTTTTACTATTTTCTTTTTATTCCTCCTGTATCTACAACATAAACACCCTAATCTAAGAATCAATAAAGCAACAATCACACATGTCAATGGAAATAATATCTTACCAAAAATGGTACTACCTATCTTAGCAATAAAATTCTTAACAGCAATCATCTTATTAGCCATTTTAGTCCAGATACTTTCAGCTTCCAGTGGTACTAATTCTTCATGCAAATCAGTAATATTTTTTATATAGACCTTTAGATCTTTGCTTTCATCAGGAATGTAAGTGCAACAATGTTGAACTTTCAGCATTCCACAGACTCCACCCTCTTTTGCCAATAGAATATCAAAGGCAAGTCGATTTTACATAGACATGGCGCGTAAGGCAACCATCTCTGTATTTACCAAAAGAAATCCTCCAGCGGTGCTTGTCGATAAGCGATCCACCACTGTTGACAGCTTCCGAATTCCATATGCATTTAATGAAATTCCCACTGCTGGTATCAAAGCTCCAAAAATATCTCCTACAATTTCTGTCCAAGTTTCTCTTTTAAAGCGTGTTAGTAAATTAATTTGTTCTGCATCTTCTATTCTATCCATATGGAAAATCTTTGGAAAGACCAGGCCAATATAACATGTGCCATACCAATGGTCAGGCAACCTGTAATAAGCCTTATTCCCACAAATATAATACACTCCCGGGAAAACTGGATCTTCTCCTCCTTTGAATCCCCATCCCGTTGCAATAAAGTATGTATCATGGCACTCACTAGTCCCAACAAAATAATTATCATATTGGGATTTCCTTCTGGTAATGCATAGTTTACCCTTCTGTGGTGCATCTAAAGCCAAAGTTGGACTGGCCCCATTCTTCAATTCCTTTCCCATCTCAATGTCCCACACTGTCTCACTCATTTTATATCCTCCTGCCTTTTCATGCATGCTCATTCTCCTTTTCTCTACCATGTCTATGAAAGCTTTTTCTTCTTCCTTCAAACTACAAGTTAAATTGTTTCTAAAAATGTAATCTAATGTTAATTCTTCTGTTTCAATAAAAATCTCACCAAAAATGTTAGCTTCTTTAGCAGGATTCAATTTTTTATTCATAGGCAATTGCCCAAAAATGTTATCCTTATTAGACATCTCATAATCTACTTTCCCTAACAAATAAAAAATACTACTTAACACACTACATGAAATCCCATACGTAGCTGGGAGATGATGATAAGTAACTCCCTCTGAAACGGATGCAGGTAACTGCATACAGACGTAGCAATCCCTTACTTCCATTGTCTTTACGTATTCATACAATAATTTTGAAAAAACATTGCTAGAAAAATCATTAATTGACCTATCCTTGTGTATGTATATATTACTAATTCTAGTTGGTACTACTTTCTGTGAATTCTTCCCTATGTTAGTCATATTCTCAGTATGTATTCCCAAAGTGTCTATTGTAACCCTAAAAATAACTAATAAAGCAAGCACACTCCATAGTAGCATCAATAATCCTGTACAGCAGCAGCACATTCTGCACCATCTTTTCAAAAAGGTACATCTACTTTGATCATTTTCTGTGTTAGCCATCTTATTACTTTGGCAGTGTCTTTTGACTTAGCCTCTACTACTCCACTACTGAATCTCTAGAACACTAAATTGCTAAAATCTGTTAATTTTAGAACTCTCCTTTTTCACTCTTCTCCAAGTGACTCCTTCAGTTCACTCAGTTTGGATTTTCATCACTTTTTACTTCTTCTTCAGCAACATCAAATTGTATCAGATCCTGAACATCTGTCTCTTCTCCAATGTCAGACAAGATAACCTTCAGAATTCCAACAGTTTTCTCTTCCTCAACCACTCTCCGTAAGGTCCCCTCTGGATTTCCTTGACTTTCTGCCTCTTCTTCTTCTTCAGACAGTGCCACATACATCCATTCTGGTGACCTATACTTCTGGTTGGGTTTTCTGATTCTCTTGATCTCCTCTGGTTCCTTTGGTTCCTTTGGTTCTTCTCCCTTTGCTTGATTTTGACTTGACACCTCGTTCACCTGTTCAGCTTTCGATGAATTCACTTGTGTCAGTCGATATCTCAGCATCTTTATCTTGTTAGGCCAAAGATCTCCTTTTACACTTCTTTTCTGTTTCACTTCTCTATTGTTTCTTTCCCCAGTCCAAGTTCTCTTTCTCAGAACTCGACCCTCTGGTATCTCATTCTCACTCTCATCCGATTCTGTCTCATTTGCCTCTTGTTCATCAACAATTCTCTCTTTTTCCACAGTCTTCTTCTCCACCGATTGAGATTTCCCTACTACTGTCCCTCCTCGGGTCTCCGACACGCAATCTTCTTGCTGTCTACTTGTCCCTTCACCTAGCTTATCATGAAAGTTCCCTACACCTCCTCGGGGGTCTTCTGCAATCTGTCCCTCTCTATCTTCTTCTGACCCTACTTCTTCAGAAGTTATCTCAGGTGGATTCCTCTCAACCTCTTCATTTGATTCAGATATAGTCTCTGTGGAATCACTCCTTTCTTTTCTTTCTTTCTCTTTATCTTTTTCACTGCTCGTTTCAGGCACTTTTCCAGAATCTGAACTCTCTTCTGAAGTTCGCAATGTTCCTCTTGAAACTCTTGAAACTTCTTCTGGTAAGAAAAAAGAATCACCTGACTCTCTTTCTGACTCTCTTTCCCCCCTTTCAGGATTCTTTTTTCTTCTCACTGTTTCAGTGTCGGCATCATCACTGGAATCTGACTCTTCAAAGTACTCTTTTCCAGTCCCATCCTTTGGATTTGGAACTCTCAGAGTATGACTTGCATGAATCCAGTTCTTCACTCCAGCACACTTCACAGCAGTCGTTGTAGTCAGAATGACTTGTCTTGGCCTTCCCCACCTTGGAACCAAGCAATTTCTTCTCCTGTGCACTTTTATTCTCACCCAGTCCCCTGGGCTCAGATCATGGGCTTGCTTCTTTTGAAGTGTGGTGGCGTCTTCTCCAACCTGGTGAAACACAGAATGAACTGCGTCAGCCAGGCCTTTACAGTAATCCAAAATCATGTAATCAGTTATAGTCATCAACTTGTTGACAGGCACGAATGCATGTCTCATTGCACGTCCCATTAATATTTCATGTGGACTCAACCCCGTAGTTCTGTCTGGAGTAGATCTAATAGTCATTAGCACTAGAGGCAAGACATCAGGCCATTTCATTCCAGTGGCTAAACACATCTTGCCAATTCTGTTTTTGATTGTGCCGTTCATCTGCTCAACAACGCCAGAAGCCTCTGGCCTGTATGCACAATGTAGCTTCTGCTGTATGCTCAATGCTTCACAAATTAAACTCATGAGCTCATTGTAGAAGTGTCCTCCTCTGTCTGACTCAATTGTCACTGGGAACCCTTACCTAGGAATCAACTCTCTCAACAGCAACTTGGCCACTGTTATTCCATAATTTCTTCTAGTTGGATATGCTTCCACCCACCTTGAGAACAAACAGACTACCACTAGAACATACCTCAATCTATTGACTTGGGGCATTTCAATGAAATCAATTTGCATTCTGGTAAAAGGACCTCCTTCTCTGCCTATTGTTCCTAGGCTCACCACTGTTTTCTTCCCAGTATTGAATTGCTGACAAATCAAACATCTTTGACAGATGCTCTCTGCAATCAGCCTGAACTTTGCATTATACCAGGTCTGCTTGAAGGACCTAATCATAGCATCCCTCCCCAGGTGTCCCTGGCCATGATACATTCTTGCCATTGTTGACAACATAGAATTTGGCATGACTGGTCTTCCATCCCTATAGATCCATACATGATCTTTTTCTCTTGGTGCACAACCTGCTTTAATCCAATCTCTCATTTCCTCATCTCCTGCTTCATCCTGCAACTGCCTCACCTCATCCCATGTTTCCAGTACATTCCCCTGTTAATGGAATGATTGTTCTTTGCACAATACTGTGCTATGTCATTAGCAAATCGGTTACCAAGAGTAACAAAATCATCACCCTGTCCATGAGCAGCACATTTTACAACTGCTAGTTCTTTAGGCAGCTGTATCGCCTCAAGCAATTTCCCAATCACTTCAGCATTCTTTATAGGAGTTCCACTTGAAGTCAAGAAACCTCTCTGTAGCCAAAGCTGGCCAAAATCATGAACCACTCCAAATCCGTACTGACTATCAGTCATTACAGTCACTCTCACATTTCTTCCAATCTTGCAAGCTTTTGTCAGTGCCACCAATTCCGCTACTTGAGCAGATTTAACTCCTTTCAAAGGTGAAGCTTCCATAACTTCTGAAACTTTGCACACCGCATATGCTGCACTCAGCACACCTTCTTCTGTTCTCAGACATGATCCATCCACAAACAGCACATGATCACTTTCAGGTAGTGGCAGATCTCTTATGTCTGGTCTCGGTTTTGTACAGTAATCAAGCACATCCAAGCAATCATGATCAACATCATCTCCCACACTCACATTTTCAGCATCTGGCAACAGTGTCGCTGGATTCACATTCACACACCTCTCAAGAGTCACATTTGATGCTCCCAGAATGATTTACTCATATTTAGTCAGCCGACTATGTGACATATATTGAGTCCTGCTTCTCGTCAAAGGAATTGCCACATCATGAGGTACGAACACCCTTACAGGATATCCCATTATTATACCCTCACTCTGTTCCAAGCTTCTGCATGTAGCAGATACTGATTTCAGGCAACCTGGTAAACCCACAGCTACTGGGTCAAGTGTTGATGAGAAGTACGCAATTGGCCTTCTCAGACGTCCATGTTTCTGGATTAACACTGAAAGTGCACATCCATTCCTCTCACTACAGTACAGCTAAAACTCCTTCTCATAGTCTGGCATTCCTAGAGCAGGAGCTTCACATAATCTGCTCTTTAATTCTTCGAATGCTGCCATTTGTTCTGCATTCAATTCCAATGTGTCTTTCACTTCGCTTTTGGTCAATTTAATCAGTGGCTTTGCTATCAGGGAAAAGTTACTTATCCACTGACGACAATAACCCACCATTCCCAGAAACATTCTTACTTCTCCCTGGGTCATTGGGGCTCTCATTCCTCTGATAATTTTGATCCTGTCAATGGTCTTAGACCTTTTTCAATATTGTGTCCAAGATAATGTACTTCTTTCTTGCAAAATTGCAACTTGGCTGGAGATACCTTTAATCCTCCATCTGCCAGATGATTCAGTAAAGCTATGGTATCTACTTCACAGGCTTCACGTGTCTTTGATGCCACAAGTAGGTCATCAATATATTGTACTAGTACTGAGCTTTCAGACTTAGTCAGACTCTCCAAAGACTTCTTCAGCAACTGATTGAATATCGAAGGACTCTCTGTATACCCCTGTGGGATTCGGCACCATGCCAAAATACGCTGCCCAAACCGAAATGCAAAAATCGGTTGGCTGTCATGATGCAATGGAATTGAAAAGAAAGCATGGCACAAATCAATTACGGTGTACCATTCAGCATCATGAGGAATCTGATACAAAATCACTGATGGATTTGGCACAATGGGACAGCATGATACCACAATTTTGTTAACTTTTCTCAAATCTTGCACTATTCTGAACTTCCAATTAGGTTTCTTCAGTCCCATTATTGGTGAATTACATGGGCTACTCAGTAACTCTCTCAAAACACCTTGCTGAATCATTTTGTCAATTATAGGTGTTATTCCTTCAATTATCTCTGGTGTCAGTCTGTATTGTGGGATATTAGGATAAGAGATTCCCTCTTTCACTGTAATCTTTACTGGATCTACATTATTCATCAATCCCACATCCTCTCCAGTAAAATCCCAAACTGCTGCTTTCACTGTGTGTCTCAACTCTTGAGGCAAATCCTCTGGATTAAATACAGCATATGTTCCAACAATCTCATTTTCTCTATTATCTAAAGTCATCCTGTATACGACATCCTCATCCGGTGTCTCAAAGGCTATTCCATCCGGAGTACAAAAAATTGTGCAATTCATTTTACCCAATAAGTCCCTACCTAACAAGTTCACTGGACTAGTGTCGCACACTACAAACCTGTGGATATCTGAAAATGTCCCTATCCTTACCCTTACTGGTTCAGTAAGACGAGTCTTAATCTGTGTATTAGACACACCAACAACTTGGATTGCTTCGTCCGAGAGAGGAAGATTTCTTATATCTGCTGACCTGACAGTTGATCTCGTCGCTCCTGTGTCTATTAAAAATGTAACACTTTTCCCATTTATTTTCCCATCTCCAAATGGTCCTGCCTGGTCTATTTCTAGAGTTGCTCCAAGTATGCACTCTTCCTCCTCTCTTCGGCACCGTCAGTAGTCCCCTTCAGACTCACTCCCTTCATTCTTTAGCCAGTATTGTTGTACAGGATTCGTACGTCTCTGTTTGTTTACCTGTTCATCATTGTAGAATCCCGAGTCTTGATTGTATTTCTGGGATCCTCTGTTCTGTGGCAAGGGCGGTTTTGGCTCTTGATTCTGCTGCTTGACAACCTTCTGCTGTTGCTGCTGATGATTACACCCCTCGTTCTGCACCTGTTGATTCAAGGATTGATTGTCATTATTCACTAATGGTGGATTCGTACACTCGGATCTCCAATGCCCTAATTTTCCGCAGTTGTGGCACGGAAAGTTCTTCTTCGCCTCTTCGATGTTCCCCTTTCCTTTTCCTGTACCATATCTAGGCCTATTTCCTGGATTATTTGCTTGTTCAACCAGCTGTGCTTCTTGTCTTTCTGCAACCTTCACCTGTGCCCACATCGCCTTTTCCTTCAGCTTTCTTTGTTTTGCCTCAATTTTATCACTGAAGTACTTCACATGTCTCAAGATCTCATCAATCTTCTTACTCTGCCAATCAACTGTGTGCTCACGTATCATTTCACTGATTTCAGGTCTCAAGCCATATACAAATCTGTATACAAAATGACTCAAATCCTTATCACCCAGATGTTCATTTCCACTGAACTGTTTAAAAGCCAGTATTAACCTTTCATAGAAAGCATGAACTGATTCTTTTGCTTCCTGATGTGTTCGATCTATCTTAACCCAATCTGTCTCTTTAGGGGGTACCTTATTCTTCAGGAACACAATAACCTGCTCATATTTCTTCATAACCTCCGGGTCTGGAGCTCCTGTTCTCTGATCTCTCGGGTATTCCTTAGCAGGCCAATCTACAAATATTTTACACTCTGCCCACAAGTCTGCTGGAACAATTATATCAAACAGACTATTCAGGTCAATCCACAGCACCTTTGACAATTACACAAACCCATCTACCTGCCTATACCACTCGACGGGCTTTTCTCTCAGTCGAGGGAAATCATTCGTAAATGACAAAATATCCTGCCTAGTCCATGGGACATGTACATATCCTCCTCCAGGAATCTCTCTCATAGGATAAGCATCCACTGTTTTTTCCTTTTCTCTCATGGGGAATGCTGAGTAAGTCCTGTCCACTGTATCTTCTCTTTTCTTGTACCATCTATCCTTCCACTTTTCCACATCACCCCATTTTCGCAATAATCCAATCATTTCCTTAATCTGCCCTGTTCTGCCAACATCATTTAAATTCTCAATGTCCTTGTCCGAAAAATCCACTCTGTAAGGCTTCTGTAAAGCTTTCACCTTGTCCGTGTCAATTCCCATTTCACTCGCTATTCCTTTTAGCCTGTCATGTGTATTCTTAGCCCTCCATGTGATACTCTTGCACATGAATAACAACTCTCCATCATGATGATTTTTTAACATCTCTGTAGGAATTGTTCCCGCTATAAGCTCCTCCAGTTCTATGCGCAACCTGGCTACATCAATTGCCTGAGAATCTTTATCCTTCTTTTGGAGCACTTTCAACCAATCATTCAAATCCTCAGCCGTTATTTCTGTAGACTTTTTCCCTGTACTCACTTGTTCTGCCATCCTCTGTGGTTCCAAAATTGATCCTCCCATCATAACGTCTTTTCCTACACAACCAGTATTCAATCCTGAATTAGGCTGTACAGTTAACTCTCCACCACATATGGTATGTCTCAACTGATTCTCTCCCATCCTCATTCCTGACTCTGAACAAACTTGTCCATTTCCCACATATGGAACTGTCAAACCACTTTCACCCATTCTTTGCTTTTCAAAAATAGGCATAACCGGACCTATGGTTACAGGCACTGTAACAGCTTCTAGATTCTTGGTCAATTCCCTTATCTTTTCTGTCAATTCAGATGTGGTTCTTGCTAATTCTCTTTTTTTTTCGTCCCCGATTGCACTCTCTCTCTCTCGCTCTCTCTCTCTCTCCCTTTCTGTGAAAGAGCTACCACTTTTCAAATCAGGTGTCACAACTTCTGTTTTAATAATTTGCAAAGTATCTCTCATTGGTGTAGCAACTGGTGTTCTCACTTCTGGTTCTGGTCTATATGGAGGTGGTCTTTTGTAAATCATGTCATCCAAGACTTCATCCTCATATTCATTAGCCCCATACCTTCTCAATTCTGCATCATGTACCTTTTCCGTATCTTTCCTCCCTTCTGCTTCTTCAACAGTTCTCATAGGATATAGTCCCTCTGACATACTAGCATCTCGCCATCTCCTCATTCGATCATGATGAGTTTCACGATCATATTTCCTCCCAAATATGTACCTATAGTTACCTCCACTCCTCTGTTTTTCTCGCTCATGCACCTCATCTTCCCATTCTACCAATGCCTCGAACTGTGTCGGTCTTGGTCTCGGCTCTAGACTCATCATCCTTTCCCTTAAATTTCTCAACACGGCCAGATTAAATGAACCATGTTCCGGGAATGCTAGAACACCATCTTCTCTAGTGTACTTAGCCCAATTGTCTAACCAAATACAGGCAGGATACCCATATTTCGCAACCATGAAGGATGCAGGGGTTCTTGTCGGAGGTAGTAATTCACCTTCTCTAGTTATTATGTCCTTATCCTTGTCAAACCATTTTTTAATTTTACTGAACAAGGATTTCTTTTTCTTCTCCTCTGTTTGGTAATACATTTTTGCGTTTACCACAACCCTCTAGTCCTCTCTACAACTGTACGATCTTTTGTCCAATAACAGCGCGACTCACACTAACGCACCAATCCCGGAGCGTCTACGTCACCCTGTACTTCTTCCAATCCCTGCGCGGCTCACACCAACGTACCAATCACAGCGCTTTCCCTGTTCTAACCCACTGTCCAATCACAGCGCGGTCTTTCTGACGTCAGTAGTCGCTGCAGTCGCTTCTACTCCTGTCTTCTGTCACTCGTCTACCCCTCCTTTACAAACCTTCTTGGTAGACTCTGTTTCAGATTCTACAAATCTATTAGTTACAACATATAAACATCTCCATTGTCTGCTCCGCTAACCACAGAATAGTAAAGACCTTTCCCACGAGAATCCCGCTTCTCTCTAGAACAGCGCTTACCTCTGCTCCACTACGGAATTATTACTTTCGTTGACACAGTAGCACATCCCTCTACTCTGCCCTTCTAACATGCATTCATTAACTGTTTCCTCCCGGAATGTTCCTAAGAGTTTCACAATTAACTAAATGCTCATACATTCACGCACTTTCACACTCGAAAATGTAGCACATCTACACAGAATCCTGCCTTTCCCGAGAACAGCGAACAATCTGTCCTGCTACAGAATTATAACACACGTTAACCAAGCAGCGCTTACCTCTGCTCAGTCCTTCAAACAAGCTCAGAGAATACCTATTACTTCTCCAGCGGTAAGCTTTAACGGCGAACCTTACGGATCCCTGGGACTTAAGACCAGAGTTTCACAGATAACCTTTGCTACCGTACACACTTCTCTTATACAGAAAATATGTCTCTAATAGTAACACACGACGATGTCACTGAATCGAACCCAGACAATGCGACGCGCAACTTCAATTGCCACACGCTTTTCCCTACATTCGTACAGGGCCAACAATCCCGTCTTTCCCGAGAGCAGCACTTACTTCCCTCTGCCCTACTACGGAACCGTCACCGACTCCCTACGTCCCAGAAGCCGTACACACTACATATAACTCAATACGACGACTTCAACATTTAGTGTTAGTACATGTATCAACATCAATCAATAAATCCAAAAGCCTATGTACAAGCAATTCATCAGATCAAGACAATAATCAAAACCATCATACTGCTACCAGGAAACTGCTGCAGATCAGAGCTTATAAATTCTCCCTACCTCCACGGACAGAGTAATTCCACAGTCATACGCACATACACTCATCATATGCTGGTGGGGCCCATAACACCAACATTCATTCTATTACTCTATTCACACTGAATATAAGAAAGAACTCCTTGATCAATCTGTATCTAATTTGCGGTCAATGCAACCAAATTGAATTGTCTCGAGTCATGATTTAAACAATTTAAACACATTTGAGATCTCAATAATATGACAAAGAAATAACCACCCGACACTGGAATTCAAACAGAAATTATTTTTATCTAAATTAATTCATAAGTAAAGCCATTCAATTGCAAAATCATTATTCTCATATTTACCTATTCTAGCTAAATGCCGTATTCCAGGTCAGGACAGGTCTCTCAGTAAAGAATCAAAGTCTCTCGAGTCGCCGTCCTCTCAATCAGCATCGATCCTCTTGAGCATAAGTTCATGAAGAAGTGGCCTAAGACCCTCTCTAGTCTAGAAATATTTATACTAAAATTTGCATACTAAAAGTTACAAACAAACTCTAAAACCTCCGTTGAGCAGAGCGAGCAGGAAAGGATGTTAGCTTCGAACATTTAGAAAAAATCTTCGCTCTCGGATATCTCAAAAATAAAAACACGGAAAAAGGAAGTCAAAACTAGATTTGCAACATCCATGGATGCTCTTCTCCGGAATTATATCACTCGCAATGAAGCCACCGCAAGTTTATCAAAAATGTTCATTTGTGACAAAAGTTCTCCTCCAAGGATATTTGGCGACCATCCCAGAGTTGTCGTCTTTTCATAACAGAGGCCGAGGTCATATTCAACCATATTCAGCGAGGCCTCTCTTCATATTCCATCTACTCAAATGCAGGCTGTAGATATCGGCCATTTTCTCAACAGGCCAAAATGGACAACTTAATTAAAAGAAACACAAAACAACGTTACTACATCGTATTGATTATACAGTGTTAATTCCCACTAATACCCTTATGTGTATGTATTTATCTAGCCATTTGCGACATAAAGAAGCATTAAAGCATATTATTTCAAAGCGCAAACACATAACAAATAGCACATTAGCCACACTTATTTAATTAATTTGCTCACCAACTTAGTTCACTTATTAATTAAGCCATGCAATTGCATTCCCACGTGTAATTCTTTCAATAGTAAGGTTGATTAATAAAAAACTCAACAAAACTTAGTACCTAATAATTAATTATTAGTAATTTTAATTATGACATATAAAAATATAAGCTGATGTTCGGGTTTAAATAGAAAACCCTGCTCCAGCACATATGCTTTTGGACATGGGCATAACACACAATAGATGACATTATGAGTATTACAGTTGGTAAATTCCTCATGCTTTATGGATTTGTTGCCATATGTAAATAGAGTACCCTCAATTGTACTGTTGAATGATTTACAGTTGCCACATCTCCTATGTCCTTTAATCGGAGGTAAGGACAGTAGTGTCCGGATTGACTGGACACTCTTCTTCTTTGTTGTATTGGCTTGTACCAGCCTGTCTCTTACACTCCTGTTTTTCTTAAGGGCAAAAATCGGAGTGTTTTTAAATGGATCAAGTGCCTTCACGGTGTGCCAGTTCTTTTGGTGGTGCTGAGTGATATTGTTGTGGCACTGAGTGATGCTGTGGTGGCCCTGAGTGATGCTGTGGTGGTGCTGAGTGATGATGTAGTGGTGCTGAGTGATGCTGTGGTGACCCTGAGTGATGCTGTGCTGGTGCTGAGTGATGCATAACTTAAATATAAGATTTGCCCTTACCACGTATAAAAGCGCACAGCATTGTGTACAAACCGTGACGAGAAATTTGATAAAGGGCACAAATGCTTCACTCCGAGCTTTTCATCTTGGAAGTCATTGTCTCCTTTGTACTCAATGGTATGGCTACGTTTTATAATGCACAGTTCTTTGCTACATCATCTCACTAAAACAAATGCATCAAAGCTATTAGTCTTAGAGAAAGTGGTGTGGAGACTGCGGTACAAGCTTTATTTACAAACTTCCTTCAATACACTAAACTGCGAAAATCAATACTAAGTCGATACTTTCTTTTATCAGCTTCAACTAGCAGGGAATTTTCAACTGTGTCAGTGTTTTAGGGGCCGATGGGGTGATTATCTGTACAAACGAAGAGGGGGTAAATTGCAAGTAATTCATCCGTGTATTCACAAAGTTCTGATATAGTATGGATCAATAGAGTAATTAAACCTTTTTGAACTTGCTCCACTAAAACGCAAAACCCATAGCATAGGACAAAATTGAAGTGGTGGAGAGGCTGACGCAGATGCAATATTAACTTTGAGGGCAGTGGGTGGAAAACAGGGTGAGGCGACATGGGGAACATTTGTGGAGTTTAGAAGATGGGGGGTCAAGGGCTGCACGTGTGTGGTCTTCTGTCCAGTCAGAACTATACAGCCTTACACTCATTTCAGCCCCCAGAGGTTATTTAAAATTGGGAATGCCACAGATAAGAATAATGGACTCGCTTCTTGACAAAGGGAATCGAGAGCCACACGGAGGTCACAACAGCTATTCTATTTGCCTCCTAAGTAATATTATTCACAAATCAGCAAGGTTTAAGCTTCTGAAAACGGCAGTGAGAGTGCCAATCTATGTGTGTTTTAGCATTATTCTTCTATTCGTAAAGGATATATGGTATTCATTCATTCCTTCCGCCAAATAAAAGTGGCCCACCAATTTTTCCTCAAAAGGCACAATGTCGAAATACCTAGATTCTAGCATGTTCAGACAAATACTCAAGGCCAGTCTCCTCCAATGTGGACATACAGGTTCCTTTGTGAGCCACCCCAATCTCTATACGGCAAACCCTGATGGTCCAGCCAAAATTCGTCACACAGGCATTTGTAGTTTCAGTTGGAAACAGAGTTTACAAATAGAGAAAGACGAGACGCTTGGCAACGTTCTATTTACAAGCAATGTCTAGCAAACCCAAACGTGTGTGGTTGAATCAACAACGTTGTGAAGGATTTTGCAAGTGTTTTCAATTGCTTAAATCGTTCTCACTGTAAGCCCCTGGGAAATATGTTCCTATTCTGCAAGAACTGCCTAACAGCTTGCTTGGTCTTGCCGTTTACATTTTGGTTTTACATTTTTCATAATAAAATGCGTTAAAAAATGGATTAAGTATAAGCATTTACTATGTGAAAAACAAGCCCGTGAGTGGGTCACGCGACAGCGAGCGATCTGTTTTCAATTATCGCGCTCATGTCTGGACACGATAATTGAAAACAGATGTGGCCTGTGCGGGTAACTGCAAGCAGTAGGCCGTGGGCGGAGCAAAGGCAGGACATGCACCCGCCTTTGCCCAATTGCGTGCTGTCTTTCTTAGAAAGACGCACGCAAAGCCAAATAGCCTGTAACGAAAGCTGACCACACGCACAAGCGTGTGGTGAGCTTTCTGAAGCCCCTTACGTAAAGTCGAGCAGAGCAAGGCATGCGCGCTGCGCTAGGCTCGACCTAAAAAGGGCTGCAAAGCTCCAGATCCCCTGATTGTACTGCAGACAGTGACTCACTGTGCAATGCAGCGGTCTCAGCTGTAACGTTAGGCTGAATGACGTGCTCCTAAAAGTAAATTAAATTAGGAACCCAAGGTGAAGAAGATTATATAGCTGCCAAGTTTTCACTTTGCTTATGTGTGGCATTTCCATAGTTTCACTGTGTACACAGGAGTGACATTCTATAGCCAAATGTGTGACACTTCGAGTTTATCGTGATAGGTGACAACCACATGGTATATGTGCTCAGGATCAACATATGGGTAATTATGAATCATTTACCGTGTAGCATCAGAGTTCATGTGATCATGGTATGTGCCTGTGAAGACCACTGCACATTTCTACTACACAAATTCCTATTGTAACTAAAGAGTGAATAAAATACCTAATAACCGGAAAGAACCAAATTGCATCACACATTAAACAATGGTCTCTTTAGTTCTGCACAGATGAAAATAGTGCTATGGTACCATGACAATGGTTGAAAGTGCTGCACAAATACCAGCAATAAAAGTGATTTCAAACAATGTGAAAGAATCTTCACAGCGTCGAAGTTTCCCAGTCCCATCTATTCCAATCTAGGGTTTTCTTTGAATTCAGAGACTTTTATTCCTATTTTATAATAGAGTGAGCAAGACTACAAGTCTCAGAATTTAAAGAACAAAACAAGACTTCAGCACCACATCACACATGGACCAGGAAAAAAAACTTGGTAGGACTGAATCTTTGTTGTTCACTTGCCCTATGCTGATTTAGATTTGTTGATTTAAAGGGATGATAGTGCCTGAAACTTGGATTTTTTTTTGTTTTATATAGCACAAACTCAGTATTGGTGCACTTTGCATGAGCACCATCAGCTACATTACAGATGCCACTTTTTTTTAGGCCCAGTGAGATTAAGGGATTTGCCCAGAATCACAGGATGTTGAGGCGCCGCAGAGACGAGAACTCTAACAATTGTTACTGACAGGAACTATGCCTTGGGGAGCACAAGAAAGAAATGAGGCTCATTGAATTAGAAGTACGATGGCTTCGGAGGCACTGGTAGCAAAGGTTGCTTTGCAATGGTGTTATTAAAAGGAATACAGGGAAGGTTTAAAAAGACCAAAAAGACCAGCTCTGCTCTCCTAAGTGCACCATTCGTATTTAAGTTCAGTCTAACCCAGTCTGTTGTGGTTTAAACCTGGATTAAAGTTGCATAAGCCAATAGCCGTGGCCATCCTCTGTCAGCTACCACTACAGGTCGCTCACTTATGCAAATTTCTTCTTGTGGGGATGGTGACAGCCACCGCTCCGCGCTGGTGCATCTTTTGCCGCTCTTGTGTTCTAAAGTGCAAGGAGTAAAGTAGGGGTGACGTGACAAGACCGGTACACAGGGAGCATAAGCAGAGGGGAAGAGACGATTACACAGGGAGCTACTGTGCAGTGGACAAACAAAAAGACACACAGCGAAAGGCCGCACGCTCCCCTACTTCAAAGTATATGAGTGGGACGGAGTCTCCGCACACCGCACTGATTAGAAGCATGATCCTCATTCTACTTACAGCTGCATATTGAACGAACCTCCCTTGTAGGCAGGTTGGGGGAACAGTGTGTTACACTCCGGTCTCCCCCCCCCCCAGCACTGTCCGGTGGTCCGGGCAGCGCCGTGGTGCAGGACACCCTGGTGACTATCGCGGCATTGATTCATGGCCGCAGTGCAGGGCCGCCAGGCTGCCTGCTGAGGCCGCTCCACCACTCAACTGCGGCAGCTTGGTCTGGTCACGGGTTACCAATGTACGCCGGGTGGCGCGCTCCCAAAACCCTCTTAAACTGCCACGGGCGGCCCACCTATAGGTGTGTGTGACACAGAGTCAGTGTCGGCCCTGGCTCTTTTAGAGAGTTATTACGAGCGTGCTACACTCACATGGATTGGTAAAAGATAAAAGGCTCATCGGAGTCTTTGGTTTTCTGTGATAGGTCGGTGGTCTAGTAGAGGTCACGCACGTTTGCAGTTGCTGCGACGTCCCTCGGCCGGGTGACGTCAGGCGTGGCTGTAGTCATCAGTTAGTGACTCACCGCGCCCCGGGCGGGAATTTTCCAGCAGGCTATTAAGAAATAGTGTAGCAGCAGTGCACAACTTGATTGACTGTTTACTGAGCCTGTGCTCATGCTGGTGGCAGCGCCTGGGCTGGCAAGTCTGCAGGGAGCAGCAGAGCCGAAGCAGGTGTGACAGGCGTGCGCGCTAGCAGCCTGGCGTGGCCAGTTACTTAGTGCTGGGTACAGGCAGCAGAGAGTCAGTACTGTGGCATTAAAATGCGTGACAATGCATTTCAGTGCTGTGATGCGGAACACCAAACTGAAATGCGTTAGAATCACGCCTGATGCGTGATGCTTGGCAGGCCTGAGTACGATCTCAGCTTCCATGTCTATATGCTAACATTTTAGAAGAGGAAATAGGGAGATTAAAAAAAAAGAATCGGGAAAGTGTATTTCTCCCATAGGTTTACGTTGAAGCAGAGGTAATTTCAGGTGGGAGACAGCCAAAGTAAAGCCAATTTTTGGTGTAAAAAATCTGGAGTCTACCGCATAAATCGGGTCTGTTGGCATGTATGATGTCTAGTTCAGGGAGATTTAGTTACCCTGTAATATTAGGACCTCAAAAGTGAGGTTGTACGTTAGACCTATAAAATGATGTTCTGGCTCGAAATAAAGGCACATTCCAAAGACAAAGGTCTAGATGTATCACATTTTCATATGTCAGCGCAAGTCTGTCTTGAATTAGAATTCAAGTATACATGCCAATGCACCCAATTCAGGCGGAAGACTCCCGATATTTTCTGTGCTTTATTTTAGCCGTTTCCTGCCTGCAATTGCCTCTCTTTTAATAGAAGTCAATGGGGGAGAATTCATTCTTGCAATTTCATTTTTTTAAATCTCCCACTTTGCTCTCTAAAATGTTGGCATGTTTGCTCATGGAGCGCACCAAGGGCACGGACCGGTAGCAGTGTAGTCCTGATACGGACTTTGGTGGTCCCCAACTGCAACCATCTCTTTAGTTAGGGGAATCCTTATAAAAAGGGTAAAATATTCTCATAAGAAGGATTGACAAGTATTCTCATTTCAAAGCTTTATATAAAGAATTATTTTGCAGATTACAATAAAATGCCATAAACAAGTTTCAGCAAAGCATATAAACCATAAGTACATAGAACCCATTACAGTTCTAAATGAAATTCGGCATAGAGTCGCCTTCTAGGTCATAGGTGCCAAGGTTCCAGATTGCTATGTGTGATATTTTCATAATTTCAGTGTAATTATGAGTAACATTCAACAACTATGAGTGACACTTTCTCTCAAGCAAAATCAAGCAATGAAGACGAGACATACATATATGGAAGGGCACTCATCTAGTGTCCTTGTGAGCTTATCGTATAGAAAAACAATTGTGTAACTGTGCAGTATATTTTAAGTGTTTGATCTGGAGGAGCACAAAATGAGGATTGAAAATGTACCACAGTAGTTGGGGTCGGCTCTGCTAATAAGAATACATTTCTAACCAAACGAACCCCTTTTAGCATCAGTAGGTACTACCGAACTTCCCCCTCCCCCGCTGTTGGAAAACGAGGCAGCATCTGTGAGGCCTGCACAAATAACATGACTACATTTTTCCTTCACTGGGAACCAAACACCCAATTGTAGCGCCTGACTCTCAGAGGGTAGCGTTGCAGAGCAGTCTGAGGCTTACTCAAGGGAGGTGGTGTGGGCTATTAATCGCCATTTGCAGGTGCACAAAAATAACACTCAATAATTGATTGTCCAGCGTGTACTTTGCTTTATAAAAGTAAGAGTACATTTATTAAACACACACACTACTCAATACTATGCACCAATTTACAAATATACATAAGCTGTTGGAATTACTTTGTAACATTGCATAACATCTCCATCCCTCCCGCAAAGGGGGGGTGGGGTCTAGTACCACCACTCCCATGTATGCACATCCACTTGCCCCCAATGCAGATGGTTGAACATAACCTGGAGCGAGGGCCCTGCGCACTGGCACCATCCCAGTGGCAACCCACCCCATTACCTCAACAAGCATTAAAAAGGGGTAAACCTGCCTTGGTGACACATGACCCTGTCTGAGCATCTCCTACTGACCATAAAGTATGCACCTCTATATCTTAAGGGCTAGCAGTCTGGGGTCTTCACCTAAGCGCAGCAGCAAGAATCCATGTTTACGCACACTTTAGAATGACAGTACTCATCACCTTGGTTGATCATTTGAATGCATTGCAATTACAGCCCCTAAAGGCATCACAGATGAAATCACAGGCTTGCGCATATACAGCCAGACACCCTAGCAGGACTGTCTGGCAACATAGCCCCACTTGGCTTATGACATCTCCTTACACATGTGACTTACAGTCCCTTCAAAAGAACTACTCCTGGCAACTACACTTCTCCTGCAGTGCGCCTCTTCACTTTAAAAGGAATCACAGGTAAAAGCATGGGATTACGTAAATACAGCCAGACCCCCTAGCAGGAAGGTCCAGCAACATAACTCCATTTAGCTTAACATCACCTTACACAGGTACTGCACTTTACACATGTGACTTCCAGTCCACCTAAAAAGAAATAACCAATAGTAAATGCATTTCGGTGCAATTACACCACTTCACCTCCAGGGGATGCCCTTCTCCAGACATCCTCAACTCAGCCCGTCACTCCATGATGCACTTCATAGTACACCCTCAGCTGTAGAACATAAGTTCCAGCCTAGAAGGTGTTAAAGGCTGGCTGAGCCCTTGAGGGGTTATTCTTTCAGATGCCCCGTGAAACTTATGGGTGGACTGTTCTTCTTTATGCTGGGGGAGACTGCGGTGCTCCTGCAGCCCCCCTGCACCCCTTTTCACACATGAGGGTGACCCCCTCCTCTGGGGCCACCAGGCGCCAAAACAGCAGATTTCTTCGTGCTGGGGAGGGAAAGACTGCGCTTCTCCAGCAGCTCCCCCAGCACCTTTTCACAAGTGAGGGTGACCCCCTTCCTCTGGGGGCCACAAAGCACCAAAACGGCAGATTTCCAAATGCCTGGCGAGGCATTATGGGGCGCTTCATGCTCCTCTTTACCAGCCCCAGCCACTGGGAACACTCTTCTCTGCCCTCTGGGTCTCTGAGAGTATAGATTCAGCAGTGTGCTGACTTCACTGGCTCCCTGCGCCAGCCTTTCGCCAGGCTCTCCTTCTGGGCCTCTCTTCTCCCTGCGCAGAGGTCCCTGCTTCTGTGCACCAGTCCTGGGCTCTTCTTCTGGTGCTGATAGGGTCCTGGGGGCAGTCAGGGGGTCTCTCCTTCCAACTGCCCATTGCGCCAGGCTCCAGCACCTTCAGCCTCAGCCGACCACACCCCAGAGAGCTTCTCTTCCTGTGCAGGCACTTTTTAAAAGTTGAGTAGGGGGCTGGCAGGAAGTCTCTGTTGGTCCTATCAAACAGCGACACATCACGTTCCTGCCCCTGCTACCTCCTTCTTGTCCAGCCTCTGAGCTTGTTCAAAATGGCGTCGTCCAGGGTTTCGGGCCACATGTCTCTGAAGCCCCTTTCGCCCACGGTGCCTTCCCTCCTTGGTGCAGCCTGGTGCCTGGCACCCAGTGACAGCTGCTAATTGATGAGCCTGTAGCCCCTCCCATCTTCTCTTCGTGGAGAGGAGGCCCTAGCTTGTGAAAGAAAGGTTATCAATCCATCCAGCTGAGGTCAGCCCTCAGCCCTCAGCCTGGGTCTGGTCCTGGCTGGCTGACAGAAATATGACAGTACTGGATGACCCAAAAGCAGTACAAATATGACTTTGGACTCTGCAGAATACTTCTTTTCACATTTTCTACATTGGACTTAAGTGCGTGTCTGGAATCTGTAGGCCTAATGGAAGTTAATCTAGCCCATGGCTCCACATTCCCATAGGGGAATAATGAAGTGAAAAACAGTAAGACACACTGACTTTCCCTGGCATGTTTCATCCCAGTGTATAAAGCCTATTCCATGTCATCACCCAATACTGCATAAGTCCTGCCACACCAGTCACTTTGTAGCTGCTCCTGGACTGCGCACGCTAGGAATCTCCCCTGCGCAGCCCGTACACGTGTGCACACGCATGTACACATGTGTCTGCATTTAACCTGCCAGGTGTCCCTTACTCCGGCTGCTGAACAGTGGCCTGGTCAAGCCAGGGGAACACCAGTAAAATCCCCATGCAGTCTCTTACATCCTGAGTTCACTGTGGGTGAGTCCCAACTTATGAGGCTCCCCCACAGTAAAAGCTCAACAATTAGGTGCTCAAAAAGTGAAAAATCCGGGCGGCCCATAGTGTCAGAACCACCTTCTAACACCCGCCTAATGTATAAACCACATGTATTATGGATGGACATGAGAGGGGAGTTTCTTTGGAGGCGGGGGTCGTACAACCCCGGCCGTATTTATCAAAAACATGAAAACAAAATAAAATTGAATTAAACAATATTTACACAATTTACGCAGAAACGTAGCATGACATTTGATTACAATTCATATGTACAGATATCAGATGGCTAACCATAACATATTTCTAATACAGAGTATTTCCTATACGAATCTAACATCTGGATCATATCCCATACATTAATTACTTTCTCCGTATCCTATTTGGGCCTACGGCAAGGTCGCTAACCGGTGTCAGATCCTTATCAATTAGCCACGCCCTCCCGTAGGAGTGCGCATGCGCAGAGGGCCCGTTTACCGAGAGGGTACTTCCCCCCCCTGGTTACCCCCATACGCTTCCTGAACTCCATTAAAAAATGGGGGCTCTTGCACTCTGCGCCATTTAGTGACGTCATGA
The DNA here is from genome assembly GCF_964204655.1 of Triturus cristatus. Classification (NCBI taxonomy): domain Eukaryota; kingdom Metazoa; phylum Chordata; class Amphibia; order Caudata; family Salamandridae; genus Triturus; species Triturus cristatus. The sequence continues at coordinate 278,647,998 of NC_140589.1, read as the reverse complement.
TGCCAGTGCGGGGTGGCCAACCAGCCCAAAGAAAGCGTGACTCCCCCCTTCCCCGCACCCATCCAGCCAATCGGATGTACCGCCCCTGGAGTTATAGGAGAGACCCCTTGTCCCTCCCCCTGGGCGACCCCATCCAAGAATGGTGCCGCCCCCTAAGGACCTTAAATTTACTGCTCACCAGTCATGACCTTACTGCCTGACCAAGGAATAGCAATAAATACGACGATTGCTGACCTGTAAACGGGAAAATGTCTAAGGAACAAAGTCATACTGTTAACTTTATAACACAATAAACACTTTTGCTACTGGGGATGGTGGGTGGGCAAAAAGGTTGACAGCCTCGTAGAGGCTGGGTGCGGCAGACCTGGGAGCGCGGGACAGAGACTGACTCCCGCGCTCCCTCGCCTTTTAACATGGATTAGTGGGCATGCTGGTTTTAACCGGCCTGCCCCCTGCTCCCCCTTGCCCCGGAAGCGCCTCAATCGCTTCTGGGTCAAGGTGGAGCCCCTCAAGCCAATCCCTGCTGCGGCGCGTCCACCGCTTCATAATGACGCATTGGAGCGCGCCGCACCAGGGAGAGCAGGCGAGGGGGGAGGAGTTGTTGCCCCGCCATACTTGCAGCAGGACCGATGCCGGCCCCGCCTTTTTCTATGGCCTGGGACAACAGAACTTCCCCCTCCCTCGCCTAATGTATAAACCACATGTATTAAGGATGGGCATGAGAGGGGAGTTTCTTTGGAGGCAGGGGTCGTACAACTCCCGGCCGTATTTATTAAAAACATGAAAACAAAATAAAATTGAATTAAACAATATTTACACAATTTACACAGAAACGTAGCATGACATTTGATTACAATTCATATGTACAGATATCAGATGGCTAACCTTAACATATTTCTAATACAGAGTATTTCCTATCCGAATCTAACATCTGGATCATAATCATACATTAATTACTTTCTGCGTATCCTATTTGGGCTTACGGCAAGGTCGCTAACCGGTATCAGATCCTTATCAATTAGCCACGCCCTTCCGTAGGAGTGCGCATGCGCAGAGGGCCCGTTTACCGAGAGGGTTCTTCTCCCTCCCCGGTTACCCCCATACGCTCCCTGAACTCCATTAAAAAATGGGGGCTCTTGCACTCTGCGCCATTTAGTGACGTCATCATGCCAGTACGGGGTGGCCAACCAGCCTAAAGAAAGCGTGACTCCCCCCTTCCCTGCACCCATCCAGCCAACTGGATGTACCGCCCCTGGAGTTATAGGAGAGACCCCTTGTCCCTCCCCCTGGGCGACCCCATCCAAGAATGGTGCCGCCCCTAAGGACCTTAAATTTACTGCTCACCAGTCATGACCTTACCGCCACAAGCCAGCGTAGTTGCCCGACAATCTGCCCCCCCCCCCTTCCTCCTGCCCTGAAAGGTCATGCCCAACCCTTATACTCCTTAGCCAAGCTATGATATTTTCCAACATCATTTCATTACCTATCCTAGTCAGGTGGACTCCGTCTTTTAAGAAGCACGATTCTCCCCTGACACACCCATGTGCATTGTTTTGTAGCTGAGGGGACCCGAACAATTTTCCAATTTTATTGTTGATCCTCCTTACCGAGTGATTCAACGCTTTCCCCGAATTTCCCCTCCTCCATTTGGATCTGGGTATCATCTGCGACCAAACTATGGTGCAGCCCTGGCACGCCTTAGCAAACCAGCCTAAATTGGAAATTATGTCCTCCATCAATACCCTTCTCCCCAATTTTACCAGGTCATTCCTACCTAAATGCAAGCTAACTATTGTGGGTGGAGGGCTGTGTCTATTCAAAAGATCTGTCACATAACCCCTAAACTGATTGAGGCAGAGACCCCCTTTACCATGGAAAGAAACTTTGAAACCATCCTGCTCAGCTCTTTGTCTGTAATTACCTGAAAGGAACACAGATTTCATACGCCGTACATAAGAATGACCAATGACCCATACATCCTGTGCTCCTTTGTCCTGTGATTGTGGCCGCCGTTGTGAAGAATCCTGCTGTTGTGCCGACGGCAGTTTCCCCCCTGCGTGACAGGTTCGAGAAACTGAAAGCAAACAAACAAAACAGGACAGACATCAGTCTACCGTTGTATGGCACCATTACAACATGTGCAGCCGCACATAGCGCTTGTAACTATTAGAAGCCCATCGTCCAATCTTCTTTACGCTGTTGCTATGCAATCCCCTAGCTGTCGCTTCTGTGGCAGCCTCTATTCTGAATGAATGAGTCCCAAAGTCCTTTGGGTTCAAACCTGTCCTGCCGATCGCCATGGCCAATACCCTTTTAAATTGGAACATGGTAAGTGGGGTACTGTCCGCATGCAGTAACAATGTCCCGCCTACCGCACTATTTCTCTGACGGAGGTAAGCTTCTAGGTGCATCATCGGGCAGCATGGATTGCTTTGTGCCCGGTGAAGTACCACCCCTTCGCCCCATGCTTCCTGATCGGTTTTACATTTTTTAATGGTTATTAGCAAAGCGTCTCCCTGTATCTTCACATGCTCCAGCAGTAGCCCACCTTGTACATCCTGTTTGTTGCGGGCCACCAGTTCCCACACCCTAAATGCCCCATAAAAAGCTAGTGCAAAGGCAGCCCTGAATAGTAATGGCTCCCCTATTGACCTGCACATGGCACCCAAGGTTTTTAGCAGTGTAGTCAGCCGCTCCCAACCAATCGGCTGCCTGGTATCAGGAGCAGCCCCCTGAAGGCGCCGCCACCCCTTCAATGCCTTTCTTACAATGAAACTATTCGTGGGGTCTTCTGTGTCCCTGATCTGTGCAAAGAAAGAAACCGCTGCTACATGTCCCCTGGCTGTCGCTGTGGAGCGCCCCTCCCTATTCAAAGTGTCTAAATACAAGAGGAATGCCCCTGACTTATGCCAGCTATCCTCCCACTCACACCCCAAAAATGTGCAGTAAGACCAAAACGCCCCTTCGTAAGCTTTCCTGGTCCTGGGTGCTAGGCTAGCTGCCACGAGGTTCTGTAGCTGGGGCCACCAGTCTGCCAGAGTACCTCCGGGAAGTGTGTTGGTGTTGCCTCTGCAGACGGTAAGTGTTCCCTGAAAACCTGCATCTTGAAGCGAGAGAGTGCGTCAGCAGCATTATTCAGCACCCCCGCGACATGTTTAGCTTTAAACTGTATGTTCAGTTTCAAACACAACAACACTATCTCTTTCAACAGGCGGAGAATCATTTTGCACCGTGCAGCCTGTTGGTTGATGCATTCCACCACTGTCATGTTATCTGAACAAAAAATCACCGATTGATTTCGCAGATGATGCGGCCAAACAGTCAATGCCACCCAAATGAGAAAAAGTTCCAGGAAACCTATGTTGACTGTCAGACCACTCTCGACCCACCAAACCGGCCAATGTTGCGCCACCCACTCGTTCCCGAGTATGGCACCAAATCTCACACTGCCTGCAGCGTCAGTCCATAAACCTAACTCCGCGGAAGTAGTGGGGGGACAGGGCCACACTACCCTGCCGTTCAAACCCTCCACAAATGCGATCCAAATCCGCATGTCCTGGCGAACCTCAGACGACAGTCTTGTGTGATGATGCTTTTCCTGCAGGCCGTCATGGCCTGTGAGATGGAACGAGAGAATGGTCGTGCCATAGGTATTACCCGTAGTGCAAAGTGCAACTGGCCCACCGCCTGTTGTAGCTGGTGTAAGGTCACTTTTTCTTTTGATAAACATTTTTGGAGTACTGCTCTAAATTTCATAACTTTTTCTTCCGGTAACCTAAAGCATCCCTGTACAGAGTACAATTCAATGCCTAAAAATTCATTTGTGGTTGCTGGACCCACTGTCTTCCCTGGTGCAAGCGGAACCCCAAAAGAACGCATGAGTACGCAAAATTCCTGCAATGCCGCTGCGCATTCCCGGGAGCCCGCCGACCCCAGGAAGAGAAAGTCATCAAGATAAGGCATGACATATTGGTGCCCCTTCGCCTGCCTAAATACCCATTCCAAAAACTAACTGAATTTTTCAAAGTAAGCGCAAGAAACAGAACAACCCATAGGCATGCACATATCCATGTAGAATTTCCCTTGAAATGAAAAACCTAACAGGTGGTGGTCTAAAGGATGAACCGGCAGCAGCCGGAAGGCGGATTCAACATCTGATTTGGCCAGCAAGGCCCCTGGTCCCAAAACCCTTAGCATATCCACTGCCTGATCAAAAGAGGCATATTTCACGCTACAGAGTTCCTCGCTTATGGCGTCATTTAATGAGTTGCCTCTAGGGGCCGATAGATTGTGAATCAACCTGAACTCCCCCTCATGTTTCTTTGGGACCACCCCCAGGGGCGAGCAGACAAAGTTGGGCACAGGGATGTGGTCAAATGGACCCGCTATTCTACCCAGGCGCAATTCTTTAGTAATTTTTTCCGTTGCTACCCCTGGGTTGGACCTTACCGACAGCTGATTTTTACACTCAGGTGTCCCTGTATAGTCGACAACTGGAATCCTAAAACCAAACAAAAACCCCTCTTACAACATCCTAGCCGTGGCATGGTCTGGGTACCTATTTAACTAGGGAGTCATAGCCAGTACGTCGATGGGTGAATGCGTTACCATTTTTTCTTTTTCATTATTCTTGTTTCTTCCTCCCACTATTATATGAGGATGCATTACCTTTCTTGAGGCATTTTGATTCTGGGTGAGAGGGGTGATTACATATGGAGCATGCGTGTCCAAATTTACAAGTGCCTTGGGCTCTGGTGCATGTCTTTCTATTAAAATCCCAGCATACTCCTCTGCGACCCCCCCATTCCCTGCACCCGGGGCCGAGCCCCCGGTTTGTGGTGGCTGAAAGGGCTGCGGTGCATGAGAAGTGTGAGTCTTGTTCCAATTTTGCCCTGCATTGCCCGGCTGCCCTGGGCCAAACTGATCAAACCATGAGACTGAATCAACCCGGTCCCATGTAAGTGAGGGGTCAAATTCCTTCGCCTTCCTGAAATTCATGTCATATTCTCTCCAACCTATACCCCCATATTTATCATAGTAATCCTGCTCTGGTAACACGCCATTTCCGCTTGCAGATTAGGTGACCGCTCAGCTACTATGGACATAAACACTGAGAAAGCCCTTATCCAATTGGTCAGGGTCTCTTCCACCCTGAATCTTGACATTTCAACCTGCCATTCACTGGGACGCATCCAATCCTTTTGCCTCTTGGCATACTCCATTTCCCTGTTGTCGACAAGTAAAGAAAAAATATTGACATAAGCACCGGACCATATCAATTCCCTCACCATCCGTGTTACATACCTTGCTAAATGTTCCTTCCTAGAGGGTAGCACCCCCGCGCCCAGCAATGGCAGTGGAACCCCCTTACCTATTTGCCCAACTCCAGCTGGCTCCGCCATCTTGTCTTTTCCAATTTCGCTCTCTTGTTGCGCTGTTTGGGGTTGATTAGTATCACTCGGGCCTGGGCTCGGCAACCCGCTTGGGCCTGCCATAATCTTTGCCACCATCCTCTGCGCCTCTGCTAACGGGTCCTCCCCTACTTCTTTGGCACCCACAGAGGGTGGTAACATACCCCCCTTTCCTAACCAAGGAAGGACTGCCGCTATCTGCGCTGCCAACTCTGGCGGGACCTGACTAACCTCTGCTGGCGCTAAGACCGGGATGGGGGTCACTGGAGTCAGGACCGGATCCCTTGTGGATGGCGTGGGCACTACTGGGATTATCATTGGTACCACCGGGGTAGCTGGGGGGACCGAACTTGGTGCCGGCACAGGCGCGGAAGCACTGGGTTCAATGGGGCACTTGGCGCTACATCTGGTATAGCTATAGGGCTCTCTGGTGTGACTGACAAGCCTGAGGGACCCTCCCCCGAAGGCATTTCCCCTAAAGGTCGCCTTGGTGTGGGATCTTGGTTCTTCACCTTCCTGTTTCTAACTCGCTTGGGGAGTGATTCTAATTCCCCTCTGGGTTTTGGGGGCACTATTGTTCGCTTGGACCTGCCCGATGGGCCACCCTGGTCCTTAACCTTCTGTCTGAGCTCCGCTAGGCTATGCCCCATTTGCTCTACCTTTCCCCATCTCCTATCCATTGTCGCCATCCTGCGCATCATAGATTCCTACATGTGTTCCATGCGGGAATGCTTTGTACCCCGTTTACTAGCCATTTTTTGCGAGCCAACAATTGCCCGGTGACCCACACACTGCTCAGCAATTACACCTGCGAGTACAATGCTATTTGTCACCTAAATGGGACCTCTCCAGGTCCTTACCTGTACGTTGGGGGTACACAAACTGGCCGTAAGCACCACGCAACTGGGACCGCGCCACACCAGCTAGTCTGGGCGGTAGGCGAGCAAACTCTAGCCCGGCGGCCCACAGAAACAGTGAAGTGCAGGCCTGTCTGTGTCCCCTTACAGCAATACCCTCTGGCTATATGGAGAGCACCCCCTCCTATGATGAAAAAACAGGTTAGTATCAGCAACCCATACTACAATAAACTTGTTACTTTTAAAAATTACCAATGCACACAATTGCTATAGATTTTTCCCCTGAGAGATGACCTTGCCACCCCTTGCTGTGCAGTCAACCCCTTCTTTTTAAGGCCCTTGTCTTTTATGTACTTAAAACCCCAAACGCCAACGTCGTTTCTCTAACTGATCAGTGACGATATAGATCAACTGTTAAGGCCCTTGCAAAGAATCAATGAATTGAACCTGCAACCTTGAGAGTAAAACTTTCAGACCTCAGCAGACACACGACAGTGCCTTTATTTCACTACTAACAAAACGATCTAATTGAAGGAAGTACCGCTGCCTACCCTTTAAACTGTGCAGACAGTGATTATTGCAATAACAAAAGATTGAACACCTAGCCTTCACCTTAAGAATCTAGAAGCTTAATCATTAGGCCAAAGAGACTCTGTCAGGCCACGCACAATGCTCCTCCACTCTAATGACCGACGCTCACTATTCTCTTCTAGCCTGCTTCGATCCTGAGGAGACCTGACGTACCTTGTAGGCGCGTGTGCGCGCCTTACTAAAACCCCTGGTGACCTCTCGACCTTTTTCCCCGGGAACCTGCTTCCTCCTGGTAACTACCGCTCCGTCGTTGCTCCCGCTCGCTCCCGCTCCGCGAGCCAACGATCCGCAATCCTCTTCGCGCCGACAATCCGCTGCAATCTTCCGGGCGCCGACAATCCGCTGCAATCTTCCGGGTGCCAACGATCCGCAGCAACGAAAGAGCAGGAACCGCCGGCAAAACCGTCGAGCGAAGACCTGAAAAACAAAAGACAAAAAGGTTGACAGCCTCCTAGAGGCTGGGTGCGGCAGACCTGGGAGCGCGGGACAAAGAGACCGACTCCCGCGCTCCCTGGCCTTTTAACATGGATTAGTGGGCAGGCCTGTTCTAACCGGCCTGCCCCCTGCTCCCCCTTGCCCCGGAAGCACCTCAATCGCTTCCGGGTCAAGGTGGAGCCCCTCAAGCCAATCCCTGCTGCAGCGCGTCCACCGCGTCATAATGACGCGGTGGAGCGCGCCGCACCAGGGAGAGCAGGCGAGGGGGGAGGGGGTCGGCGCCCCGCCATACTTGCGGCTGGGCCGATGGCGGCCCCGCCTTTTTCTTTTGCCGCTCTTGTGTTCTAAAGTGCAAGGAGTAAAGTAGGGGTGACGTGACAAGACCGGTACACAGGGACCATAAGCAGAGGGAAAGAGACGATTACACAGGGAGCTACTGTGCAGTGGACAAGCAAAAAGACACACAGCGAAAGGCTGCACGCTCCCCTACTTCAAAGTATATGAGTGGGACGGAGTCTCCGCACACCGCACTGATTAGAGGCATGATCCTCATTCTACTTACAGCTGCATATTGAACGAACCTCCCTTGTAGGCAGGTTGGGGGAACAGTGTGTTACACTCCGGTCTCCCCCCCCCAGCACTGTCCGGTGGTCCGGGCAGCGCCGTGGTGCAGGACACCCTGGTGACTATCGCGGCATTGATTCATGGCCGCAGTGCAGGGCCGCCAGGCTGCCTGCTGAGGCCGCACCACCACTCTACTGTGGCAGCTTGGTCTGGTCACGGTTTACCAATGTATGCAAGGCGGCGCGCTCCCAAAACCCTCTTAAACTGCCACGGGCGGCCCACCTATAGGTGTGTGTGACACAGAGTCAGTGTCGGCCCTGGCTCTTTTAGAGAGTTATTACGAGCGTGCTACACTCACATGGATTGGTAAAAGATAAAAGGCTCACCGGAGTCTTTGGTTTTCTGTGATAGGTCGGTGGTCTAGTAGAGGTCACGCACGTTTGCAGTTGCTGCGACGTCCCTCGGCCGGGTGACGTCAGGCGTGGCTGTAGTCATCAGTTAGTGACTCACCGCGCCCCGGGCGGGAATTTTCCAGCAGGCTATTAAGAAATAGTGTAGCAGCAGTGCACAACTTGATTGACTGTTTACTGAGCCTGTGCTCATGCTGGTGGCAGCGCCTGGGCTGGCATGTCTGCAGGGAGCAGCAGAGCCGAAGCAGGTGTGACAGGCGCGCGCGCTAGCAGCCTGGCGTGGCCAGTTACTCAGTGCTGGGTACAGGCAGCAGAGAGTCAGTACTGTGGCATTAAAATGCGTGACAATGCATTTCAGTGCTGTGATGCGGAACACCACACTGAAATGCGTTTGAATCACGCCTGATGCGTGATGCTTGGCAGGCCTGAGTACGATCTCAGCTTCCATGTCTATATGCTAACATTTTAGAAGAGGAAATAGGGAGATTAAAAAAAAAGAATCGGGAAAGTGTATTTCTCCCATAGGTTTACGTTGAAGCAGAGGTAATTTCAGGTGGGAGACAGCCAAAGTAAAGCCAATTTTTGGTGTAAAAAATCTGGAGTCTACCGCATGAATCGGGTCTGTTGGCATGTATGATGTCTAGCTCAGGGAGATTTAGTTACCCTGTAATATTAGGACCTCAAAAGTGAGGTTGTACGTTAGACCTATAAAATGATGTTCTGGCCCGAAATGAAGGCACATTCCAAAGACAAAGGTCTAGATGTATCACATTTTCATATGTCAGCGCAAGTCTGTCTTGAATTAGAATTCAAGTATACATGCCAATGCACCCAATTCAGGCGGGAGATTCCCGATATTTTCTGTGCTTTATTTTAGCCGTTTCCTGCCTGCAATTGCCTCTCTTTTAATAGAAGTCAATGGGGGAGAATTCATTCTTGCAATTTCATTTTTTTAAATCTCCCACTTTGCTCTCTAAAATGTTGGCATGTTTGCTCATGGGGCGCACCAAGGGCACGGACCGGGAGCAGTGTAGTCCTGATACGGACTTTGGTGGTCCCCAACTGGAACCGTCTCTTTAGTTAGGGGAATCCTTATAAAAAAGGGTAAAATATTCTCATAAGAAGGATTGACAAGTATTCTCATTTCAAAGCTTTATATAAAGAATTATTTTGCAGATTACATTAAAATGCCATAAGCAAGTTTCAGCAAAGCATATAAACCATAAGTACATAGAACCCATTACAGTTCTAAATGAAATTCGGCATAGAGTCGCCTTCTAGGTCATAGGTGCCAAGGTTCCAGATTGTTATGTGTGATATTTTCATAATTTCAGTGTAATTATGAGTAACATTCAACAACTATGAGTGACACTTTCTCTCAAGCAAAATCAAGCAATGAAGACGAGGCAAACATATATGGAAGGGCACTCATCTAGTATCTTTGTGAGCTTATTGTATAGCAAAACAATTGTGTAACTGTGCAGTATATTTTAAGTGATCTGGAAGAGCACAAACTGAGGATTGAAAATGTACCACAGTAGTTGGGGTCGGCTCTGCTAATAAGAATACATTTCTAACCAAACGAATCCCTTTTAGCATCAGTAGGTTCTGTGATATGCATGTTCTTTGCAGCAGGCACATTGACCCTTTACGCTACTGTTGAGTCAACTTGCACTGGGCAAATCTCTGATCTCTCCCAGGAGGAATATTAAACCCCATGTTCTCTTTGACTTAACAATGGTGTCAGTGCTGGGAAAATAACTTCTGCTGCTTGGCCTGTACACTGTAGCTGCAACCTGTGGGGTCACTCTCACTGCAGACAGCTGCTTAGACTGTGGGCAGTGCTGTAATGTGCTGGAGACAGTTGCCAGTCCGAAGAGAGCTGGCTAGCACAGCGACATAGATGATTCTGACACACCTCTCCGCTTACCATAGAGTACTACTGCTGTTGCCTCTAATCTGCAGCAGTAGATTGTTCTCTTTTTGATGGAAGAAACAGCATGCTTTTTTTCAGAGAAGGGTCTGAAGTTTCTACATCTGTTTCAAGGTGTAGTTCATTAAGGTTAAGCATTACTCTGCCTCTTCGGAACAGATTAATTAGGGAGAATGGTACCCTGCCTCACAGCTTATTTTGCCCCATGTCAACTGTGCGTGTCTCTTCTACTGTTCAACATTTTTTTTATATCTGCGTAATGGAACAACCTTGAAACTCAGTCAACCCGATCTCATTTTGTAATAACTATAGTAGCTGATCCCCGCTCCTTTAGGCCTCTGCACCAGTGGGAGCGAAGGTGTGAACAATGTTCTGATCCTTTTTTCGATAATCTCTTATTGATTGTTCTTTGTTTAAACTAGAATTCCATTTTTAGCACAAACTGAAACAAATCAACGCAGGATCGACAATTTAATCTTCGAATGTTTCTCTTTTTTTAGGCAAAGTTTATAAGTGATGGGGAGCACTGTATTATAGCGCTAAATTGTGGCTCTTTTATCTTAACCCCTTCCCTGCTGGGGTAATTCCCCCGCGGTGCGGGGGGTGGGGGGAGGGGCCGCGGCACCGTTGTGCTCGTGACGAGCTCAGCTCGTCATCACTCACAGTCGAGCTGTGCTCATGACGAGCTAAGCTCGTCACGACCCCGCCCACTGATTAATTCTCCCGCACAGACGGGGAATTAATTGCGCGTGGGCGGGCCACGGCCATTATGACGAGCTCAGCTCGTCATGAGCACAGCTCCACTGTGACTCATGATGAGCAGAGCTCGTCATGAGCACTCAACCAGTTAAAAAGTGATCTGAAACCAAATGTGAAATACTCACAACATTTGAAGAGGGCATGGGGTGGCTGGCACGCAGTCTTCAGAGCCTTCTGGCCCTCAGCACATTCTCTTACCGTGATAGCCCTTGAAGAACACTTCCCCCCTCCTTCCAGCAGGGGAAGGCAGCACGTGTCAAGGAGGTCTCCCTTGTCCTTCAATTTAATTCTGGTGGCAATAATTCCTGGTGGCTCGGGCTGGGATACAATAAGATTTTGAAACTGAAAATATTATGCCTGCGCCGACTGGAGCCTTTTAGTCCTTGACACAAGCGAGGCCGCTGCGGAACATTTTCCTTTAGAGGCACTAACACTGCATGGACTGCCTGGCAGAAGTAAACTTTGCTGTGTTGAGGAGGCCATACGGCTGCACATACGTGCATACTATACTGACCAATTAGTGCGGGGGGATAGGGGAGAGGGGCGGGTTGGCACGTCAGCCTACCTAGGTAACACAAGCAAAACACTGTCCAATCAGGGTGAACCATCAAAGCATAGCAGAACGTGCATAGGCTGCTGTGCCCGTCTGCTTTGTGTTTCTGAAACCTAGTAAATTATCAGACTCTACAAACCATAAAAAATGGTAATACATTCAGCTTTTAAGTACGTTGATATGCTTGACAATCGTGAAACATGCGGTAATGCGGTAATCTAACTTAAAATGCGTTAGTGTCACCCAAGATGTGTGACACTTGGCAGGGCTGCTAGGTTGGGGAAAAAGGTGTCTCTCTAGTCACAGAAATCCACATTCTTTTTTAGGGCTTTAGACAAAGACTTTAACACATTCAATGGGAATACGTGATTCTTAGGGTTTGCACCAACAGGGAGCAAGCTAGAAGAAACATTTCACTGTAGAATGCATTCAAAGATTCTCTCAGGATAGCAATACATTGAGTTTCAGCCATCCTCAGAACCTTAGGGGTACGGTTAAGTCAATGCATTGTTTTAGCATGAGCCTGATATGATAAGAAGCATCCATGATGCAGTACAATGAGAAAACTTTTTCTGAGAACACTCTCTGCTTACACAAGTGGACACTGAACATACTTTATTTAGAACAGGAATTTGCAGTAGACATCACATATATTGTGATGTTGAGCAAGATGGACGACAGTGTAAACACAAACTAATGTTAGCATAAGCTCAATTTGTAATGCTCTTTATTGACAGAAAATCAACTCTCACATGCCTCCTCTGATGATTTTAATTGTAACTTAAATTCTTTATTATAACACTTCATTCACCAACTTTGGATTCTTCTGTTTGAACTCTCCTAGATCCTTCACGATGTCACAAACCTTGCATCTCTTCAACTTTAACATCAAGTCTTTTCTGCTTTCTCTCTCTCGTTGCTGACAGATTCTTATACCCACAATGAATCCCCTTCTGAGAATAAATTCCTTTCCAAAACCTCAAGAAAGAGAGCACACATGCAATTCAAGTTAGTATGATCAAGAGAGGAGTTATTAGAAGCTTCAAAATTCCTCCTCAGACACTACCAAGCCATTGTCCTATTTTAACAAATTCCTTACCAATGAATCCAAGAATGATCCTAATCCTTCCCAGGCATCTGATTCTTTCAGTCCAGCTAATTCATGCGTTATGTTTGAGATGTTAGTAATATAGTCTTCAAGTTGCGAATCTATGCGAGGAACGTAAGCACAACATTTCCAAGCATGGATGAATTTGTGAACTCCGCCTTCCTTTGTGAGGAGTAAATTCAACGTGAGGCGATTTTGTATAATCATAGCTGTCATTGCAAGCAATTATTTATGAATCACAGTCAGTGCGCCCACGGTATAAGTTGCAAGTCGGTTGACTAAATGGATAGTCTCCTAACCTTTACATCGTTCAATGCTATCCGTATGGGCAGTATAAGTGCTCCAAAGATGTCACTGAGAATTTGCTTAAAGATTCACTTACTTTGCCCAATATATTTCTCAAGAGGAAAATCTAGCTCTTTAGTATATAGATACTTGGAAACACTAAAACGGCATAACAAGTGCCTACCCAGTTGTGTGGTAACTGAAAATAGGCAGATTTCCCACACACATAATGTTAGAATTGGGAATCTCTGGTTGGCACAGGTATGCACTTGTGACAAGCAGGGACTCTTACTTCTAAGTCAGAGTAAGGGGATCACCCTTTCAAATAACCCCTGCTCACCCTTTAGGTAGTGTGGCGCAAGCAGTCAAGACTATTCTCAGGGCGTCATAGGTTAAGCATTTGTGAACACATACAGTAATACAATGCCACACCACAAATGGACACCAGTCAAGGTTGTATAAAAATAGGTTTCTTTATATAAGGCTTAGCACAAGACCAGAGTAACGAGTAAAAATGACCACAGTATTATTTTAAAGTTCAATGCTCTTGTAAAAAGGCTTAAAATACAAAAATAGGCTTCTTTCAGTTAATTACGCTTCGTTCAAGGTTCTGTACGGTTCGTACCTGGATGTTCGACTCGTTGGCATTAAGAACAAAGAAAGTACGAGTCTAACAATCGTTGCGGACTCCGGGGTCCGTGGCGTGCACGCTGCGGTGCGAACAGAACAAAGTACCTTAGTTTTTGTAGGGTCCGCGACGGACAGTGCGGGACAAGTCGATGGGTCCGGGTCGTAGCTCGGCAGCGTATTCGGATGCTGGTCGGGTTGCGGCGTTGGTACAGGACCTTCAGGGACACGTGCGGATGGCTCGGATCGGCTTGCAGAGTCCGTGGCGTTCGGCGTTCGAGCCGTACCTTCGGTGCGGATGGGCGGCGACACTTCTCGGCGAGCCGTACAGCGTACGGGGAGGATCAGTGTGATGCGGCTTCTCGGCTCTGAGTACGGCACGGTGCAGTACGTTAGCAGTGTATGGACCGTACCTGCGGTACACCGAAGCTTGGGTCCGGCGTACAGGATTAGGCAGCCAGGGCTGTACGACTCGAATCGTCGGGGAAGGTTAGGTGCGATGCGGCCGGGAGGGATACGGTGCGTACTAACGCTTTTAAATCAGCGTAGACACACGGTGCCGGGTGGCAAAGACACGGCTTCGCGGCGGATGGGGTACGAGTCGTACTGGGGCCAAATCCAGCGGGAAACAAGCAAGAATTGCCCAGGCAACTCTGTTTTGGAAGGCAGATGAGTCCAATGGTCCTGGGACTCAGTTCAGGGGGCAAGCTCTCTTCCAAGCCCTTGGAGATTTGTTGAAACAAAGTGCAAAGTCTCTTTTAGTCCTTTTCTCTCCTTTCTCAGCAAGGCACCAACTGCAGGCCAATCCCCCAGGTTAGGGAAAGTTACTCCTCCTTCAGCTTCTTCCAGGTCCTTCTAGTCAGGCAGAGTTTCTTCGTGGTTCAAGCAGGATCTAATTTCTTAGGAGCAGGGCTCCTACATTTATACCAAGTTCCTTTTGTCTTTACAGGCCAGGGGGACTTTGCGTAATCCCAGCCCAGTTCTATTCAGTCAGGAGCACTTTGTTGTTGGGACTCTGGCTTCTTCTTTCAGCAGGCAGGGCAGAGACATCAGACGCTCCCCAGGGGGTGGAGCCAGCATTGTGGTGGCAGAGCACGGCCCTATTCAGAGTCAAGGTGCACTCCTCCCACCCATCCTGGTGTAATCTCCCTATTCACCACTTGGCAGCCCCAGCCTGTCTCCTGGAACTTCCCAGCCCTGTCACTCAAGCTACACACAAAGAAGACAGCCCCTCCCAGCAGAAGTGGACTGAAATGGTTAGGCACGCAAAGGCTAACTTTCTAAAAGTAGTATTTGCAAACCCAAGATATTAAAATAACCTTTGCTAAAAGATGTTTTTTTATTATTCTGAGTTCAGGCATACTAAACATGAATTTCTACCATGCTTCCTGAGCCTGCTAGGATTATAGAGTGTTATAATCTAGCAGCCCATTCTGGCCTATGGAGAGCAGGTAGCCTTACAATAGTGAAAAACAAAAATGGCTGTAATTCACTATTAGGACATGCCACACACTTCAAGGCATGTCCTACCTTATCCTTACAATGCACCCTGCCCTAGGACCTACCTTAGGGGTGGCTAACATGAAGGTAAGGGAAGGTTTAGGGACTGGCAAGTGGGGACACTTGCCCAGTCAGCATGACAGTACCAGACTGCATGCAGGTTCTGCAATGGCAGACCTTAGACACATTTTACCAGGCTGCTTCTGTGGGTGGCACAACCAGTGCTGCAAGCCCACTAGCAGCATTTGGATATACAAGCCCTTGGCACCCCTGGTGCACTCTACTAGGGACTGATAGTAAACCAAATAAGCCAAACATGGAAGTCAATTCACATAATACATTTTTCCATAGGGAGCACTTGCCCTGTGGCACTGGATGGCAGTGGCACAGGGCCCTGAGCAGCTAACACCAGCACAAAAATACATTGAGGCACAGACAAAAATGGAAGGGTGACCCACGCCAATGGTGCCAGGTCTAACACATAATAAACACCCTTAATGCACACTTCTAGATTAGATAAAATTTTCTATTTTACTAAGTAATTGTTCTCACATTCACTCCATCCCCACTTCACAACGGTCTCTTCTCCCTCTGGCTGCTGTATTCTATAATGACCCTTTCTTGGTGATTTCAGTGCTTAATCTAGGAGGCGGTTCCTCTAAGATCTCCTTACTTTTCCCAATAATGTGTTCTGCACTCATCTTTCCTTCTCCTCTTTCATCATCTATTTTTTATCCTTTTGTGCAATTCATCTACAAGCACCCTCTCATCTTGGTTAACCTTGCAAGCTACATCATGCACATCATGCAAGCTATGATTAGTAATGCTCATGTTAGCCACGGGAGTAAAGAATTTCATAATATACTCACACTGATGCCATCATTTTGGCCATTATAAGTATGAGAAATATGTTTAGTAGCCCACAAATACAAGACCGGAGGCTACCATTATGCATATTTCTTTTAATGCAGACTCCAAGCCGCATACATCATAAAGCAAAAGTTCCAGAACGTTAACAATAATAAAAGGCATGAGACCATGGCAATCTGCCTCTTTTAAATGCGGCTCCAAGCAGATAAGTCCTTTATATTTTCTCGCTACTCTTATTCAATTTGATAGCATTTAAAACTGTTTTTTATTTCTGCCATAACGTTTAATACTGAATACTGTTTATAATACTGCCTTTTTCTTACTTTCTCGATGTGATTATGTCTCTCTAAATGCTCTTGTTGCCTTGATATTCTTCGCTACCCCTCTCTCCTTTGTGGCCATAACTCCCCTACCTATCTATACTCTTCCTTCAACTGATCTCCAATTTACGGAGATCGGCTTTATCTGTTTTTCCAACTCCTTTCTCATCCTGTTTGAAAAATAAAACCGCGTTTATTTATTTTCATTTCCAGGGGGAGAGCCTCACCCCAACGATGGCTCTCCCCCTCGTTTCCTTACCCGCTATTGCGTGTCTTCGGCACCCGCAACCCTCCGTAAGCGCCCATCCTTGAGCGCCGATTCCTTAACTCGGTTAACGCCGCTCTGAGGAATGCACCTTAGCAACGCACGCGTTGCGCAGCCACTCCGCTAAGGTGCATTCCTCCCTTATTCTCTCCGTCAAGCTTCTGGCAGTTGAGCCCCCGATCTGGGAAATCACTCAACCGACACTTCGTCTTTCTTAGTTCTCCACTTGTTTTGGGCCTCACCTTACACGGAGACTAACTATCATACTGCTTAACCCTTTATTTGTCACCCTATTTGTTTTAAACCCTGCATTTATTCATTGCTTGAGATCCTTTACCAATATTAATTAGCCAAATTTATTTAAAATATTAAGAATAAATAAAATAATATCATCAAATAATTTAATATAAAATAATAATAATAAATAAAAATAAAAATAAAAAAAAGGGTTTTTTTTACAATATCAATACTCCTGGTCATCTACATAATGTCTGATGTCGAATCTGACGAAGGTAACTCCATACCTGTCATGGACAACGACAAAATTAAAAGCATGATCCATCAAGAAATGAGATCCTGTATGTTTCAAACCCTTTCTAAAGCCATAACCTCTAAAAGATCTCATGAATACAAAACTACTGAGATGGACCTAACCTTACCTAATGAAGATCTCAGTGAATCAAGGGGGAAAAGACTTAAGAAATATAAAAATATTGATCATGCAACCCCCAAGAGCACTATGGAAGGTCTCAGCACCTCAACTTTTACGGGAGGTGACCGCACCTCAAACTCAATGGGTGTCCTTAGCGTCACAAATCTTAAAGGTGTCCTCAGCGGCACAAATTATCAAGGTGTCCCTCGCGGCACAAACTATCGAAGTGCTCATGAAAATGATCTCCAATTTGGAGATGAGGAATTTCAGGATACTGACAACGATTCATCTGACCCCCCAGACGAATATATCCTGGACCTCGACGAAGATGACCAAGAGTTTAATTCACAACCCTTTGAGGAGGAGACACCTTCTACTTCTAACGACAACATTATTGACCCTCTTGGTGAAGAGATGTTTTCTCCCCTCAACCTAAAACACCCTAGGAGTTCCGAATGGTTTCCCCAAGAACACGTTAGTAAGTTCATTCAAAAATGGCTGAGATTCCCTTTAGAAAGAAATACCCGTAACTTATTGAGAGCTGAATGCTCAAGACCTGCAATAAACGACAAAACCTGCCAAACTCCAAACTTGGACCCTGAACTCATCAAATACCTCTTTAAACTCGGAAGGGACCCGAGGAAAGGGATGGAAAGATCCCTAAAGGGATGCCAAGACAAGGTCCTTGATATCCTTGGCCCACTAGCCAGGATTATCGATATATCAGAAGTCAGCCACATTAATGGGACCCCCCTAATACTGAGTTAATTAGAGGCTTAAGCCAGAGAGCCTTGATTTTATTGGGTAACGCCAATGCCAGCCTTAACTCAGAAAGAAGGAGAGTAGTCCTTAATAAGATCTCCCCTAAACTAAGCGACCTAGCTGATAAAGAACCCTCCCTCAATCCTAGAGGGCTTCCTTTTGGTGAAGACCTTATAAAAACTCTTGGCAAGTACGTGTCTACTTTCACAGCCTTAGATAAGGCCCAGCAAAACATGAAAAGGGTTTTTAATACCAACAACCTTTTTGGAAGGGCCGGAAGAAGGGGCCTCCCTTCCGGCCGGTTCAACAGAAGGCCCTACCCTAGATCCAGAGGATATGGCGGAAGAGGGTACCAACCCTCCAACATCCCTCAGTTCTTTCCACAAAGAGGAAGAGGATTTCGATCCAGAAGCTTCAGATCACGCGGTCCCTCCAACGACAGCACCCCTCAAAGTAAGTATAATTTTACACTCTTCCCCTTCCGCTCCCCTCCCTTCCAAAGTGGGAGGGAGACTCAGATTCTTCCTTCAGAATTGGAAATTAATAACCCAAGACCCATGGGTCTTAAATACCGTGAGGGGATTTATGATCGACTTTACACAAATTCCTTCTCAAACTTTTTTCCCGAGAGATATCCCTCTCACCATAGATCAGGAAAAAATAATAGAAGAGGAGATCTCCTCAATGCTTCAGAAAGGCGCCATCAGAGAAGTACCCTTAGAAATGTTAAGATTCATAAGCACACTCTTTCTTGTGAAGAAAAAAGACAAGGGATGGAGACCTGTCATAAACTTAAGGGAACTCAACAAATACCTTGTCTACAGGCATTTCAAGATGGAGGGTATTCACCTTCTCAGAGATCTACTACTAGAGGGAGATTGGTTAGTCAAATTAGATCTAAAAGATGCTTACTTTACCATCCCTATGGCCAAGTGTCATCAACCCTTCCTACAATTCCTGTGGAAAAACCATCTCTTTCAATTCCAAGCTTTCTCCTTCGGCCTATCTTCAGCACCATGGTGCTTTACCAAGGTGATGAGGTCGGTCGCCTCTTCACTAAGGGAAAAGGGTATTCGGATGATCATTTACCTCGACGATATTCTTATTCTTTCACAGGACCAGTCTCAAATCATTCAGGATCTGAAGACTGTAATAGACCTGCTAGAAAACCTGTGTTTCATTATAAACAAAGAAAAGTCTATACTCTCCCCCTCAAGATCCTTAGAGTTCCTGGGTTTCACGGTGGACACCACGAAATGTCTCCTTCTTCTTCCTCTGAAGAAAATATCAAAAATCAAGAAAGAGATAAGACATGTTCTGAATCAACAGTTCTTATCCCTAAGAGATTTAGCCAGGTTACTCGGTCCCCTCTCCTCTTCTATCCAAGCGATCTTTCCGGGTCCATTAAACTATCGTGCTCTTCAGAGAATAAAGTTGAAAGCCCTTTGTTCAGGCCTCTGGTACGGGGATCGCGTCTCCCTAGATCAAGAGGCGATTTTAGAACTAAATTGGTGGTTAGAAAACCTGGATGCTTGGAATGGGAAAGCAATATTTGGCTCAACTCCCGAATTTGTCTTAGAATCCGATGCGGGTCTCCATGGCTGGGGTGCCTGTTTCTTAGATCAGAACACGGGTGGAGTCTGGTCTCTGGAAGAATCTTCCCATCATATAAACTTCTTAGAATTGACCGCGGGACTGTATGCCTTAATGAGCTTCAAAGATTCGCTTCAAGGGAGATCTGTCATTCTAAAGATGGACAATATGTCCGCAGTTGCATATATAACTCGCCTAGGCGGAACGAAATCTGTAGATCTTTCAAACCTAGCCAAGAAACTTTGGATGTTTTGTCTAGAACACAAGATATCTCTAAGAGCCGAATACCTCCCAGGGAAGACAAACACCTCGGCGGATTGGAACTCAAGGTTTCTCCTGGACCACACCGATTGGAAACTCAATCCCTCTGTTTTCAACTCCCTCAACATCACCTGGGGCCCCCTGGATTTAGATCTCTTTGCAAGCAGACTAACTTCCCAACTAAAGAACTACTACAGCTGGATGCCAGACCCGGGTGCTCTAGCAGTAAATGCCTTTCTTCAACCCTGGATCGGGACCAACGGTTATGCCTTCCCACCTTTCTCCATGATTCAGAGAGTACTCCAGAAAATCAGACACGAACGCTGTTCCATCGTCCTAATTACTCCCTTCTGGCCCTCCCAGGCCTGGTTTCCCACAACTCTGGAGCTTGCCTACGACCTTCCCTTCCTAATTCCTCCCCTCGAGGACCTTCTTACAGACGTAGACGGTCGAATTCATCCCCTGGTTCATTCAGGGAACCTGAACCTTCTTGCCTGGAGAGTGTCAGGCGATCCAACCTTCTCACAGGACTTTCGTCAACAGCTTCTACCCTGCTCGGAGAATCCTGGGCCCCCGGTACTCACTACCGGTATAATAACATCTGGAAATTATGGGTTCGTTGGTGCCTGGAGAGGAACCTGGATTCCGTGGAAGCACCTATTGTTGACATAGTTAACTTCCTCGTGGAACAATTCGAAAGGGGGCTTAGTTATAGATCTATCAATTGTTATAGATCTGCTATCTCCGCTGGACACGCTCTTGTTAATGGTAAAACCATTGGTAAAAATAATATCATTTGTAGAGTTCTCAAAAGTATTAGACTTAGGAGACCTCCTAAACCCAGATATCAATCTCTATGGGATGTGAATTTGATTCTCAATCTCTTCTCCAACTGGCCTGATAATACACTCCTGGATAATAAGAATCTTTCTATTAAACTTGCAACCCTTCTTTGTCTAGTTTCTTGCCGTAGGGTCTCGGATGTTAAAGCCCTTGAAATCTCCAATAGATCCTACAACATGTTTGGTGTCAATTTTGATATATTTAGAAGAACCAAGACAATGTCTGACTCTATTTTTTATCCGCGTTTTGACTCATGCCCAAAACTTTGTGTTGTAGATTGTTTGAAAGAGTATGACCGCAGAATGAACCCTCTTCGCCCCCCTGACGTAAATCAGCTCCTTATATCCTTCATTAAACCTCACAAAGATATCTCCTCTGCTTCTATCGCTAGATGGGTTAAAATTGCTATGAGCTTAGCAGGTATAAATTTAGATTTATTCAAACCCCATTCCATCCGAGGTGCCATGGCCAGTAGGTCCTTCTGGTCCGGAGGTAAGTTGGACGATATTCTCAAAGCTGCTGATTGGTCCAATGCTAGTACCTTTGCTCACCATTATTGCAAACCAGTTTCTCATATGTCTGATGTAGTCTTACAAGGCTACCAACATGCATAATGGTAGCCTCCGGTCTTGTAATGAAATTGCGATTCTCCTATTACCATGACTAGAGAATCTGGATTTCATTAAAGACACGGAGGCTAACATTATCCCCCCCTCCGCTTCCCTTTGATTCTTTTATCTTTAAAATTTATCTTAAGTTCTTACTTTTATGTTATTTATATACATACATTTGTAATATTTTACAATCAATGTATTGTGAATTGTTTTGATGACTGTGCTTTGTTTTATCTATGCCTAACCAAAATTGTTTTTTCTTCCTCACTTCATCCTTCTTTATTCCAGATTTACTTGCATCTCTCTCTCTTTTACAGATAATCTTTCTTAATCTTCAAGTTTTTTTTTTCGACGCTCGGATGTTCGTCTCTACTGTTCCATTACTTTCACTGATGATTCTTGAAGTTATCTACTCCTTTCCTGGAACTTATCCTGCTCTACACTTCATTTAAAAGAGGCAGATTGCTATGGTCTCATGCCTTTTATTATTGTAAACGTTCTGGAACTTTTGCTTTATGATGTATGCGGCTTGGAGTCTGCATTAAAAGAAATATGCATAATGTTAGCCTCCGTGTCTTTAATGAAATCCAGATTCTCTAGTCATGGTAATAGGAGAATCGCAATTTCATCATATACTCACACTGATGCCATCATTTTGGCCATTATAAGTATGAGAAATATGTTTAGTAGCCCACAAATACATGCTTTCTCCACTGGCAATCGGCACATTTCTAAAGAATCATTAAAGTGAAAATAAAACAGTTTAATAGAATGTTGATGATTTAACAGACTTAAGAAGACAGAGCAGGTAAATTAATATGTCAGAGGTCGATGAAAGTAAGCAGCTCCTTCAGCTGAAGAAGCAGGAAGATAAGAGCCAATAAAACACTTCTCCACCTTCATGACTTTTACATATTTCGACAACATTTGGTTACACATTACAACAGTGCACACTTTCATGATGTGGAAGGTGTGAAACCTTAGTCACAGGCGAGGAAGGGCTGGCTACAGTGGTGAAGGTAGAGTTGTTTGACATGTGATGATTATGTCTTTCCAGCAAGTAAACATCCAACAGCCATCAAAATGTAGAAACCAGAATGGCAACTGTCAAACTTACAGCTACAATTTTGCAGCATGACTGCACCATGTTTAGCTTAAATCAGATCAAGGAAACCTCCAATAAAGAGTTAGTTCTCTATTTGTTATCCCATTGTCTCTACCCTATCTCGAAGGGTACCAGGATTTTTTCAATGTCAGCTAGAGTCCTAATGGTGCTATAGTTCTCTAACCGTCACCCTAGCTTTCTTTTTGTTCCTTTTGGCATTTGTCAGTTGCCAATGTGAAGAGGGTTCTCGTTACCACAAGTACTTAATCTCATGGAGGCTCATCAGAGAGAGTCAAGTAGTCATCGGTGTGGAATTTGATTTTCGTGAGGTACATCCAGATTGGACCTGGATATTTCCGATTGATCTTTCTCTTTCTTTTGGTTCATTTAGTATTGTTCAACTCCAAGTCTACATCAGGTATATCAATCTGGTCTAATTGTTCCTGTTCTTCTAACTCAGTGTCTTCCCTTATCATCTCTGTTCTCGTCTTGGGTGCCAAAAGTCTCTTTCTAGTTGCAGTAGCTCTTGGACAACCTTCTTTCGAAGTGATAGAGATTCCTAGTTCTGATGGTGCTGATTCACTCTCCGAGGTGATACTTCCTGGCTCTGTTCCAGCTTCCACTCCTTTGGGAAGTTGCTATGTCAAATTGACCTCAGCCTTCCATAAATTTTTGCAGTCCCGATGGACGCATAGAGGCAACCCAGTTGTTGATATCACAGTGGTTGCTGGAATGGCAGCATTCCCATCAGTCTCTGATGCTGCTCATCTAATGGGGATGAAGGACTACCAGTTTGGTCCTCCCCATCTTCTTCTGAAGCCTCAGACACCTCAAACCTAGGGTGACTAGAGAATTTGGCAGATGCTGATTCTGCTTCATCCTCTTCGTACCCTTGACCTTTTGGTATGGTAGACGTGTATCCAGTTGAGCAGAGCAGCACACTTGACGGGAGTGTTGGTGACCAGGATCACCTGGTAGGGTCCACGCCTGTGCTCTTCTAGACAGGACTTGTGGACAAATTGCTTTATATGGACCCAGTCTTCCGGGTGGACCCCGTCTCCAGGATTCAAATCATGCTCTGGTAATTGTCAGACAGCTCGAGAACCAATGTCAACCCGATGAGAGATAGAATGCACCACATAAGACAATCCATTGCAGTACTTCACAAGGGCAGCTGCCAGGACAGAGGGTATTCACATGGCTCTCCCCATGGCTCTCCCCATCAACACTTTGTGTGGTGACTGTCTACTTCTTTCCCAAGGGTTACTTCAGATACTCATGAGCTCTTGCGAAAGGGCTTCAGTCCATTTAAGTGACATAGAGGCACAAGCTTTAGCAAGTTTAGCCTTGATTATGCCATTCAGTCTTGCTACAATCCCTGGGACCTCTAGTCTGTAGCTAATGTGAAAACTTTGGTCAATCCCTAGAGCTGTACATATCAACTATATTACCTCGCTCTTAAAGTGTGTTCCTTGATCCTATTCCAGATGACCCGTCATTCCGAATCGCAGTATTAACTCCTGCAACAATAGTTTAGCAACTATTAGACTATCGCATCTCTGGGTGGGATAGGCCTCAACCCATCATTAGAATAGACACTTGACAATGCGGAAGTACCTCCGGTTATTGCATTGTGGCATTTCCACAAAGTCAATCTGAAGGCGGTTAAAGGAATCATCAGAGTTTCCATTGTGACCCATTGGCACTATAACACTTTTGCCCACATTTTTCTTTAGACAGATCATACATCGTTGGCACAAATCTACTGCCACCATTCTGAAACAAGGGTTAAACCAGTAAGAATGGTAAAGTAGACACCATTACATTTCTTTCCACATGAGTTGGACTATGCATGTGCCTTACCATCTCCAGCAGGAGTGAATCATTAAGAATTGGTTTTCCCTCACTTGATACTCAAATGTCACTGGCATCCTTCATACACCCCATTATTTCTCACTTGGCCTTTTCTACCTCTGGGGCAGCATGTTGCAATTCCCTCAACTCACTGAATGGATGTACAGTACTCAGCACCATGTTTGTCACAGTCTCTCCCTCCATGTTAAATAGCTTATCTAGATGGAAGGTGCTAGACTCAAAGGTGCAGTATCGACTACATTTATGCTCAGAACAGTTGCCTCTGGTGACAAAGTCACTGCCGCTCTTATGTGCAGCACACTTTACCACAACAGTTTCCTTTGGCAATTGGAAAGCGTTTAGAAAATTTGAAAACGTACAACCCATTTTGTTTGGGTGTACCAGCCGAAGTCAAAAATCCCTGCTGCGACCCTAACTGACCAAAATCATGCACTACTCTAAACCCATACTGGCCTTCTGTACTGCAAGCTCGGGTAAGGGCTACCAATTCAGCTACTTGCACAGAGGTCACATGTCACAAGTAAGAAGCTTCCACTATCCCACTTAGAGTACAGGATGCAGCATATGCAGGTCTTAGGACGCTGCATCAGTCTCTCAGACACGACCCATGAACAAAGAGGCTTTGGTCAGATTCAGAAAGAGGAACATCCAGTATATCAATACTTGGTTTCCTGCACAACTTAGACCAGGCCCGCAACCTTGGCATTATACTCAACTCCTCACTCACCATGAACAGACAGATCAACGCCGTGTCCTCCTCATGCTTCAGCACCCTCTGCAAGGCCTTCAAATGGATCTCCCCTGACTCGAGGAAGACAGTCACCCATGCACTCATCATCAGCAGGCTGGACTACGGAAATGTTCTCTACGCCGAAATCAACAAATCACTCCTTCACAAACTCCAGACCATCCAGAATGCCGCAGCCAGACTCGTCGTCAGTATCCCACAACACAACCACATGGTCCAGCACCTCTGTGACCTCCACTGGCTCCCTGTCGAAAAGAGAGTTACCTTCAAGCCGTCACACATGCCTTCAAAGCCCTCCACAACACTGGACCCCAATACATCAACAAAAGAATCTCCTTCCATGCCTTGAAGAGATCCCTCCACTCCGCCGACCTAGCTCTTGCCAAAATCCCCTGCATCCACAAAGCCAGAATGGGTGGCAGATCCTTCTCCTCCATCGTTGCCAAGACCAGAAACAAACTCCCCCTCAGCATCAGACAAAGCCCAACACTGCAACCCTTCAGAAAAGACCTCAAGACCTGGCTCTTCGGATGACCTCAGAGCTGCCAGAACCATCCCTCCCCCCAGCGCCTTGAGACCCTTATGGGTGAGTAGTTCGCTCAATAAATCCCTGATTTGATTGACGGTGACACAGTCATTGTCAAAGTCACTCTCATCATCTCCTTCAGGGTTGGTAATAGAGAATCAAGGTTTAGTGTTACATCTCCGAATGAAAACATTCTTAGCTGTCAAGATGAGTTTCTCATAGTGGGTTAGGCAGCTATTTGTCAAATGCTGAGTTCTAGTGCGAGTCGTGAGGATCTCAGAATGCAGCACCATCACAATCAAGGGGTAGCCATCACGATCCCCTGAGTTTTTTGTATGCTAAGGCTAACTGCTTCAACGGCTTTGAGACAACCAGGTAACACTGCAGCCACCGGATCAAAAGTAGCTGAAAAATAGCTGATGGGATGCTTGGTGTCTCCATGAGCTTGTATTAGTACAGAGAGTGCACACCCATCTCTTTTGTGATAAAAGAGCACAATGTCTTTCATATAGTCTGCATTCCAAGAGCGGGTGCACTGCAAAGAAGGTGTTTGAGCTCCTGGAAGGCTTGCATGCTTTCATTATCCTTTGGTACCGGATCTTTGATATCAGCATGCATCAGCCTTATCAAATGCTTCGCTACCAAGGAAAAGTTCAGGATCTATTGTTGGCAGTAGCCAACCATGTCCAAAAACATCCTCACCTCTCTCTGAGCAGCTGGGAAATTCAGTTTAAGAACTGTCTCTATGCATTTGTGAGACACTCATTTCACTCCATTTTGTGTTTGATGTCCCAGATACCTGACTTACCTCTGGCAATATTGCAGTTTTTCGGGTGAGATCTTATGCCAGTTTTCAGCCAAATGGTTAAGTAATGCAATAGGATCTTGTTTGCAATCATACGTGATCAAGGGATTATCTATGTATTGGGCAATTGACGAGCTGCATTGCAACTGCAGGGGCTCTAGGTTCTGTTTAAGAATCTGGTTGAAGTAGGATGGACTGTCTGTATACCATTGTGGTGTGCAACACCACATGGAAGCCTTTTCTTGGAACCAACATGCACAAAGAAACTGTCTCTCTTGTGTAACGGGGACGAGCACAATGACTGACCAAGATCAATGACTGTGAACCACTCCACTTATGGCGGGCTTTGGAATAGAATCACAGCAGGGTTTGGTACCACAGAATAGCATGGAACGATAATTTGGTTAATCTTTCGGAGGTCTTGAACGATCCTCTACTTTTTAATTGATTTCTGTGAAGCCCTAATCAGGGAGTTACATGGACTCCCAATTACTTCGTTCAGGAAACCTTGCTCTATCATGCTCTCAATGACATGGGTGATTCCTGCAATGGTCTCTGGGGTCCTTTTGTATGGGCGAGTCTGGAGGTAAACAGCATTAGGTTGGAGGGTAATCTTTAGAGGCTTGACATCTTTGATCAATCCAATATCTTTTCTGGTAAAATCCCAGAACTCTTCCTTATCTGTCTTCCGCAAATCTATTGGCAAATCCTCAGTAGTGGGAACTGGATATAGCCTGATGACTGTAATATGAACTTGTCATCAGCCGTTTAGGCTTCAATCCCGACCCCATCCTGTTTGCAATATATAACGCAATTGAGTTTGCAGGGAAGGTCTCATTCTAGGAGGTTTACAGGACTGGAATCACAAATTACGAACCGGTGTTGTTCTCTAATGTCTCCTTTCTTTACTGGTACTAGGATAGTTACTTGGTTAGTGCGCTGCTGATGCCTACACAAGTTCTTTGTTTCCGAGAGGGGTAGGTTAGGGACCTCAACAGTTCTAACCATTGAATGAGTGGCTCCTGTGTCTATTAGGAAAGATATGGGATGTCTGTTAACATTTCTGTCCACATATGGTTCACTCTGATCCGCTTCTAGGGCTGCACCAAGTACACACTCCTCCTTCCTCCTCAGGCACTGTCATTGATCCTGATCTAAGGAAGTTTAAACATCATTGGGACTACATTTCTTTGCAACATCCTTGGCTTTTGTGAAAAACTGTGGTTTGGCTGAGGGGGGGGTACCTCTTTGCATCTGCACTGGGTTAAAAGTATTGGGCAAGACTCCAGATTTTGGGAGTTTCTGGGCAGCCATAGGGGTCTAGGTACTTTGGTCAAGTCATCCCTTGGGATTCTGTCACAACTGGATTGTGAAATCAAAGTGTCAAAGCACTCCCAATAACAATCAACATAGAGTGTTTCTACCCTTCATATTATTTGATAGTTTCCACAATTATTAGAAGACAAGAGCCAGATGTTTGTTGAATGAAGCTGTATTTGAATCAGGAAAAACAGCCAACACATGTTTCGTCACACAGGTGACTTTTTCAAGGCTGTAATCTCACATCTACAAGTATATCAATCGATAACATATTTAGTGTGTATACATTTCTTACATTTTATATATATTTCTTGTGTATTTAGCATTGTCTCGTGGCCAAACTCAACGAAGGAAAAGAGAACCTTAGCCGTGTCTCCATGCGAAGAATTATTTTATATTATTTCATGCTACCCATTTAGATAACATACCAACTATGTGCAAAGCAATAGAAAAGCAGCCGCGAGCAGTGTAAAGATGAGTACTTGTTGTGCACACCCATATTAAGGTTGGGAAGGGAAGAGACAGATTGTCGCCAAGATAATAGTGTATGTGATCATACAAGCGGTAAACATAGAACCTGCACCAAAGGATAGAGCGAGAAAGATCAAACGCAAGAGTTCATTTGTTCTTTAAATGATCTAAAATATTGGTTGAGTAGTCATAACCCTGTAAAATGATGAATATAAGTTGAGATGTGTAGTTAGCCACTAAAGACTGATAATAAGAGAAAAAGTAGTGTGATTAGTCATCTGTCAGTTACAGTAAATGGGAGACACATATTCATCATGTGCATTTCTGATATTGGACTTACAGTTACAGTTAAAGTTCGATTATGTATTCTGAGTTTAACAAAAGCATCCAGCTGTCCAAAATGTATATCCTTAGTGGTGAGCAGTGGCTCCTGGACGGTCAATCAACCAGCGAGAAAGTTATCCGAAAGAGAGGTGAGAATGTTATAAGAAATCCTTCTATTCAATTGTCGTCTGTCAATTTCAGTAAATTGGGAGAGACATATTAGTTATGTGTGTCACTGATAAATGACTTACAGTCATAGGTAATGTTCAATTGCATATTCTAAGTTTAAGGAAAGCATCCAGCTGTCCAAATAGTATAACCTTAGTACTGAGAAGTGGATCCCGGATGGTCTAACAAGCAGCGAGAAAGGTGATAGTATTAGAAGTAATTATTCTCTTCAATGTAAATTTTATAGAACAGGTTGTATCTCTGGTAAATAAAGGAAGTGCAAGTGCAAAATTCCCACCTGGGTAAGCAGATTTCATCCCTCTAATGTAGATCGCTACAGGCTAATGAAAACATGGAGAGCCATAATAAGCCCCCTGCATCTGGAAAGAACCCTATATCAGACAAAGTAAGTTGGTTATGTATTTCATTATTATGTTACATAATGTAACGTGACATTGAAGGGATTTCAGCTGCATTAACAGAGCGAGTCCGATATGCACTGTCAGCTGAGAAGCAAGCACCAGCGTGGGGCAGGGCTTAGTAAAAGGATCTATTACTTGCTAAGCCGTGTGAGATGATAGTTGTAGACAACAGCATGTGCCATCAAGTAATTGATTGCTTAAAAAAAAGAAAACTGCTGCGCAGGGCCAGAGGATATGCCCATACTCCTACAGCTTCCTCTACTTCTGGCGAGCTCTACCCATGTAATTACATTCTGACACCATCAGTATGCGATGACAACATAGAATTTACCATAATGCAAAAATTGCACCATCAAGATCATTTGTCAAATACCACTCATGCAAGTCTGTGATGTGAAAAATCATTCAATTACTGAATTATTGAATATTAACCATTAGGCACATGACATATATCTCTTTTTATGCTAAGTATGTTTTATAGGAACTCGGTGAAATACATAAAGAGTGATGTTAGTGCAGATGGCACAATGATTGAATGGTGAACACACACACACACACACATATATATATATATGTGCCACCTCCCCGGGGCACAAACTATGCAAATTTGGGGGTCCGTTGCGGCGCCCCGGGACCACCACCTCCCTGGGGCTTTGACAATGTTGGGAGGGGGGCCACGCGGCCCCCTCCTGGAGCCAGTCATGGCCCTGGGGACCGCCACCCCCCAGGGCCGGCTCTTGCAGTGTCCCAGGGTGCCCACCCCCGGGACACTGCAGTTTGCTATGACAGGGCAGGAGCCTCGCGGCTCCCGCCCTGTCATAGCAAACTCTGGTTTGGATTTTGGAAGAGAGAGCAAGAAACCTGCTCTCTCTTCCAAATGTAAACCACATTGCTTTTCCACATGGGGAGCTGCATGTCAGCAGCTCCCCGTGTGGAAAAGCAATGCCGGCTCGCGCAGGAGGCGGGGAGCCGGCTGGGACCGTGGGGGCATTGGGGCTCCCCCCACGGTCCCCAAAGAAGTGGCCAGGCCTCGGGGGATGGGGTCCCCGGGTCAGAAGTGACCCGGGAGGGGGGCCACGCGTCCCCCCTCCCCCTTAATTAAGAAAAAAACAAAACAAAAGAAAAGCCAAGGCCCGCCCCGGGGGAAGGGGGCCCCGGGGCCGAATATGGCCTTCGGAGGGTGGCCACGCGGCCCCCTTCCATTAAAAAAAAATGTAAACAAAAAATTTGGGGTGAGGCCCTGGGGGATGGGGTCCCCAGGGCCAATAAAATAGTAAAGGAAGGAGGGCCACACAGCTCCCCTTCTTAATTTTTTTTTTTTTTAAAAAGACCAGCATCGCGCCGGAGGCTCCGCCCCCTCCCTGCAACACTCTGCAAACATGCCCCCTGGCACGTTGTAAGATAGGGAACTAATTCCCCTTGATTACTGGGGGTCCCTGGGGGCCAACTAGCCTACCAGGAACCTCAGGATTGAATGGGACTTTATCCCTCAACTTAAAACGCGCCGCGGGGCACGTTTGCACAGTGGTGAAGGGAGATGGCGGGGACTGAGGTGCCATGTGTGCAAACACGCCCTGTGGCGCGTTTAAACTTGGGGAATTAATTCTGTTTCAATCCTGAGGGACACTGGGGGCCAACTAGCCCACCAGGTGTTTCCAGTAAGAGAGGTGGACCAGGTGGCACAAATCTACTGCCACCATTCTGAAACAAGGGTTAAACCAGTGAGAATGGTAAAGTAGACACCATTACATTTCTTTCCACATGAGTTGGACTATGCATGTGCCTTACCATCTCCAGCAGGAGTGAATCATTAAGAATTGGTTTTCCCTCACTTGATACTCAAATGTCACTGGCATCCTTCATACACCCCATTATTTCTCACTTGGCCTTTTCTACCTCTGGGGCAGCATGTTGCAATTCCCTCAACTCACTGAATGGATGTACAGTACTCAGCACCATGTTTGTCACAGTCTCTCCCTCCATGTTAAATAGCTTATCTAGATGGAAGGTGCTAGACTCAAAGGTGCAGTATCGACTACATTTATGCTCAGAACAGTTGCCTCTGGTGACAAAGTCACTGCCGCTCTTATGTGCAGCACACTTTACCACAACAGTTTCCTTTGGCAATTGGAAAGCGTTTAGAAAATTTGAAAACGTACAACCCATTTTGTTTGGGTGTACCAGCCGAAGTCAAAAATCCCTGCTGCGACCCTAACTGACCAAAATCATGCACTACTCCAAACCCATACTGGCCTTCTGTACTGCAAGCTCGGGTAAGGGCTACCAATTCAGCTACTTGCACAGAGGTCACATGTCACAAGTAAGAAGCTTCCACTATCCCACTTAGAGTACAGGATGCAGCATATGCAGCTCTTAGGACGCTGCATCAGTCTCTCAGACACGACCCATGAACAAAGAGGCTTTGGTCAGATTCAGAAAGAGGAACATCCAGTATATCAATACTTGGTTTCCTGCACAACTTAGACCAGGCCCGCAACCTTGGCATTATACTCAACTCCTCACTCACCATGAACAGACAGATCAACGCCGTGTCCTCCTCATGCTTCAGCACCCTCTGCAAGGCCTTCAAATGGATCTCCCCTGACTCGAGGAAGACAGTCACCCATGCACTCATCATCAGCAGGCTGGACTACGGAAATGTTCTCTACGCCGAAATCAACAAATCACTCCTTCACAAACTCCAGACCATCCAGAATGCCGCAGCCAGACTCGTCGTCAGTATCCCACAACACAACCACATGGTCCAGCACCTCTGTGACCTCCACTGGCTCCCTGTCGAAAAGAGAGTTACCTTCAAGCCGTCACACATGCCTTCAAAGCCCTCCACAACACTGGACCCCAATACATCAACAAAAGAATCTCCTTCCATGCCTTGAAGAGATCCCTCCACTCCGCCGACCTAGCTCTTGCCAAAATCCCCTGCATCCACAAAGCCAGAATGGGTGGCAGATCCTTCTCCTCCATCGTTGCCAAGACCAGAAACAAACTCCCCCTCAGCATCAGACAAAGCCCAACACTGCAACCCTTCAGAAAAGACCTCAAGACCTGGCTCTTCGGATGACCTCAGAGCTGCCAGAACCATCCCTCCCCCCAGCGCCTTGAGACCCTTATGGGTGAGTAGTTCGCTCAATAAATCCCTGATTTGATTGACGGTGACACAGTCATTGTCAAAGTCACTCTCATCATCTCCTTCAGGGTTGGTAATAGAGAATCAAGGTTTAGTGTTACATCTCCGAATGAAAACATTCTTAGCTGTCAAGATGAGTTTCTCATAGTGGGTTAGGCAGCTATTTGTCAAATGCTGAGTTCTAGTGCGAGTCGTGAGGATCTCAGAATGCAGCACCATCACAATCAAGGGGTAGCCATCACGATCCCCTGAGTTTTTTGTATGCTAAGGCTAACTGCTTCAACGGCTTTGAGACAACCAGGTAACACTGCAGCCACCGGATCAAAAGTAGCTGAAAAATAGCTGATGGGATGCTTGGTGTCTCCATGAGCTTGTATTAGTACAGAGAGTGCACACCCATCTCTTTTGTGATAAAAGAGCACAATGTCTTTCATATAGTCTGCATTCCAAGAGCGGGTGCACTGCAAAGAAGGTGTTTGAGCTCCTGGAAGGCTTGCATGCTTTCATTATCCTTTGGTACCGGATCTTTGATATCAGCATGCATCAGCCTTATCAAATGCTTCGCTACCAAGGAAAAGTTCAGGATCTATTGTTGGCAGTAGCCAACCATGTCCAAAAACATCCTCACCTCTCTCTGAGCAGCTGGGAAATTCAGTTTAAGAACTGTCTCTATGCATTTGTGAGACACTCATTTCACTCCATTTTGTGTTTGATGTCCCAGATACCTGACTTACCTCTGGCAATATTGCAGTTTTTCGGGTGAGATCTTATGCCAGTTTTCAGCCAAATGGTTAAGTAATGCAATAGGATCTTGTTTGCAATCATACGTGATCAAGGGATTATCTATGTATTGGGCAAGTGACGAGCTGCATTGCAACTGCAGGGGCTCTAGGTTCTGTTTAAGAATCTGGTTGAAGTAGGATGGACTGTCTGTATACCATTGTGGTGTGCAACACCACATGGAAGCCTTCTCTTGGAACCAACATGCACAAAGAAACTGTCTCTCTTGTGTAACGGGGACGAGCACAATGACTGACCAAGATCAATGACTGTGAACCACTCCACTTATGGCGGGCTTTGGAATAGAATCACAGCAGGGTTTGGTACCACAGAATAGCATGGAACGATAATTTGGTTAATCTTTCGGAGGTCTTGAACGATCCTCTACTTTTTAATTGATTTCTGTGAAGCCCTAATCAGGGAGTTACATGGACTCCCAATTACTTCGTTCAGGAAACCTTGCTCTATCATGCTCTCAATGACATGGGTGATTCCTGCAATGGTCTCTGGGGTCCTTTTGTATGGGCGAGTCTGGAGGTAAACAGCATTAGGTTGGAGGGTAATCTTTAGAGGCTTGACATCTTTGATCAATCCAATATCTTTTCTGGTAAAATCCCAGAACTCTTCCTTATCTGTCTTCCGCAAATCTATTGGCAAATCCTCAGTAGTGGGAACTGGATATAGCCTGATGACTGTAATATGAACTTGTCATCAGCCGTTTAGGCTTCAATCCCGACCCCATCCTGTTTGCAATATATAACGCAATTGAGTTTGCAGGGAAGGTCTCATTCTAGGAGGTTTACAGGACTGGAATCACAAATTACGAACCGGTGTTGTTCTCTAATGTCTCCTTTCTTTACTGGTACTAGGATAGTTACTTGGTTAGTGCGCTGCTGATGCCTACACAAGTTCTTTGTTTCCGAGAGGGGTAGGTTAGGGACCTCAACAGTTCTAACCATTGAATGAGTGGCTCCTGTGTCTATTAGGAAAGATATGGGATGTCTGTTAACATTTCTGTCCACATATGGTTCACTCTGATCCGCTTCTAGGGCTGCACCAAGTACACACTCCTCCTTCCTCCTCAGGCACTGTCATTGATCCTGATCTAAGGAAGTTTAAACATCATTGGGACTACATTTCTTTGCAACATCCTTGGCTTTTGTGAAAAACTGTGGTTTGGCTGAGGGGGGGGCGTACCTCTTTGCATCTGCACTGGGTTAAAAGTATTGGGCAAGACTCCAGATTTTGGGAGTTTCTGGGCAGCCATAGGGGTCTAGGTACTTTGGTCAAGTCATCCCTTGGGATTCTGTCACAACTGGATTGTGAAATCAAAGTGTCAAAGCACTCCCAATAACAATCAACATAGAGTGTTTCTACCCTTCATATTATTTGATAGTTTCCACAATTATTAGAAGACAAGAGCCAGATGTTTGTTGAATGAAGCTGTATTTGAATCAGGAAAAACAGCCAACACATGTTTCGTCACACAGGTGACTTTTTCAAGGCTGTAATCTCACATCTACAAGTATATCAATCGATAACATATTTAGTGTGTATACATTTCTTACATTTTATATATATTTCTTGTGTATTTAGCATTGTCTCGTGGCCAAACTCAACGAAGGAAAAGAGAACCTTAGCCGTGTCTCCATGCGAAGAATTATTTTATATTATTTCATGCTACCCATTTAGATAACATACCAACTATGTGCAAAGCAATAGAAAAGCAGCCGCGAGCAGTGTAAAGATGAGTACTTGTTGTGCACACCCATATTAAGGTTGGGAAGGGAAGAGACAGATTGTCGCCAAGATAATAGTGTATGTGATCATACAAGCGGTAAACATAGAACCTGCACCAAAGGATAGAGCGAGAAAGATCAAACGCAAGAGTTCATTTGTTCTTTAAATGATCTAAAATATTGGTTGAGTAGTCATAACCCTGTAAAATGATGAATATAAGTTGAGATGTGTAGTTAGCCACTAAAGACTGATAATAAGAGAAAAAGTAGTGTGATTAGTCATCTGTCAGTTACAGTAAATGGGAGACACATATTCATCATGTGCATTTCTGATATTGGACTTACAGTTACAGTTAAAGTTCGATTATGTATTCTGAGTTTAACAAAAGCATCCAGCTGTCCAAAATGTATATCCTTAGTGGTGAGCAGTGGCTCCTGGACGGTCAATCAACCAGCGAGAAAGTTATCCGAAAGAGAGGTGAGAATGTTATAAGAAATCCTTCTATTCAATTGTCGTCTGTCAATTTCAGTAAATTGGGAGAGACATATTAGTTATGTGTGTCACTGATAAATGACTTACAGTCATAGGTAATGTTCAATTGCATATTCTAAGTTTAAGGAAAGCATCCAGCTGTCCAAATAGTATAACCTTAGTACTGAGAAGTGGATCCCGGATGGTCTAACAAGCAGCGAGAAAGGTGATAGTATTAGAAGTAATTATTCTCTTCAATGTAAATTTTATAGAACAGGTTGTATCTCTGGTAAATAAAGGAAGTGCAAGTGCAAAATTCCCACCTGGGTAAGCAGATTTCATCCCTCTAATGTAGATCGCTACAGGCTAATGAAAACATGGAGAGCCATAATAAGCCCCCTGCATCTGGAAAGAACCCTATATCAGACAAAGTAAGTTGGTTATGTATTTCATTATTATGTTACATAATGTAACGTGACATTGAAGGGATTTCAGCTGCATTAACAGAGCGAGTCCGATATGCACTGTCAGCTGAGAAGCAAGCACCAGCGTGGGGCAGGGCTTAGTAAAAGGATCTATTACTTGCTAAGCCGTGTGAGATGATAGTTGTAGACAACAGCATGTGCCATCAAGTAATTGATTGCTTAAAAAAAAGAAAACTGCTGCGCAGGGCCAGAGGATATGCCCATACTCCTACAGCTTCCTCTACTTCTGGCGTGCTCTACCCATGTAATTACATTCTGACACCATCAGTATGCGATGACAACATAGAATTTACCATAATGCAAAAATTGCACCATCAAGATCATTTGTCAAATACCACTCATGCAAGTCTGTGATGTGAAAAATCATTCAATTACTGAATTATTGAATATTAACCATTAGGCACATGACATATATCTCTTTTTATGCTAAGTATGTTTTATAGGAACTCGGTGAAATACATAAAGAGTGATGTTAGTGCAGATGGCACAATGATTGAATGGTGAACACACACACACACACATATATATATATATATGTGCCACCTCCCCGGGGCACAAACTATGCAAATTTGGGGGTCCGTTGCGGCGCCCCGGGACCACCACCTCCCTGGGGCTTTGACAATGTTGGGAGGGGGGCCACGCGGCCCCCTCCTGGAGCCAGTCATGGCCCTGGGGACCGCCACCCCCCAGGGCCGGCTCTTGCAGTGTCCCAGGGTGCCCACCCCCGGGACACTGCAGTTTGCTATGACAGGGCAGGAGCCTCGCGGCTCCCGCCCTGTCATAGCAAACTCTGGTTTGGATTTTGGAAGAGAGAGCAAGAAACCTGCTCTCTCTTCCAAATGTAAACCACATTGCTTTTCCACATGGGGAGCTGCATGTCAGCAGCTCCCCGTGTGGAAAAGCAATGCCGGCTCGCGCAGGAGGCGGGGAGCCGGCTGGGACCGTGGGGGCATTGGGGCTCCCCCCACGGTCCCCAAAGAAGTGGCCAGGCCTCGGGGGATGGGGTCCCCGGGTCAGAAGTGACCCGGGAGGGGGGCCACGCGTCCCCCCTCCCCCTTAATTAAGAAAAAAACAAAACAAAAGAAAAGCCAAGGCCCGCCCCGGGGGAAGGGGGCCCCGGGGCCGAATATGGCCTTCGGAGGGTGGCCACGCGGCCCCCTTCCATTAAAAAAAAATGTAAACAAAAAATTTGGGGTGAGGCCCTGGGGGATGGGGTCCCCAGGGCCAATAAAATAGTAAAGGAA
The DNA here is from genome assembly GCF_964204655.1 of Triturus cristatus. Lineage (NCBI taxonomy): Eukaryota > Metazoa > Chordata > Amphibia > Caudata > Salamandridae > Triturus > Triturus cristatus. The sequence continues at coordinate 278,611,153 of NC_140589.1, read as the reverse complement.
GGAGGGCCACACAGCTCCCCTTCTTAATTTTTTTTTTTTTAAAAAGACCAGCATCGCGCCGGAGGCTCCGCCCCCTCCCTGCAACACTCTGCAAACATGCCCCCTGGCACGTTGTAAGATAGGGAACTAATTCCCCTTGATTACTGGGGGTCCCTGGGGGCCAACTAGCCTACCAGGAACCTCAGGATTGAATGGGACTTTATCCCTCAACTTAAAACGCGCCGCGGGGCACGTTTGCACAGTGGTGAAGGGAGATGGCGGGGACTGAGGTGCCATGTGTGCAAACACGCCCTGTGGCGCGTTTAAACTTGGGGAATTAATTCTGTTTCAATCCTGAGGGACACTGGGGGCCAACTAGCCCACCAGGTGTTTCCAGTAAGAGAGGTGGTCCAGGTCATGCCCTTTTTTACACCTCTCTGCAACGCAGCTCTGTGGCGATTACTAGAGGTACCTGGTGGGCTAGTTGGATCCCAGGGACCCTCAGGATTTAAGGAGACTTTATCCCCCAACTTAAAATGCACCATGGGGCGTGTTTGCACACGTCACCCCAGGCCCACCCCTCCCTTCACTACTGTGCAAACGTGCCTCCTGGCACGTTGTAAGTTGGGGAATTAATTCCCCTTGAATACTGAGGGTCCCTGGGGGCCAACTAGCCCACCAGGTACCTCCAGTATGCACCAGGGAGCTGCTTTGCAGAGAGTTGTTCAGAGGCTACGCTCCTTTTTACACCTCTCTGCAACGCAGCTCTGTGGCGCTTACTGGAGGTACCTCGTGGGATAGTTGGAGCCCAGGGACCCTCAGGATTCAAGGGGACTTAATCTCCCAACTTAAAACACGCCACGGGGCGTGTTTGCACAGTGGTGAAGGGAGGGGGCGGAGCCTTAGGTGACATGTGTGCAAATACGCCTTGTGGCGCGTTTAAAGTTGGGGAATTAATTCCCTTTCAATCCTGAGGGCCCCTGGGGGCCAACTAAGCCACCAGATGCATCCAGTAAGTGCCACTGCGCTGTGTTGCAGAGAGGTGGTCCAGGCCATGCCCCTTTTTACACCTCTCTGCAACATAGCTCTGTGGCGCTTACTGGAGGTACCTGGTAGGCTAGTTGGCCCCCAACGGCCCTCAGGATTGAAGGGGACTTCATCACTCATCTTAAAACGCGCCACGGGGCACGTTTGCACAGTGGTAAAGGGAGGGGGCGGGGCCTGAGGTGCCATGTGTGCAAACACGCCCTGTTGTGCGTTTAAAGTTGGGGAATTAATTCCGTTTCAATCCTGAGAGACCCTGGGGGCCAACTAGCCCACCAGGTGTTTACAGTAAGCGCCACTGCGCTGCGTTGCAGAAAGGTGTTCCAGGTCATGCCCTTTTTTACACCTCTCTGCAACGCAGCTCTGTGGCGCTTACTAGAGGTACCTGGTGGGCTAGTTGGATCCCAGGGACCCTTAGGATTGAAGGGGACTTTATCCCCCAACTTAAAACGCGCCATGGGGCATGTTTGCACACATGTCACCTCAGGCCCCCCCCCCCCTCACCACTGTGCAAACGCACCCCGTAGCGCGTTTTAAGAGGTAGTTTTAATCCCCAGCCCTATTATGTACAGAGGACTTACAGAGGAGGTCATGCTAATCACAGGGGTACCCCAACGCATAGTGTTCCCTAGTGTATGTAGGTGTTTTCACTATATTCTAAGTGTCTTTTAGCATAGCACTGGCTATAGGCCTGATTAGTCAGAGTCAGTTACCACCAGTACCCGTCTGAAAAAGTTGTGGGCACAGGATGATTTTGCAACAAGGCCTCTTTCTGCTCCTCTGTTGGTTTTTTATACACATGTTTTGCTTCTTCCTGCACTTTTCTTCATCTTTGTGGACTTCTGTTGCCTCTTTCTGCATTTCTTTTGCTTCTTTCTGTGCGTTTTTTCTTCAGATGTCCAACCTCTGTAGGCATAGTTAGAAACTAGCGTTTAAAAAACCTTAGAAATTCACTTAAAAAACCATAGGTCTCAGGCACGTTATAGTTAGAAATTAGCATTTTAAAAACCTTTGAAATTCACTGAAAAAAACATAGGTTTTAGAGAAAGAGACATGGCCAGTGACATCACTGATGACATCATCCAGTGACTGTGTGTTTCTGTAAAGTTTAAATATGTTTAACACATATAGGGAAAGGCGTATTGAAGAATGAGTGGGTGTATAAGTGTCTGAATGGATGATTTACTAGGTGTGTGACTGACTCTATAAGTGAGTGATTAAATGTATCTTACTGAATGCAGTGGGTCAGTACTAGTGCCATCTGGCTAACACACCACACTCTGTGTGAGCATTGGGTCACTCATAATGTTCACCACCTGACTGCACAAAACTATCAACACAAATTAATCAATGGATCATATGTATCGCCGCTACCAATTGCCAGGGCCTCACTAAGGTCTGAACTAATCACTGTTTAGTTCACACGTGCTGCTCATTATGCTTCCCTCTTCAATGCAAAGCCAGTTGCTTAATCACTTCCCAGGATATTCTTAAACTTCCATGGAATAGGTAGAACTGTAATCAGCCATCTTATCTACTAGGACACTGCCCAACCATACTGGTTTGGTTCTTGAATACAAGTTCAACCCCAAAATATCAGACTGCAGTCTCAAGACACATTGTACATCTTAGTTAGTGTTGTTATCTTAAGAGGAATCAGAATTGTCATTGATACATTTAACAGTAGACTTAAAGTTAGGTTTATTTCTTCCCAGTTATGTCACAAAAATACTATTTCTTTTGGGCATCGTTTGTCTTTGGCTAAGTGTTCCTTGCGAATCAATCAAAGAGGGGAGAAAGAGGCGAGGATTACTGTGGTCTTAACATCCTGTCTAAGTATACATAATCAAAGAAAGTCCACCTGTACTTCTGTACTGTTCTCACTATCCTTCCAGGGCATATAGTCAAAGGAAACACTGGGTTTCTTAAAACTACCCTCACCCACCAAAAGGTCCCCTGGTGGCATGCTTCATCATCAGGTTCTTCCCGCTACGACCGACAAAGACGTGTGGGCTATATTGTGATGTGAGATTGGAAGGGTCAGAAAACGATGTGAAAAAATATCTGGCCACGTGAAACCTAAACTTTATTAAATCCTGTGGCTGTTATTGTTAAAAAGGGGGAGATTGAGAAGTACAGTGTAATGAGTGTACAACTCCTGGTCTACATGTTTCTAGCCTATCCCCTAAGGCTTTTCTTCTGTAAAAAAATAATCGATCCCTTCACCACTCCTAACCAAAATTCCAAATTAGTCTTATCCAAGCTACTTATAATAAAGTGCACAAAGTTGAGTGAAAAACTTATCATGTTAATATGATACCCGATAGTTACATTGATTCGAAAAGGATATTAATAATATCTACTTCGTACCCTATAAGCTCCTCACGGGAGGGGAGGGGTGCTTGTAGTTACACATTCGTCAAAGCTGCAACCTCCCCTGCTTACTCAGCCTGCCAGTGGAAGCCCTTCCACTCTCACATCACAAGATGGCCCACAAAGTGCTCCCATGTCTTCGTCGGTCGTAGCACGCCCAGTCCCGCAGTGGGGCAGGAAGAACCAGATGAGGAAGCATACCACCAAGGGACCTTTTGGTGGGTGAGGGTTATTTTAAGAAACCCAGTGTTTCCCTTGACTATATGCCTTGGAAGGATAGTGAGAACAGTACAGAAGAAGTGTTCATTGTGACCACATTTGTAATATCCACTGCGGTTGTCTTGTGTATAACTTCCAGTTCTGTTGTCTATAAATAATTTATTCTTTTGTGCTGGTAACTTCTTCAAGCCAATAGCATTATGTGTTGAAACTTTCCAAATGCTATATTTCGTCTCCACGTTGGATGAAGCAGCCGTAGCTCACCGGTTTGAAAGCTCTGCCTTTTTTACAGTGGCAATTGCATCTCTGAAGGCCAAGTCATCTTTTGCCTTTTGCCCACAGCATTTCCAGAACATTTGAATCATTTGTGTGCATGACAATTTGACCTCTCATGAGATCATCACAGAGGTTACCACATGTACAAGAAATAACAACTTTCTTTAGTTCTGCTGCTTAATCTGTGATAGATTCATGCACTTCTTGTTTGCACAGAAAAAACTGAAACAATAATAGAAATGAGGACAGATGGTACAAAAATAATTATCAAGCTCAACCATAGCATTAACAAAAACATCTCCCTCTGTAACTCTTGTTTTCTTTTCCATCTGTTCATACACTCTTAAACCTTCAGGGGCCAGAGGATGCTTAAGTATCTATTTTTTTCCTTGTGGAGTTTTTGGGGGTGGGGCATTGCTGCTGACTGGCAGCAAGGCAGTGGTGCTCACTCCACCAGTTTACACTACGCAAGTCACTTTGTCCGGCCGTCTCGCGATGACCAGCCTGACATGCACAGTGTAAACCTCTCCACCTAATAGTTTCAGCTGGGTGGAGAGCAGTCACAGGCCTGCTGTGCCTGCTGGAGTGTCGAGGCAGCCCGCTCCAGCTAATTCTGGTGCTGCTCTCATGCTGCTCATCTGCAGGATGAGAGCAGCGTCAGGATTTGCAGAAGGGGGTTGCCTGAGGCTCCTTGAGGTGCCTGCCATCGCGTTGACGCCGGAAGAAAGCAGAGCAGAGCACGGGTAAGAATGTTTGAATTTATTTTTAAATTATCTTTGTCCCCTCACTAGGTTTGTCTCTCGGTCCCCCCAAATCCTCCCAGTGTACTGTTAATATCATTTTGAAAGTATGCTTTCCACTGCAGCCACTGCATCTCTGGTTCACAAGCCGTCATTGTGAAGCTTTGAGCACAGATAATTATTGTGTGACAGACTCAGTTTGTAATAAGTATCCAAAAGCAGAAATAAAATGTCCAAAGCAAGAATGCATATTACTCCCCAATCCCATCAGTAAAACAGCGAGGTGAGTATTATTAATTTTTTCTTCCCCTTGTAATGAAACGCTCTGATATTGTTGCAGGACTGGACTGCCCAGCACCGGTGTATTTAGCAAAGATGGCGGCACGTTGGGTCATGTTAAGGTAAAAGCGCAGCGCAATTAGTCGCACAAGGAATTCTGGGGTGCAACACTGTTAGGTGCAGATGAAGAGGACAATGTGGCTGTGCAAGTTGTGGTCAAAGGGTATATCTGTCATCCAGCCCAGACTGATTACATCCTTATAATTGTGGTAATTCCTTGACATTTGGTCCCTAGTGTCATCCAGCCTGGATGACGTGGCCACAAAAGAGTCCAATTGTAGTGTTCCTTTTACTTGTGTGCAGTCTTAGGCTGAGTATTCTGGACAAGATTATAGTTTTGTTGTTAATATATAGGCACCCTGGTTGTTCTGGGTTGTTATCTCAGGAAGTGCCAGGTTTTTGCTTCCTTACTGAAATTTAGATTTCAGATGGTCTTGAATATTTCATAACTTAGCTGGCAAGGATAGCCAGAGTTTTTCAGCCTATACAGAGAAAGCTGTTCCACCAATTGTCTTTTTTATATAGGAAGTCATGATTATGAGCGTTCTGGGTGTATTGTTAGAATTTCATGTGTAGATGTAGCTGGCCTTTCACTTGGATGCAGATTGCTTTAAGGGTGCAACATCTGAATATTGGCAGCCCATGTAGTGCTTGAAACACCATTGTCATATGTTCCTTTAGGTGGAGGTGTAATAGCAGTTTTGCTGTGGTGTTTTAGACCTGTTGTACTTTTCATAGTGGGAACCATGGAGTACTTTGGTACCTCCCATGTGTCTAAACTATTACTAGTGTGATATCACCTGTAATTTCTGATGGTATTCTACCAAAAGTGGACAGGAATATGTTTAAGTCTATGATCACTCCAAAGTTTCATATTTCCCTTAATGCGGCTGGTAGAGCCTCCAATTCTTTAGGCCATATTGTTTTAGGTTGTCAGTAGTTCATGATATTTGTCTTTTCAGACTTGAGTTTGAGACGGTTGATCATTATCCGTTCTCTAGTTGAGTAGAGGCACTCAACAAGTCTAGATTTGTCTATGTCCATAGGGTTTTCGAATTTTAGGATATTCTACGTGATGTTTTAAGTGTAGCATGTGATATTGATTAATACTGATAGGACCAGATTCTTGCCTACCTTATAATCTTCAAGAATCCTATCAGGTCGCCAGGATCTTTTTATCAGCTAAATAGTGTAGAGGGGAGTAAATTCAATTCTCGATACATAATCAACAGAATCAACCCTTAATTCCAAGGACTACTGACTCAGAATCTAAAATTTTAGGATTTTATTACAACCAAGAATAACTGCACATACAAACACCTCAATACAAGGTGAAGAAAATATATGGGCACTAATACAAATGAAAGTCTACGCAAGAGTCTCATTCGACTCAGAATAAGAAGCATAATCAATTCCAAAAGCATAAGAAATGCAATAGTTAATCCAATGTCTACATTAGGAATCATTAGCCTAAAAGGAAACCAGTTAGTCTGTCCCTTCTCTATCTCTAAATTGACATCCCTACTTAGCATGTCCCTCCCAGGCTAGAGAGTAAGAAAAGGTGTCAGAAGTGAAGACTTCCTTAGAAGTACATTCACTTAGTCAGAGCTCGTTCTAAGATGCTCCTTCTAGCTTCTCATCTAAACCTCAACTGCTCCACCCTCGGGGCACTGTCCCTAATACAAAATCCCAAAAACATAGAACACGCACTTCGGCACACCTCTTCAGCCAGGTCTTCTTCCAGTATTTTTCCAATAAAACTTGTATTTCATCCAACGACGGTTAGCTTGACCTGGGTCCCAGGCACCATCTCTGCTGAAAGTATCATCTGTAAATTCCAATGTACTCCCCTGTTGGCTTCTTGTACCATCCTAACTCCTAAAACAAAGACCTAGTCTCTCTAACAAGCTAAATGTCCTTCCACCTGCAACAGAAACATGGGAACGAAAAACGTTTCACTTCTATAAGATTTTCCATTCTCCTGTAAACCAAAAGCCTTTACCACAGGAAATCATTTTTCGGCCTACAACATTTAGCTAACATAAGAAATGAACAGGCCTTTCTCTTTAAACGTATATGCGATCAGGCCTTAACATTGTTAAACACACTCCTAAATCACACTTTAAGCATTAGTTCATTACTCCTTTATACGTGAGTAAGCAGACTACACGTGCAACTTTAATATGACACACGTTTAACCTGATACATTGCATCACATGAAAATCAATCATTATGCATTAACTAAAAATACATTTGCAATGATCTACGACATTACTCTTCATGAAAAGCATGGTTACATTTCTAATCGCACCTATGTTAAACAATTCTAGTGATACAATTTCTATGTCACACCTAAACTACTTTGAGTAATATGTGGGTGCGGACTAACAGTGAATATGATGCACCCCTACAAATTTCAGAATAACGTGGCGCTCTATCAGTTCCCCCCTTTGATGACAAATGTCATCACACCATCACACAATTCCCTTGGAGAAAGAACCGACCTAAACAGTACTTGTCGCCATCCTCCCCCGTTGGAATCTCTCCATATTCTTAATGTTCTGATATTGACTGTCCTGTAGTCTAGCCATTCGCACTTCATTCGCTCTGAGAGCTCTTTCAATTCTGTTTCCTCTGTACCACTTATAAGCTCTGATGAATCCCCACAAACAAACCACACACCACACAACAAACAGATCATTATCTTCTATTGGCCTTATCAATAAAGACTAGTCTCTTTCTACCTATAAGAAATGTATTAAGGTAGGGAGTTAAGGTAGGCAGTTAAGGCATTTTTCAACACTGTGACTTTTATAAAAAGAAGGCCTTGTGGAGCGAAAACTGACAGTGAATGCTGTGGGTCATAGAGAAAGGTTATACCAGAAAATTCCGAAAAGTGGTAGCTGATAGGCTGCTTAAAACAAAACAGAGGTTTGGAAAAAAACACAGGAGTATGACCCATAAACCAATTGAGATCTGGGTAATAATATTACAACAAGCAACAATATCTCACATGGTATCATTGGCGGAGACAGTTAAATTAGTATGTAACATACATTACGAGGAGGGAAAGAGGGAGACGCACAAAAGGTTTTTCAAATGTGCCCATGGCATCATATATTTAGAAAATAAGTTTTTGGAAGCGGTACAGTTCTATCAGCACTGTAGGCATGAATTGTATATACAGCCCAATTTGGACTTGGTGCACAAATGTGCTCGTGACACATATAAGTGGCGACGCAAGTAACAAAGTGAAAACAGCGAAAAGGCGAGTAGTGACAAACGGTGAAAATATGTACAAGTGACTGTGTGGTTCAGCACAGAATGATTCACAATAGTTGCGTAGGAATGGATGGCGTGATTGAATAGAACCACACGGAGTAAGGGCACCTTCAATTGCGCTGAGGAGTCGACAACGTTTCGATTCTATGGACTCAGGATCATCTTCAGGATGGGGCTGCTGTTTTGGACGTGCGAGGGGCTGGAAGGTGCGCTGGATGTGTGATCAGAAAACGCGACGGAACCTGCCCGTGGGTTAAGTTGGAGGTGAAGGCTGATGCCTAGGGGCAGAGAAGGAAAGGACGCAGTGGGACCTGCCTGAGGGATAGGCTAGAGGTGAGGGCGGTGCCTAGGGGCAGGGAAGGGAAGGGGCACGACGGGACCTGCCTATCGGTCAGGCTGGAAGGCGCGCTGGATGTGTGATCAGAGAGCGCGACGGGACCTGCCCGTGGGTCAGGCTGGAGGTGTTGGCTAGAGCCTGGGGGCAGAGAAAGGAAAGAAAAGGGGAGGGGAGGGGCGCGGTGGGACCTGCCTGTGGGATAGGCTAGAGGTGATGGTTGGTGCCTAGGTGCAGGGAAGGGACGGGGCGCAGCGGGACCTGCCTATCGGTAAGGCTGGGGGTGAAGGCGGGTGCCTGGGGGCAGGGGAAGGGAAGGGGCACAAAGCGGGGTCCCGGGGAGAGGGTGGGCCTGGAAAATGAAGGGAACGAGGGAGGAGGGGGTGCACAGGGAGGCAAGGTAGGCAAGAACTAAAGCTGGGAAGGTGGCAATATGTACCTGTGAACGCTGCGGTTCCAAGTCCTCGCTGGGAGGGTGAAGGTAATCCGAAATCTGTGGGAAGGTGCACAAGGGAGAGTGCAAGGCTGAGCGCAAGTGAATCTGAAAAGAAGGGGGGGGAGTCAGGACTGGCTCAAGGTGGTGCACGAATGCTGATAGGCAAGAATAGAGGCAAGCGGGGGCCATCTCACCTGTGCAGTGGCCGAGTAGAGAGCTGTGTTGAGGATCGGCTTATGATGCCCGGCGTCGCGGAAGGAAGGCACTGCAAGCACCGGGGGCCGATGGGTGGAAATCCACGTTGGGTACGGGTTTCCGAGAATCTGGGGAGACAGAGCCGGGTCAGAGCCGTATGGGTGAATGCGGGGGGTGCAGGGGGAGGGTTGGCACCTGGGGTGACTTACCGGGCGAATGAGTGAATCCTGAAGGAGGGGTACAGCACTTCAATCTACCGTGGACTGCCACAGTTGTGTCCGGTTTCGGTATCAGCGCATCAATTGTGGAGATGTAGGGAATGGCGGTCATGTGACCGGAAGGCCGGGGTGTGTACAGGGGAGGACGCAGTGGCTGCCTGGGGGCGGGACGAAGGGGAGGGCAGGGAGGATGAGGTGATCAACAGGGATTGGGGAGAAGAGACACAGAGGTGAACTGGAGCCGTGTCGAAGGGGAGGGCGGGAGGGAAGGACGAGGCGGTGAAGCACAGGGGGATGTGTGTCACTGGGGGGGAAGAAGGAAATAAGAAAGAGTGACAACAACTGGTGGCATGAGGATCATGAAGTGGACGTAACATGGCATGCGTCGGACTGTGGAGGAACGGGTTACTAAATGAATGGGGCAGGTAGCTGTATGTTTGAAGGCCATTCATGTGTAACGATACACAAATGTCAACGCGGAGCGGTACATAGGGGTTTGGGGTAGGAAGGTTAAGGTGCCGGTAGACCAATTCATGTAGCCCCATGCAGGGTGGCATGGTAGGGCAAAGGGACAACAGTCAATGTAGGGTACAGGTTATGTCGAGGACGACAATCAACATGGGGCCACATATGCGATAAACCATAAAGAAAAACATTTAAGGAATTAGTCAATGACAGGCACAGGACTTGTTGAGGGTGACAATCAACATAGGGCCACACATGTATCAATTCAAGGAGCAATACAATTATGCAGAGGAGAAAAACAGACGGGTATCGGAGCAGCAAGATCCAGAGGAGTTACAGTATGATAGTGCTGTTCCAGTCATCAATAGTATTGAGGCCCTGATTAACTGGGTTGCAGATAATGATCCATTTGCATTCCCTTTTGTTCAAAAGGGCTCTGAGGTTGCCGCCTCTGAGAGGCAGTGTGGGCTGGTCGATCACCTGCCAGGTGATATAGGTTTCGCTGTGTTTTTTCTCAATGTATTTGGGAACAAGGGGGGCAGTCAAGACTTTACAGTGTATCCTTTTGTGCTGGATTATTCTCTGATCATCTGTGTGGTCTGGCCAATGTATACGAGGTCACAGGGGCAGCGGATTGGCATAAATAACATTTTGCGACCTGCAGTTGGTGGGTGTGTTGAGATTGTAGGTTGTGTTGTTCACTTTGAAATCTTTTGTGTTGTATGTGAGGTCACACACTATGCAGGTCTGGCACTTGTAATGTCCAACTAATGGTGGAAGCCCCCAGGTGGCAGTGATGGTGTTCTGTCGATTAGGGGTGGTGGGCCAGGTGATCGCATGTACTAGGTGGGTGCTTAGATTGCCGCCTCAATTGTAAGAGAAGAGCGGGGGTTCTTTGAACGCTTCATGTGTACGTAGGAGCGACCAGTTGCGTTTAATGAACTTGCTTACTTGGTTGCTGCAGGGACTGAACTTAGAGACAAAGGGTATGCAGGACATGGTTTTCTTGGGTTGGGGTGAAAAGATTCTCACGGTGGCAATATCAGGCTCTCTTGCGAGCCCGGGTAATCAATTGTTTCGGAAACCCCCTGTCAAGTAGCTTTTGTATGAGGATATCGGATTCGCAAAAGTAATCTTTCCTCCATTTGCAATTCCTGCGGATGCGTAGGAATTTCCCATAAGGGAGGCCGTCCCGTAGGCCTTGTGGGTGGTAGCTCGAGTATTGGAGTAAGGTGTTTCTCTCAGTGGGTTAGCGGTACAGCCAGGTACTGATTTTACCATCCTCAGCGTGTATGGTCAGATCCAGAAAAGGAAGGTCATTGAGTTTGTAGTCACACGTAAATTTGAGGTGGGGTTGTGATTGGTTAAGCCAAAGGATGAAGGGGTCATGAGTCTCTGCGGTCCCTTTCCATAATAGCAGAATGTCGTCAATGTATCGTCGCCAGAGGGAAATCTGTGCAAGGAAGGGATTGTTGGGGGTGAGTATAATGGTCATTTCTAGGTTGTGAACAAAGAGAATGGCAAAATTGGGGGTGAAGCATGCCCCCATGGAGACACCTTTGATTTGCAGATACAACGTGTTGCTGTATAGGAAGTAGTTGTTTTCAAGGGCGACATGTAGCAGATCTAGGAAGAACTCAGTGGGGATCAAGGTAGGTCTTGGTCTGGTCTCCAATAGTTGTTCAATAACTTTGAGTCCCTCAGTGTGCGGGATGTTTGTGTATAATGATTTGATATCAAGTCCCACCATGAGTTTGGTTTTAATGTCAAAGGGTCTATCCTCAATGGTTTGGATTAGATCCATGGTGTCCCTGATGAAAGTTGTCGTTGATGGGACGAATTCTTTTATGATCGCATCAATGTACTTGCCTAAGGGTTCAAGGATGGAACCACAGCCGGACACAAATTGACAACCCGGTGGGTTGGTGCTGTTCTTGTGAATCATTGGTAGTACATTTATGACCGGAGTACAGGGATGTTGATTGTTGAGGAAGTTGTATTCTTTCTGGGAGATGTTTAGTGATCTTGCTCTACCGGTAATCTCTTGAATTTTGGTTTTGAGGTCAGGTAAAGGGTCCTTGGTGAGTGGGAGGTAGTGACTGATGTTGGTCAATTATCTCTTAATCTCTTGGTCGTACTGGTCCACATCAATAACCACAATCCCCCCGCCTTTATCCGCTGGTTTGATAATTAAATCGGTCTTCTTTTTGAGGTTGATCAAAGCTTGTTTCTCAGCTAAGGGAAGGTTGTAGGGAACATATTCGAATTGGGTTTGGAGGTCAGTGACTTCTCGTGGAACCAGGCGTTCAAAAGCAAGTATTTCGGGGGCATGGAGGAGGACGGGGGGTTGAACGTGGAAGGCGGGTAGAATCGGGGGCCTGAGGGTTCTGCTGGGGACGGTTTGTCTACAAAGAATTGTTTAAGTCGGATGCGTCGGAAAAACATCAACAAGTTGGGCTGGAGGTCGAGGAAATTGGTACTTTCAGTGGGTACAAAGCTGAGCCCGCTGCTCAGGAGTTGAGTCTCATCATGGGATAGCACATGGCTGGATAAGTTGAATATCGGAATCAATTGAGAGTCCATGGGTGGTGCAGTCTCAGTGGGTGGAAGGATAGCGACGTCGTTGGTTACTGTTGTGGTCCCCATTGGTAGAACCTGTTTCGGGTTTGTCTTTCTCCTGAGAATTGAGGTTGGTATTGGCGCTTGTTCCGTGGACGGGTAGGGGGTTGTCCGCAGCCCTGTCCTAAAAAACCAGGGGGCAAAAGGGGTGCTGGTCTCGTGGAGGCCCTGGATGTGCTCGGTCCCTCGTTTGTGTCAGAATCCTCAATGGAGGTGTTGGAGGAGTCGGAGAAAGTAAATTGTTGATTATTGCGGAATCTTCCCCAATTGCGGGTCCTAGGTGGGATGTAAGGAGTATTGTAAAATTCGTCCCGCAAGTATGGGTAGGTTTTTTCAGTGTTGTAGAATCGGATGTCTTACTGGATCTTGGTAATTTTCTTGTTGAGTCCGAAAGTATTGAAGGTGGCTATGGTGGTGTTGATTTTGTCCAGAAGGTTCTTTGCGTCTGTGAAGGTGGTGTCTGCCAAGATGAGTTTCTCAAATTCATCTATCTCTTCCAGATCTTTCCGACTATGTTCGATGGCAGCATCGATCCCCAACACCATCCAGTGGCGTGAGCAGGTGGTTGCTAGGTGGCTGAAGCCTGTGCGAAATTTGGGATCTTGGGTGAATATGGCAGGGGTGTTTTGTATTTGTAAGTCTAAGGGGATGATATCTGATTTGAGATACTCAATAAGCATGCGAGCATGGAGGTTAGTTCGGATCTGTTTTTTCTTGAGTTTCTCGAGTTTGTCTAATAGAACGCGGGAGGTGCTAGTGGTGGGAGTGGAGGCGGTGGAGTTGGGAGGCCCCGAAAGCAGTGAAGGGCCGCTGAGTATTTGTTGGATATAATCTTCGGAGTACGCGGAAGTCTCCCTAGACATTCTAAATTGCAAATAAATGGCAAAAAGAAGGAGCAAATGAATTGGTCTGAAAGTAAGGGTCACGTAGGGACCTTCTCTTGCAGCTCGGCAGCTGCTCACATTCTCGGAAAAAACCACAGGAGTATGACCCATAAACCAATTGAGATCTGGGTAATAATATGACAACAAGCAACAATATCTCAAATGGTATCAATGGCGGAGACAGTTAAATTAGTATGTAACAAAGATTACGAGGAGGGAAAGAGGGAGACTCACAAAAGGTTTTTCAAATGTGCACATGGCATCATATATTTAGAAAATACGTTTTTGGAAGCGGTACAGTTCTATCAGCACTATAGGTATGAATTGTATATACAGCCCAATTTGGACTTGGTGCACAAATGTGCTTGTGACATATATAAGTGACGACGCAAGTGACAAAGTGAAAACAGGGAAAAGGCGCTTAGTGACAAACGGTGAAAATATGTACAAGTGACTGTGTGGTTCAGCACGAAATGATTCACAATAGTTGCGTAGGATAGCGTCATTTGAACAGAACCACACGGAGTAAGGGTGCCTTCAATTGCGCTGAGGAGTCGACGACGTTTCGATCCTATGGACTCAGGATCATCTTCAGGACGGGGCAGCTGTTTTGGACGTGCTGTACAGGGAGGGAAGGAGAAGTGTCAGGGTTGGGGTGGCGAGGGGCTGGAAGGCACGCTGGATGTGTGATCAGAGAGCGCGATGGGACCTGCCCGTGGGTTAAGTTGGATGTGAAGGCTGATGCCTTGGGGCAGAGAAGGAAAGGGCGCGGTGGGACCTGCCTGTGGGATAGGCTAGAGGTGAGGGCTGGTGCCTAGGGGCAGGGACGGGAAGGGGCGCGACGGACCTGTCTATCGGTCAGGCTGGAAGGCGCTCGATGTGTGATCAGAGAGCGCGACGGGAGCAGCCCGTGGGTCAGGCTGGAGGTGTTGGCTAGTGTCTTGGGGCAGAGAAAGGGAAAGAAAAGGGAAAAGGGGAGGGGCACGGCGGGACCTGCCTGTGGGATAGGCTAGAGTTGATGGTTGGTGCCTAGGGGCTGGGAAGGAGCGTGGCGCGGCAGAACCTGCCTATCGGTCAGGCTGGGGGTGAGGGCGGGTGCCTGGGGGTAGGGCAAGGGAAGGGGCGCAAAGTGGGGTCCCAGGGAGACGGTGGGGGGGTGCAGGGAGGCAAGGTAGGCAAGAACTAAAGCTGGGAAGATGGCAATATGTACCTGTGAACGCTGCGGTTCCAAGTCCTCGCTGGGAGGGTGAAGGTAATCCAGCGTCTGTGGGAAGGTGCACAAGGGAGTGTGCAAGACTGAGCGCAAGTGAATCTGAAAAGAAGGGGGGAAAGTCAGGACTGGCTAAAGGGATTGCGTGTATGATGATAGGCAGGAGCAGCGGCAAGCGGCAAGCGGGGGCCGTCTCACCTGTGCGGCGGCCGAGTAGTTTCTCTTACAAACGAGGCAACAATCTAAGCACCCACCTAGTACATGCGATCACCTGGCCCACCACCCCTAATCGACAGAACACAGAACACCATCACTGCCACCTGGGAGCTTCCACCATTAGTTGGACATTACAAGTGCCAGACCTGCATAGTGTGTGACCTCACATACAACACAAAAGATTTCAAAGTGGACAACACAACCTACAAACTCAACACACTCACCAACTGCAGGTCGCAAAATGTTATTTATGCCATCCTCTGCCCCTGTGACCTCGTATACATTGGCCAGACCACACAGATGATCAAACAGAGAATAATCCAGCACAAAAGCAGGATACACTGTAAAGTCTTGACTGCCGCCCTTGTTTCCCATTACATTGAAAAAAAACACTGCGAAACCTGGCAGGTGATCGACCAGCCCACACTGCCTCTCAGAGGCGGCAACCTCAGAGCCCTTTTGAACAAAAGCAAATGCAAATGGATCACTATCTGTAAATCAGTTAATCAGGGTCTCAATACTATTGATGAATGCAACAGCACTATTTTACTGTAACTCCTCTGGGTCTTGCTGCTCCGATACCCGTCTGTTTTTCTCCTCTGCATAATTGTTTTGCTCCTTGAATTGTTACATGTGTGGCCCTATGTTGATTGTCACCCTCAACATGTCCTGTGCACGTCATTGACTGATTCCTTAAATGCTTTTCTTTATCGTTTATCGCATATGTGGCCCCATGTTGATTGTCGTCCTCGACATGACCAGTACCCTACATTGACTGTTGTCCCTTTGCCCTACCACGCCCCCCTGCATGGGGCTACATGAATTGGTCTACCGGCACCTTAACCTTCCTACCCCAACTCCCTATGTACCGCTCCGCGTTGACATTTGTGTAACGTTACACATGAATGGCCTTCAAACATACAGCTACCTGGCCCATTCATTTATTAACCCGTTCCTCCACAGTCTGACGCATGCCACGTTACGTCCACCTCATGATCCTCATGCCACAGGTTGTTGTCACTCTTTCTTATTTCCTTCTCCCCCCCCCCCGTGACACACATCCCCCTGTGCTTCACCGCCTCGTCCTTCCCTCCCGCACTCCCCTTCGACACGGCTCCAGTTCACCTCTGTGTCTCTCCTCCCCACCCCCTGTCGATCTACTCATCCTTCCCGCCCTCCCCTTCATCCCGCCCCCAGGCAGCCACTGTGTCCTCCCCTGTACACACCCCCGGCCTTCTGGTCACATGACCGCCATTCCCTACATCTCCACACTTGATGCACTGATACCAAAACCGGACGCAACTGTGGCGGTCCACGGTAGATTGGCGCGCCGTACCCCTCCTCCAGGATTCACTCCTTCACCCAGTAAGACACCCCAGGCGCCGACCCTCCTGCTGCACACCCCGCATTCACCCATATGGCTCTGACCCGGCTCTGTCTCCCCAGATTCTCGGAAAACCGTACCCAGCATGGAATTCCACCCGCCGGCCCCCGGTGCTTGCAGCGCCCTCCTTCCGCGACGCCGGGCATCATAAGCCAATCCTCAACACGGCTCTCTACTCGGCCCCCGCACGGGTAAGACGGCCCCCGCTTTCCTCTGCTCTTGCCTCTCAGCATTCGCGCACTGCCTTGAGCCAGTCCTGCCTCCCCCCCTTCTTTTCAGATTCACTCACGCTCAGCCTTGCACACTCCCTTGTGCACCTTCCCACAGACGCTGGATTACCATCACCCTCCCAGCGAGGACTTGGAACCGCAGCGATCACAGGTACATATTGCCACCTTCCCAGCTTTAGTTCTTGCCTACCTTGCCTCCCTGCGCCTCCCCCCTCCTCCCTTTTTTCCTTCATTTTCCAGGCCCCCCCTCTCCCAGTGACCCCGCTTTGCGCCCCTTCCCTTCCTCTGCCCCCAGGCACCTGCCTTCACCCCCAGCCTGACCGATAGGCAGGTCCCGCTGCGCTCCTTCCCTGCCCCTAGGCACCAACCATCACCTCTAGCCAATCCCATAGGCAGGTCCCGCCGGGCCCCTCCCTTTTCTTTCCCTTTCTCTGCCCCAGGCACTAGCCACACCTCCAGCCTGACCCACGGGCAGGTCCCGTCACGCTCTCTGATCACACATCCAGCGCGCCTTCCAGCCTGACCGATAGGCAGGCCCAGTTGCGCCCCTTCCCTGCCCCTAGGCACCAGCCCTCACCTCTAGCCTATCCCACAGGCAGGTCCCGCCGGGCCCCTCCCTTTTCTTTCCCTTTCTCTGCCCCAGGCACTAGCCACACCTCCAGCCTGACCCACGGGCAGGTCCCGTCACGCTCTCTGATCACACATCCAGCGCGCCTTCCAGCCTGACCGATAGGCAGGCCCAGTTGCGCCCCTTCCCTGCCCCTAGGCACCAGCCCTCACCTCTAGCCTATCCCACAGGCAGGTCCCACCATGCCCTTTCCTTCTCTGCCCCTAGGCATCAGCCCTCACCTCCATCTTAACCCACGGGCAGGTCCCGTCACGCTCTCTGATCACACATCCAGCGCGCCTTCCTGCCCCTCGCCGCCCCCACCGACACTTCTCCTTCCCTCCCTGTACAGCACGTCCAAAACAGCAGCTCCGTCCTGAAGATGATCCTGAGTCCATGGGATCAGAACGTCGTCGACTCCTCAGCACAATTGAAGGCGCCCTTGCTCCGTGTGGTTCTAGTCAAATCACGCCATCCATTCCTATGCAACTATTGTGAATCATTTTGTGCTGAACCACACAGTCACTTGTACATATTTTCACCGTTTGTCACTACGCGCCTTTTCGTTGTTTTCACTTTGTCACTTGCGTCGCCACTTATATGTGTCACGAGCACATTTGTGCACCAAGTCCAAATTGGGCTGCATATACAATTCAGGCCTACAGTGCTGATAGAACTGTACCGCTTCCAAAAACTTATTTTCTAAATATATGATACCATGTGCACATTTGAAAAACCTTTCGTGCGTCTCCCTCTTTCCCTCCTTGTAATGTATGTTACATACTAATTTAACTGTCTCCGCCATTGATACCATTTGAGATATTGTTGCTTGTTGTCATAAAACAAAAGCGAGTCATAAAGAGAGCTTCATACTTAGGAAAGCATGGGAAAAGTAGGTTAATAAAAATACCTAAGCAGCCTAGAGTTTTGGTGTAATACTTAATGACTGAAAATCCCAGTGCTGGTACTATTTTTTTTTATAAGATGAGAGAGCCACATCATCTCTCTACAGACTTCTGGAATTTTTGACTCCTTGCAGAGATGCTTCTCAGGACTGGGTCGACGATAATGCCTTTCTGCTCATTATGAAAACAGGGTTCAATAAAAACACTGTACTGCTTTTTGCTTACAAATTTTGAAAACAAAAACGATCACCAAGAATAGGACTTCATTAATTTGGGCATAGGTAGACCTCGGCCTGATTTTGTTGTTATTTTCTAGTCTACATACTGTGTAGCCCTCTTGATATTTTGTGGGCACCCATTATCTTATAATAAACAGCACTTGGGTTATGCTGTATATAGGAAGTGTGGCAGCTATACCTACCATATTATCTCTAAATAAATTAAGCATTGATGCTTCCTCTTTCCCATTTGGTACAACATGATCATCACAATATTACATCTGGTTTGGGGTGACCTGATTAGCTTCCCATCGAAAGTATTTGAGGTCATATTGATGCACTATTTTATGTAGACAATATGTTTTGTTTTAAGCCACTCCTCACTTGGGTTACAGTGTATGCTTGCTAAATTGAAAGAGTTTTGTGCTGTAAACATCTCAAACATTAACCACTTCAAGTAAAAAGAAAAGTATGGCGTTTGGGGGAAGTGCTTGGTAAAAAATAAATGAGGCGTCTAACACCACCTACACCTATGACCACATACACAAAGGTATTAGGGCCAATGGTAGAAGAATGGGAATGAAACAAAAAATACACTGGCCCCCATCATTCCAACTTGTCATGTCTGATGGTCACTGCTGTCTGCAGGCAGCTATCGTGGCGATATCTCAGTAACCAACTCAGTGCACTTTGATATGAAGCCTGCAATTCCTGAAACTCCGGCTTCTACTATCTGTGAAAGATACGTTATAGTTTCTACTTGACTCTTGTATCATTTATGCAATAACATATACCCAGAGCATAAGCAACATAGTCCAGACTTAAGAATCATTCCCTTCCATCACAGGATAAACCCCAAGTGAAATGGGCAAATCCTACTGTCTTTAGGAAAGTTCAAACTAAATGTTCAAAGTTCATTTGCTATATCTGCATAGCAGTAGCTGGAGCTGCGGCAACAATTTATCATGATTGTATGGCCAAGATACAGTGGCCAATGAACAAAGTTATGCCCAGCTATTCAAAATTGCCGCTGTATCGCCAGACTATGTGAGCTCATACCCTCCTAGGAAATGTAATTCATAGTCCTGTAATGCGTTCTCCACATATTGTGATGCCCCAGTCCAGACTTTCTTGACTGAGATGAACTAAGCATGGTCAGGTTATATCGCTCCTCCATGCTTACAGAGATTTGAGTGATAACTAATACTTCCATCCCTTCTTCCTGACACTATCTTTTTTCCTGTGCGCTGGAAAGGTCCTGAATAATATTGGTCCCTCTCACTCTCCGCATTCTCTTAAGTCTTTGTTCTTCTATGCACTCAGACCCTTAACTTGGAATATTTGTTTAGGGAACCTGGTTTCATTCTTTTGCACAATATGGCTCCATTCTACGTATGCTTTGTCTATGATATACAGAGCGACAGAGTATGCATTTCCCTGTCCAATATGGACTCCTCTGGTAATACATTATTTGTGAGTTCCCAAACCCATCATGGCAAACCAACTCCCTGTATGTCACTCCACTTTCTTCTCTGTCTTCCTTTCCTGTTTTCTCCATATATAAGGAGATGAGACCATCAGAAAAATGAATAGCCACGTTTTAAAGACTTTATGGAAAGGCATGTGGTCCTCTAAGGTTCAAATATTAAAGGACATTGTATTCTATAGTTTAGGTGTAGCTTAGCAGAAATATCTGCCTCCCCATGTAGTTCCAGTTCGAGCCACTTTGGGTACTGCAAATCTCTTACTGACTGCTGATTGAAGGACATGTTTTTGTGTGTACTGGAATTTTGATTAAAAAAAATCTAGGGCCAGTGTTATAGAGTGCTTTGCGTACTAGGCATAATCCTTTCTCTAACAAAAAGCTGGGGAAACTTGGTCAATTCCTGCGAGACTGTGAATATTTAGGATCAATTCGGCTGCAGCATTTTGCAATGCCTGCTCTTATTTAATGACGGCTGATTGATGTTCAAGCAAAGGGCATTAAAGTATTTCAACTCCATTTACGTAGGGAAAGTGTGATAAAAGGAAAAACTTTCTTCAGGTTACTGATAGTGTTAAAACATGACAATGTAGCTTGGCTAACCTGAGTCTCGAAAGCCAGTTCATCATCAAATACCTAGATTCCTGGCCAGGTACTGTGCCGAACTCATTGGGCCACCAGGCAGTTGACCAACTAGATGGTTCTTTACCAAAGATGATAACCTCTGTCTTTTCAGCGTTTGGTTTAAGACAGTCATTTTTCATCCATGTACTGACTCACAGTCAAATATGAAAGTTAGCAGCAGCAAACTAGACATTGGTAGAAATTGTAAAAATGTTTCTGGGTGTCGTCCATGTATGGAAAAATACTGAGAGGCCAAATGATCCATCAAACTAGCAAGAGGTTAAACCTAGAGATTGTAAAGGGTGGGGCTTAGTGACGAACCCTGCGGAACACCACAGGCCAAGAGAAAATAATTTGAGATAAACTGCTTGCAGGCTACAGATTGAGACCTAGCCATAAAAAACTCACCAATTCAAGGGCCTTATCCTTGATGTCAAATTGGCTAATCGAGTCACTAGCACCGGGTGGCAGGCAGTATCGAATGCTGCCGATAGGTCTAACATAATGAGAAAAGGAGTGGCACCGCTATCCACAGTGGTTAGGATGTTATCTGAAGCTGATTTTGTGTTGCAACTGCTTTTGAATCCAGATTGTGATGAATCTAAAAGATTATAATTATCCAGAAATGCAATAAGTTCTTGATTCTGCGCTTTCTCTAGGATTTTTGTCAACATCTGCAGAAGAGATATAGGTTGGTCGTTTTTTAGGTCCTTAGGATCCACGGAAGGTTTTTCTAAATCAGCAGAATAACTGTGGCTTCCTTCTAAGCCGTTGGGAGGCAACCCAAACGGATGATCATATTGTATATTACAGTAGGATGACTAGAGACAATGTCTGGTGTACGTTGAAAGATTCTAGGAGGACAGACATCTGATGGATCTCCAGATTTTGTGTTAAGAATGAGATGCTGTAACTGCTGTTCCATGAGGTGAGAACATTTTTGTGAGACCTGGTCGTTAGGCTCTATAACCATAACACTAGAATAAGCATGAGAGTCCAATTGTCAGCTGAACATAATTCATGCGAAATAGCATTGACCTTTGTCTGGAAGTAGACCACTAAATTATCACAGAAGGACTGTGTCATGTCTTTGTTAGAAGTTTTGGACAGTCGGGGAAAGTCCTTTGACTACTGAAAAGAGCTCCTTAATAGGATTTTTTGAGCTCGCAATCTTGTTAAAAGTATTTTGATATTTCTTCGAAGCTCAGTGCCCTGTACTCACCAATTACTTTTTTTTTTTTACTTCATTGTATTTTAGTTTTTCTAGTGGATCATACGCTTTCTTCCAATATTGTTCTTGTCTACAGCATTTTTGTTTCATTTTCCTGATATTTCCGAGTACCATGCTGCAGATGGAGTGGACCATTTTTGTCTAACCTCTCTCATTAATGCTATTGTGTCCATTGCAGTAGTGAGTCTCTCCATATAAGAGCCTGGTCAACATCAGGTGAATGAGAGGGTAGCCTAGTGGTCAGCGCTGAAATCAGATCGACTTGGGAAATGTTATTACATGAATGTCCATGGCTAAAGGGCAGCAGCAGGTACAATTACCCTCCTCTGTATTTTTAAATAAAAACTAACTCCCTTGTGATCAGAACAAATTACGCTGGATGGCGTCTTTGATATACAAAGTCAGGATTGTTGGTGAAGATGCTGTCTAATGTTTGTCCGGCAGTATGCGTTAGAAGATTTGCCGGTTCGGCCAAAATTGGTCAGTGCCATTTGCCAGAGAAGTTTCTTTGTTGTTAGTCAATTCAAGATGAACATTGAAGTCCCCAAGAATAATTACATTGGGTTTATGTGTAAGAAGCTTCAATAGTGTTAACGCGGCCATTGCGAAATCCGTTCTAAACGCTGGGTGCCAGTACAAGAACAGACCAGAGAAGATGTAATAATCCACAATCTTAATATCAAAAGCGAATGCTTCACAGAGCAATAAAGAAATAATCAAAATGTTACTTTGTAACACATCAGAGAAGATTGCGGATAGGCCACCTTTCGGGTTGTTTGGGCAGTTGTGCCTGATCAGAGACTATCCAGTGGGAATAGCTATGGCTAAATCCGGGCCTGAAGAATCACGGGCTCAACTTTCCTTGACAAAAATACAATCAGGTATATATGAGTGAATGAATGCCATAAATTCAAATGTATTTTTAACTAGTGATCTTGAATTAATAAGGAAGCAAGAAAGGTAATCCTTGGGCATGTTAAGCTGGTTTCTAATCCTATTAAATGGTAGTGTCACAAGCCCCTTTCTTAGTGAGGGGAAGTGTGGTTAATGAGCATGTTGGAGTTCTTTAGCATCGAGGTCGTGGTAAACCAATATTGTTGACAGATGAACTGATGTATCAAATCATAGACATCTAAATTTATGAATGTGCATGTGTGTAGTTTACCTGAAATGTCGAGTTCTAGCAGATGATTACCAGAGTATGCAAGTTGGGAAGAGAAGTATGCAGGAAGAAATCCAGTGGTCCTTGCACTGGGTACTGCTTGGGCACAGATGGGTGCTGCTAAAGCGGTGATGTGGTGACTTGGCCAAAAAAACAGGGGGGATAGCAATAAAGGAAAAACTGGAGTCCGGCAACTCCCACTTGACCTGAGGTTACCCTACACGACAACTTTATTAGGTAAGCAAAACAAACTAAATAAAAAGTGTGAAAAACCCAACTATAAACATAAAATATTGAAGGTTAGATCCTTCAGTATTTGCTTGATCAACTAAGGAGCCAGGTACCTCCGTAAGGCAGCACGGAGTGCTTATAAAGAAATAAAAAGCACGCCATCTCGGAAGTGAAAGGCAGTGTCAATCATACCCTCAGATCGGGTGTGGCGGCAGGCTACACAAATGCTTCAGTAACAGTGTTGGCAGATGTTTCTCTCCTGGTTGCTTTGCTCCTTCTTTCCAATTTTTCCTGCCCTTTGGACTCTCGTACTCTAAGGAGAATTTCATCAGCTACAACCCTGGAAAACTGTCCTTGCAAAATGTGGTCATGGTTCAGTTCAGGGGTTGTGAGTGACAGCTTTAACTACTATTTTCAAACTTGGATTTCTCCTGCCTTCCTGAAGGTTTTTTATGTTGCTTTGCTTTTTCCCTTCATATTGTAGCTCCTTAGAGAGAGTCTATTGCTTTCATATGATATTCATGAGTATTAAGCAAAACATTGGCTACAAGAAGGAGCCACCCTTACTTCTTTCTGGCAGATGTGACAAGAGAAGAAGGTGATCCTGTTGTGTTCAGTAGTTGACAGATTGGAACACCATGACTCATTAATTATGGCTCAGATAAAGAATAATCACATAACCTAGCACTGGCACCTCAGTAGCAGGCTCGAACAACTCTAACATTAGGAAAGTGAGAATTAATTTCTTATACAGACATTGGCTGCTCTAGAACTTCCTGTAACCATTCCAAATATTCTGTTCTTTTATGGCGATCCAACCACATTGTAAGAATTTGTTGATTTGCTTCTTGTTGATTTTCCTTTTTGTCCCACTCTGATCCATCAAAAGTGGGATATCTGATTGATTTTCTCCCTTACACTGCTCTTGCACGAGCTATTCGATGGGTAGTAGCATCTAACCTGTGATGGGATGATTTTCCTTCTTTTTGAGCTCTTCCAACAAGATGTTTGTGATTCTGTACTGAAAAGTTTTCACTGAAGCTTTATCTGATATCCAACCAGGAAATGCTGATGGTTTTTTCATTGTATCTTGTTTTCGGCAGCTGGCAAAGGACACTGGTGGATTTGAAGAATTTAAGTGACACTTTTAGTGGGAGAGTCTTGAGGAAAAAATTAAGGATGAGTTGGCACTCTCAGCATGGCCAAAATCCTTTTCTAAGCTAACAGAGTCTAGACTGTGCTTGTCGTTGAACATCGTCACCTGGAACATAACAATTATTGGTGAAAGAGTTAAGTCTCCGGGCCATTCTTTTGAACCAAACATTTTCCACCTGTAAGGCAATTGGCCTGATGCTTCTGCCATCCAAAAAGAACCTGTGCAAATTGGGACTGCAGGAGTCCTCTGCAACTGAGAACAATCCCACATGAAAGGCTGGGTTATGCCTATATTGTGGAGGACACCATCATATATTCAGAGCTTGTCCTGTTCATCCTGCCAAGAGTCCATGAAATGCCAGATGAATCTTCTCTATGGGAGAAGGAGTCTGTTGCTGAATCACTCCCTTGTATTGGATCATTTCCAAGAGAAATTAGTACTCCATTATTTCTTTTGCAAGTTTCTTCCCGTTCTGAGGAAGGTATCTTGGTCCATATCCCAGCACCTTTATAGCGTAGTGCTTCAGGGAAGGATGTCCCTGATGACTTGGCACAGAAGAATCAGCTACCTCAAGCTCTAAAGGAGATTCCAGAATGTGTCCAGATGGTTGATGAAAACTAGTAAAAGAAGCAGGGTAAAGACTGATTTGCACACAGCTGGGTCCAAACCGAGGTGGCATGATGTGCAAAATAACAATGGACTGAAATGAAGCCCAAGTAATTACCAGTGGCTGAGATTAATTCAATCTTTCCATCCAAAACTTTTTGAATATTATTGCTTCTAGATTGCTGCTTCTTCCCCCTACTTAATCATGCTACCCAAAGGCACGGCCCAAGTACGATGACAAGCAGCGCAAGTGACCCTCATAGCTACCTTGTGGAAATCTCAGGTGTGGTACCCCATCCTCCTGGAACTTTTGTGCTACTGCCCCTTTCTCCCCCCACCACTTCTGGATCGGTTGACCGACCAATGCAGCAATTATCATCCTCTGATCCTGGATGGACATCTCATACCCTCTGCTTGGAAGAATTCCAGGAGGGATAGCAATTAGCAGGTCTTTCTATCACTTGGTCAGGAGGCGCCCAGGTAGAAACACTGCCATTTTACATGTTCACTTTTCCTACATTGCCTTCTCTTTTACGCACAGTGACATTTGACATACATTTGCAAGTGTGACCATGCAGGATAACATTCTCTGAATCTGCATTGCTTACATTTCCTCTTCGTAGGCACACTATCACTTTACCTTGAGCATTCAGTTCAAGAGATAATGTTCAGTGTGTAAATGTTATTTAAGTTATCGTCCATAAGGCGACAACGCCATCCAACTAGAATAAACAATTGCAGTCTTACAGGGGTTGTGACATGGCCCCATGGGTTATATTGTTATATATACAGAACCACTTCCTTATTCAGCTGACAATGCAGGTTTACCACATGTCGGAATTCCAGCTCAGATGATTTCTGCTACTGCCACGAGGGATGTCGAGCTCTACACCAAGACGGGCAGCCTGATGACACTTACCCACAGGTAATGGGGAGTTAGACCGCCCTGGCAGCGATTTGGCAGACTCCTGTCTCCAGCACTTACACAAACTCTTTGCCATAGGAAGCAGAAGCGAACCATTATCTACAAGAGGACCTCCAGAGGTAAAACCAGGAGCCTGCTAAATCGATATGAACTCTGAGAGTGGTGGTATTTAAACATATATTATTCTAACTTAGAACCCTGCCAAGGAATAAGGCGCACCACAGTGATATGGCGCAATTGAAAGTTAAACGTTACTCTAATAGGAGTGAGGCTAAGCCTCTGATTTTGGACATTATCTATATGAATGAGCACCTCTAAGCATCTGGAGCAATGAAAAAAATATTGCAATTCTTTCCTTTATACCTACCTCTGGAAGTTATTATATTGTTGTGTGGTCCTGAAGAAGGTGGTTGGTAGTATCATATGCCCACACCGAAAAGTACGTTGACCGCATGTTGGAAAAAAGATCCCAGCCCACAACACAATGGATAATAATTCAATCTGTGTTTCCACCTTTGTCAGTTCTTATGTATGTGTAGTTTGCTTGGACATGGTATGATTGTTGATTATGGTAGTTTTTGAGTTTGAATGGATGTTAGAGTGAGAGGATTGGTTATGAGGGTAGTTCTTTGCAATAGTTATATTTTGTTTTTATAGAAATGATAAAATTATATCTCTATCTTTGATATAACAGTCATGTCAAAATACATGGAAAAATTGTCAAAATGTAGTTGTAGACTTTTTAAATATGTATGCTGTTTTACAATCAACAAATATGAGATATTTTGGAAAAAATATAATAAACCTGATCTTACAAAAAATCATGGATAAGTAGTATTATATTACAAGTGGAACAGAACCAATAGCTCTTAGCAAGCACAGTAGAAGAAATACAGGCCAAGTGGGTATCTTTCTCAGGGATTTGGCAGATGACGCACCCTTGGCTAAATTGGGTTAGGGAGCGCTAAGTAGGAGTACAACTATACACAGTACTTATATGCCTGAATATATTCACTGTCTTAGTACAATGGTGGAAATGTTCAACTTTTTTGCCATTGTAATTCTAATAATGCTAATTTATTTCATTCTACTAATTATTGCAGCGTATGTATTTTATGCAAGAATCACAACACTTAAATATTGAAAAGCCTTGCTGAATATTTCTTGGGTATGCATGAGAGTCCAAACGAAAAGGTTTTAAATCTGTTATCACAATTTCCTTGAGGGGATTTTGATTGCGATGCTCTAAGGTTGCCTACACATTTGTTGCCCTGTAAGGTTAGGGGGTATCGATGATGCACTGTGGCAAGCAGGGACATAGGCCAACATATCCTGAGGGTGTGCACGGAATCAGTCTGGCTGGCACAATCCCGATGTTTATGTTGTCAGACAAACACACAGTTTAGCCGAAGGAGGTATAAGCCATACGACATTTTGGCAAAGGCTACAGGATACCTCGGTGGAGCTTGGGCAGATAGCACTCACAAGTGCTACAACTCGTCTTAGAGTGCTGGCAGCGCTGGAATCTGGAAAGGGATCTTGATCCTGTTCAAGCAGATATGGCCTACATCTTAAACTTCTTTCAGAGTTGGCAGTCTGAGTTGGCTTCCAGATTCCTAAATAAGTTTCAGACTGTCACCTCTGCAGGGCATGATTCAGTTTCTCACAATCCAGTGAACCAACACCACCTGATCTGTAAACTCCTCATAGATACTCTTTTTGTAATTCCTCCTTGGATCCTTGGACTGTGGGATGTCAATGTTTTATTGCAATTTTATAGAAATGGCCCTCAAATAAGTTTATCCAAAAAGTAATTGTCGCTCAAATTCCCAACTGTACTTTGCTTGCTTTCCTATGGAAGAGTCTATGATGTTAAGGTTTTAGACATTTCTGGTAGGATTTTTATCTCAGAACGAGTGACCTTTACCATTGTCAGAAGAAAAAAAACTTCCTCCATATCAATTTCCTACCTTTGGTTTCCAGATCAGAGTAGCCACTGTGTGGTCAGGTGCCTAAAAGAATATGAATCTCGCTCAGGTGAGTACAGACCAAGAAATGCTACTCTACTGCTAATCTAATTCATCAAGCCTCCCCTGGTGTCAGCAGTCACTTTGGCTAGATGAGTAGGATGGCTTATGTCAGAAGTGGGTTTACATACTTCCATATTTGGGGCATAGTCGACCAGGGGTGCTATGGCCTCTAAGTCATCTTGGATCTCCTCTAGGAGAACTCCAAATATCTAGCTATAGTCCGCCTAGAGGACATTCTCAAATGCAGACTGCTTTTCAGAATCCGTCTTTAAACGTTTTTATTTCAAGAATATTTTGTCCATTTATCGATAAGCTTTGATCTGGTATAATCCTAGCTTCCGGTTCTGACATAGAATGTAAGATTTCCTAGCTTTCACAGTTGAAAGTTTTTTATTCTATTAAGGCAGTGAGGCAAGCATTATACCACAGAGTACTAATCTGGCTGGTGTATCAGTCCCACCCATTGTTTGTTTGAGGTGATTTTCATGCTAAGCTGATGATAGCGAGAACGTGATAGTGAAAGATATGCTATACACATTGCTGTATATATTAAACATACATTCTTTATGGTACTGCTTACTTTTCGTGTAGTTAGTTTCATGTCTTGAAAATAGTAATGCATTTATTTCGTTTCTGGTTTGGAGTACAAGCAAGAATAAGCTGTTTGGCATCTTTCATGACTATTCACAGAGAAAAGAGTAGGTGACATATGTTGAGGACGTCTTTATCTTCATAGGACTGTTGTGATTGGTTGCCATGTTCTAATGTCTTTCTGTTACTTTAAAGACTCTTGGGATATGTAGTTGTTTTCATATTAGGTTTATTAATGTTGAAAGTTACTGTCTGCTGAGTAAGCAAATAAAAGTAAAGGAGGCATAAACGTTGCCTTTATTCACTAGATAGAATCGAAAATTTTGAAATGCGTAAGCTATGAAATTTTACATTCCCATAGCCTTTGTTTTGGCAGCAGTATTATTGTTCTGTGGAAAAATACTTTTCTGCAGTTAAGTAAACTATTCATTGACAGCATTTCAGATGGCATCACAGCCAAACACAGACACACTACACGGTGGAAATAGAAGAGAGACAAATATAAAATGCAAAGTGTCCTCAATGAAGAAGTCCTGAAATAGCATCCATCTTGGAAAATTAATGCCCTATCAAAAGGACATAAATATTAATTCAAGTCAGATGTAGATTCAAGTCAAGTCAAGCAGTTTATGTAAAACTTTCAATTATTAACCAGTTATGCAACTGAAAAAAAGTGTTTCATAGTTGTGTGGCAGAACTTGCAAGTCTATGGCAATCATCTTGTATTGGGCGCTTTTAAGTTTACAGAAACGGGAGTATTGGTGGGGTATGTTAGCAAATCACCAAACACCTCAAATATGACCCCTGTGCTGCTTTCTTCCCTACATTGCAACATCACAAAAAAGTTATTGCAAGGGAAAATGTTTTGGAAAAAAAAGAACACACTGACCCACCAGACCCTGGACTTCTTTAACAGCTGTAGTGCACATAGTGTACAGACATAATGCAGTGACTCACAATGAGGGGAGTTAGTGGCTGAAGTAGGCTGACCCACTCCACTGCCCCATGCTGTATGTTGTGGCGGGTGGAAGCACAATGTGAGTGACGTTAAAACAGATCAATGGATGAACACAACTGAAAGAAAGCCCCTGTATATACATAAGAATGTTTATGTATTTTTATAGAATCATTTTAGGAAAACAAAAGGTCTTGGCTAATGTCAGACCTAACAAGCATTTACAATGCAATGGTCTCGGCATTGGTAAAGTTAGAGCTATTGGCATTGCTCATGACATTATTTTTGTTTTTGTTTTTAAAACATTTAAAGAAACTGCATTGTTATTTACAATGTCAATCCCATTCAGCTGACCAGATGCCAACGCGTCACCCTGTTCCTCACAATGATGTGTATGAAACCGGCCGTACTTACTTGGACTGCTTCACAGCACTAGAATATGAATGAGGAAAATAAGGTTCTGATAATCTAGGGGTTGAGGCAAGCTGGGTGCTTAGGTTGGGCCGAAATCTGATGTGTTTTTTGGGCCATTCCAACAACGATTTTAGACTGTTAAATGCCAGTTGAGAAAAGTTATATTTTCTGGAGTTTGTTGAGCTTAAAGTGACCAAGGTTCCATACGGACTTTCCGTAAGGTTGTGGCTGAACAAAGTTTACCTCACCCGCCCCCTCCCTCCCCCACCCACCACCTTCAATCAGAAGGGTCTTCCACTGTACAATTGTCTCTTAACATACCATGTAGGTGAGTGAAGATAGGAAGGAAAGGGTAAAGACTGATTTTTGGGGGGCCTCTAGAGGCACTCAAGTTAGTGTAGTCAATTACAGAGCCCTGTTTCCAACCTGTCTTTGGTGCCCTCTGAGCAATTGGTCCCAAACTAGCTGCATCAGTTGATGAAATGGGCCATATCAAGTTTTCACTCAGGAATCAAATATAAATATTGCAGTAAAATTTGTATTTAAATGTGGATGTCCAATGCCACTCTACTCAGTGCCCCGCCACTCCACAGACCACAATGCTGCTTCACTGCACTCCATTATAATTTTATTTTTATAACACTACCCCTGACGAGGCATTGAAGAGCTTGGTTTTGTGTCACTCTACTCTTGGTGCTATTCAACTCTGTGCCACTCTAAGTCGCGAATGTCACTTCACGCTATACAATGTCACTTCACTGTACTCAATTCTGCGCCAGGGCTGAGCGAAGAAGTGATGGGTGCAGAAGGGTCCCTAGACGGCGCACCGGAAGGGTCAGGCTGCGAGATAGGCAGAAGTGGAGACCACTGATTAACAGAAGACACTGGGGGTATAAAAAGCACCCTACTGCGCGCCCCCAGTGACCTAACCATGCACTACAATAAAACCACCACCACCACTGCACAGGCTCCATCATCTCGCCTTGAGTGTGGAGAAATCATCCTGTTCCACAAAGGAGACTCGCCAACACACCAACAAATTCTAGGTTGCTTTATGCCGTGAAACTATAACAGTTAAAAGAAGTTAAATCGAAGGGGTCCCCAACCCCAAAGCTGCTATTTGAATTATAAAAGTATGCCTAAACCTCGCTCAAATCCCCTGCACCTGGTGCTTAATTTGTAAAAGAATGAGTGCTGGAGCTCAAAGTTCTCCACTGGTGCTGCTATTAGTAACATGGGCACCAAACACCAAGATCGCGTAGTCTGGAATTCACCTCAGGCCTCTTCAATCCACGGCCTGACACTTGCTGCCCTTTTATCTCACTCTTACCGAGCCCTGCTTTATTCCTATTTGCCGCCTTTCCCTGTCTCTCCCGTTTGTGTGTTTTTATTTCTCTTGCTCACAGTTCGTATCAAATGAGGAAAAGTCAGTGTCGGTGCCGAAAAGAGTGCTGGTGGGATCTACCGGCAACCACCTCTGGACGCGGTGCCCTGAGCGGAGGACGCTGCCGCAGGGGGGTGGAGGTGGGGGGGGGGGGAATACGAACTCCCGCAGCTGTAGCGCAGTAAGTGTTGGTGTGCGCCTAAAGCAGGGGTGCTTCTGGGCTCAAAGAACAAACTGGCCATGATGGAGGCCTTTGCCTTTTTGTGCCCCAACGAGAATCGCCACTGCCATCTTTGATCGGGTGCGTCACTGCGGAATCCTAGGCTGCTCGCAACTGGTGGGCTGGTGATCGCGGCTCTTAGAGCGGTGGACTGGGCGAGATGGACCTGGACAGTTGGGGAGCCCCTGAATCTCTTGGAAGTTGTGCCGCGGGATTGGCCACGTAGCTGCATCTGGACCCAGTGATACAAGGATGGCGAGGCGGACCGCGTATCACCGGAGCCCTGGCGCAGTAAGAGTTGGAGTGCACCCGGGCCTGCTGTTGCGTCTGCAAGGGGCTGAGAGGAAAAGGGACGAGCCTTCCCGCACTGGGACATCAACAACAATACCGGGGTCTCTTTTTCCCCTGGAGCCATACCTCGTTGGGCTAGAGTTGGGTCTGAGCTGGCTGTACTTCCCAGTGTCTGGCTGATGGAACTCGTTATTGCATTCTGGCTGCATCTTGAGGATGGTGGGGATGACGCCATGAACACCACCATCTTTCTCCGAGGTCATGCAGAAATGCCTCGGAGAAACGCAGCGTCATTTTCCGATTTGGGGGCGTGTTTTTCTTTCTCTCCTCTTCCCATTGGCTGGAATGTTTACATTCCAGAGGAGAGAAAGAAACTAAAAAACACGCCCGAATCCGAAAAAGACGGGGCTTAAATGGACAGAGGCCGCTCTCCTCCAATGGCTGGCCTCCGTTTAGGAAGCCAGCCAATGGAGAAGAGGGCGGGTTCAAGCCCCACTACTGAAAAACATTAAATCTCGCCAAGCGCAGCCTTCGCTAGCCGAGACCCAAAAAGGAGCAACAAGATGGCATTTGTCAGGGGCAGGATTCCTTCTAAAATGGCTGCTTTGCAATGTTTTATTCTACACCCAATTTACTTTGCATTATGGCCAGGGCTGATCTTATTTGTACTAGGGGACTGCACTTCTTTTGTTGACGACGGGCACCATGCCATGTTGTGATACCCTCAATCGGTCATAACTACTTGTCTCATTCTGAGGCTCGTAATTTATTTTATTTCCTCAATTTGCATTACAAATACCAACATGCTAAGTGTTCTTGGTGAAACAGCCAGGTCTGGGTTAAAGTGTCAAATATGATATCAGCCTGCTTTGCAATTATTGGAACTATAAAACGAGTGGGGCTGGAAGAAAAGCATTTGAGGCAACAAGGCCATATACTATAGGGAAAAAATGCACACAATCATATATGAGAATGATATTGCATCTCTCCTCAGAGTTCCATGATTTTATAAAGCACTTGACCTGCGACCTAAGGCTTCTTTCTATGTGATCAATGAAATTATTGGTGACTTGCAGTATCCTTATAATGTAATGGTGGACCTGTCTAGTTGTAATATTCGTTTTGTTTTTTTAAAGAAACCACATTTCAGTACTCAATATAGTCCGCTTTATTTCAGTAAGAAAACAGTTTTGAAACCTATTTTCCCAAA
Organism: Triturus cristatus; assembly: GCF_964204655.1. Taxonomy (NCBI): domain Eukaryota; kingdom Metazoa; phylum Chordata; class Amphibia; order Caudata; family Salamandridae; genus Triturus; species Triturus cristatus. Next base: position 278,578,467 of record NC_140589.1, on the reverse strand, counting down.
GGGTAATAAAAAGATGGTGAAAACCTTATTTATTTTTTCTCATCATCCATACAGTAAAATCCAGAACCACTAGCCCCTGAATACCAAGTGATAAATACCAGAGACGTTTGTAAACAATTTGCCTCATAACCAGCTTGCAAATTATAAATAACCATTTAGCAACCCACTCATAGAGAATTATATAACATTCCAAAACATACTGTAGAAAATATATAATATTATAAAAACAATATATTATAGGATTGTTTTTCTAAAACTTTAACAAAAGTGCTAAAACTAGAGCATTTCTTTCTTTATAAAAATGGTACTTAAATCCAAAAGGTAAGAAAAACATATGTTTGGAATTTTGAAACGTAAAATCTAATGGAGTAAATGGTACATAATACAGTTTTATTACGAATTAAGTTATTTAAAATAAAAACGTTATTTAATGAAGGGTCACACTGTTGAACAATTCTCTTTTGTATTTCATGGAAATCCTTGCCCAATGTCCCAGAGGACACTGTCACAAAGAATGGTACAAAGTAGACCTAAAAATGAAGAACAATCAATAGACTTTTTTTAGTTTTTTCACTAGCCAATAGGACAAAAATATTTCAGCTATGCAAAAGGTGACAGGCTCACAGAATCAAGAAGTAACAAATGAAAACAATAACGTTCTGAGTTTTTAAAAAGTGACTAGATCTTCTTGAGTTGAAGGGGCACAGAGGGATGAGAAGGACCATAAAGGATGGAAAGCGCTGCCTAGATCAGGCCTGCAGATCTCATATTATGCTTTAAGAAATAATCTGCAAAACTGAAAAATCCATTAAAATTGTAATAAAAAAGTAGCCAGTGGAAAAAAAATAACGCAAACAAAAAATAGACGGACATGAAGCCATAAAAGGTTATAGTTCTAGTCAGTATAGGTTAAGAACACAGATACTATTTACGCACATATATTAAACAATAATTGCGATATGCTATATTTTATTTGATAACCAGGAGCACTGCTTTCTAACAGTCTGGATCAGTGATGGTGTCCAAATTAACTGTATACGTGCCATGAGCCTTATGTCAATGGATGCAGAATTTTACGCTGTGCAATGCAAAGTATCAGAGCCTGTCTCTTTAAAATGTGCACCCTGGTGTGTTGGAAAGACTGATTGTCCTGGGCTATTCAAGGCACAGTTACCAATCAAAACGTGTCAATTGTGCGTCATTGCAGCTTATGCTGAGGTTCGAAGCATGATATGGAACTAGTAATGTGTATTAACACAGGTGTAATATAGACCAGATCATGATTTCTACTAAACTTTTAAAAATGTAGGAAATGTGCACTGTGCTTTGTGAAGGTTTAAAGGAGAATGCAACGCGGGCAGAGTTCAGCGTTTTAATGAACGGCATTACTTTGTGTTGCCTTTAAACATTTATGCCCCAGGCATCGTACATGATTACAAATAACAACCTTAACTATTTCGAAAAAGATCTGTGATTTCTGCATGGGGTGGCACCAGTCAACCTGCAAAGAAGTGCCCGCTCTTCGTATCTCAGCAGGTGATCTAAGTATTGGTCCATAGATACAGAGCTAACAAGAATGAGGTAAAACAGAGGTCTGCATTTCATGTGTATGTAGGTGGTGGTACCTTTGGGGAGCACTGAATGCATGTTATTTATAAGAGAAAGGCACCAAAATCTAAGAAACAGTGAAGCACCTATGGTTTCAGATTAGGAGGCCATAGGTGTTGAGGAGGCATGCCAGCAACCGGGCACTTTAAAATATTTAAACATTCAGGATTTCCGGTTTCTTCTTTGAACTGGAATTAGAGGTACTGTGCGGCACTGCTATAGGTGATTACAATTGGTGTGTGAACAAATCAATTTTTGACTTTCCAAGTGTTAGGATGCTTTTGTTAAAAAATGCAGTGGAATCATGATTGTAAAACAGGCTAGTCTCCAGATTGACGGGAGGGGGAGGGGGAGGTGCTTGTGTCAGGTTCCTTATAGATAAATAGCTGCTTTATTTTTTCTCGGAGTCCTCTTTGGGAGTGGACTTGTTGTATCTCTGGCCAATACCATATGGCACATGAGCTGCAATGGTGCCCATCTGCTGTGCGCCTTCTATGTGAAACATCTGGTCGTCAAAGAAAATATGGGGGCGTATTTTCTCCAGAACTGGCCCTTTTGGGGCACCTGCGAGGAAAAGTGCTTCATCGATCTCCAAACCCCAGCTACGCAGCGTCTTCAGCGCGCGGGCACCAGAACTTGCTGCGCTTCTGGCCGTGACGAGGTAGGTTCTGATTGGGCAGTCTAAGCGGGCACCTTTGGCATAAAACTTCCTCTGGAGTTTTCCAAGAGCTTCGAGGAAGCCTTTTAAAGGACCCTTAAAAGAAATATAGAAAAAAAGGTTAATCTCATGATAATGTTTTGCAATTTCACATTTGGGCCCAATAAGTCCTCTTCAACAAAGTTTGCTAGAAAGTATGTGGCGAAATCTGTCATGTATGCTTGTAGGGCATTTTGGCTTTAGCGAGGAAGGACCCCCTTCTGTAATCCCAAATGCTTGTGTGCTATTAAAGGCCACCCTACATTATGCGACTGCGTGGGGACTATCTTATTTGCTCTAACACTTTCCCTTTATGAGATATGCATTGAGGTAAAGGGACTCATGCAATCTAAGCTCCTGGGTTCTTGCTCTGAGCCCCTGCCAGACCCGCTCGGTCAGAATCTGCTCCAGCATCCGCTAAACTAGGGTGGTCTGGGGACTCCAACGATACTGAGTGCATTTAACACCTACACCCATGATGCCCCTTAATCTCCTCAGAAAAATCAACAGGTGATGCAAGATGTCCTTGGCCACCCCACACCAGGGGCGAGGTCAAAACACTATTATGACACGGGACAGGGTTTTCTGCACATTATCAGTATAATGATAGCAACATTGCTTGCTGGCCTAGCGGTGGGTCCCTTATGCACCCTCCTCACATCAGCGTACTGCGCTTTTCTGTAATATGGGCATCTGTGTTTTTCTTCCAAACCAACAAATATTTTCAAATATGTGCAGCAGGAATAATAATTTGTAACAGAGACTAGGATTTCTATTTCTCCTTTAAATATGCTTTTTTCGATGTTTGAAACATCCAATTTCTTAACAAAATAATCTAACACAATCACCACACAATGTAGCATATATATTTGAACACAACACCCTAATTCAGACATGCCCCACCGAAAGTTAAAAGAATGAACTCGGCGAAAATTCTACCAATTCCTAGCAGTCATTGCAAGTAACTCCATTCAAACATTTGATTTTGATGTTTCTTAAAACACAAGGATTCATTTTTCAAATGCAGATCACTTTGTCCTCGAAATGCCAAAAAATGTGCTCTGAAGCTGTTTTACACTGATCTGGTGCTTAAACCATGTCGAACAGGGCAACCACGCTCTCACAAAACTTAACAAGCACTGGCAGAGTCAATAGGTCTCGCCTTTGGGACCTTATAAGTGTTTAGCCATGCAACAGTTGCATAACTAAATACTTATAAGGTCCCAAAAGCGAGGCCTATTGGCTACGCCAAGCAGAAGTGATCGCGATCAAACATCAAAGCGGCACGAAAGTGAAAGTAATCGCGGAAAAGCGCGCCCGCGCACATGCACTGTAGCTCTAGGCTGGCCCGGTAGCACTTTTTGGAGCGCTCTCAAAAAAGTCACCAGACCAGCGCATGCGCTGGGTCAGTCGAGACCTAAAAACGTGTGCCTCACTCGACAATCAATTCACAAGGCCAAGGACTATTGTATACTTAACCTGGCTAACAGCCATGGAGAGTCAATCACTTAAAAGCACTGCAGTTTGGGAATATAGAGTCGGATGCACAAAATGCCAGGTCCCAATGCAGTCAGTGGTTTTATATCCAGACCAGACTGCCACCTGGCCTTTTTTTTGCAATGTGACTGATGCCCTCATGAGTGGCATCACAAATTGCGGATTCGCAGGAGGAAGCAACATCTTCTACCTTGAGAATATTAATTAGGCAGCAGGCACTCTTCCACCCCTTGTGAATGCAGGCAAATGTAGGGCCGGGGGCCTGGAAGGGACTGCAAACCTCAGTGCCTGCATATTGTTTTAAAGGTAACCCTTAAAGACACAGCTACAATCATTTAACCGTTGCTTGCGGGCCTCCAAAGCACAGGATGCTGCAAATCGCAGGCTTTGTGACCGCAAAAGAGTTTCGTGCATCGGACCCATAGCTTGAATTTATTTTCAATGTGTCTTTAACTGTTCCTGCGGATAGTTATTTAGCTCTTACATTTCAAATCAGAGTACACCACAGTATATTTTGAAATCCCTTTGCACACTGACTAAATCCTATACACTTATTAAGCAAGGCATAAGACTTTTTGGACTGTTTCAGATACAATAATGTGGCTTTTCATCTACTATTTTTATTTCTCTTGTCCTATTGATGCAGTTTCCATTTTTCTTTAATCTGTCCTAGTTCCCGTGAATATTAAAGGAGCTGCATGTATCTATGCCGTGCTCCTCGCCCACTGCTCAATGTCGTTGTGTGTCTTGAGAATTGAACTGACAGCCCTTGTGTAGTCTGAATGAGCATACTTACCTTACTGCTGGTCTTCCCACTATGCAGTTTCACAAAGTACTTTGAAAATTGTTGCTTTGTTTGTTGTGATTGCTTCTGTAGAGACTCCCTCTTTTTTTGAGTGGAAACCCAGGGGGGAATGGCCCTCTGCCAGATCATAAGTGGCCTAATGTTTCCAGATTCACAATACCTGGGTGCACGCCCGGTATTATCGGGTGTAGATCCGCACCCGGTAAGAATGCGGGTCTTACAGGTGGCGCAATCGGCTCACGCACAGTCCTGTCACTGACAAAACTCTGCATCACCTGTGGAGGGGGTAAGAGTGAAGCTGAAATTGATGCTCCCCTTGTTTCAAAGGACCTGCCCTGCCCCATATACCTCCCTGACCTGTGTCCTGCTCAGTATCTGCTAAGAGGAGTCAGTATCTCTGACTGGGATTATTACTTGGGGAAAACCAGCAAAAAACAATCCTCCTGGGTCAGCGTGGTTATTCCCTGTTCGAGAGAAAACCTTGTAATGACCGTATTTTGTTGGCAGATACCGTGCAGAATCGTTAATTCTGGCACCAATATCGCTTCATTAGAAATTCGGCACACTCGTACTGAGGGTGTAAGTGTTTTAATCCTTGGATGTAGCCTTACTGCTAGAGCTGTCGACCTCGAAACTCGGGAATCGGGTTCGAGTCTCGGCAACAACGCTCAACATCCTGTGATTCTGGCCAAATCACTTACTCTCACCGTTGCTAACAAAAAAAAAAATATATATGAATGTGTCCTCATGTAACGAAACTGGTGCTCATGTAAAGCGTTCTGATACCCGATGTATCGTCTCTAGTTCGTGCTATATAAAACTAAAGTTTTTCAGAGAGGTTAGTAGAACTTTGTGAAACATGCCGAACCTAAACTGAGACTATGAGACTCACTGCGCCTACATTTAACACTGCTGGTACAATCAAGCCCTAAGTCCATTGTTCTGGGAGAGTATGGTGACTCTATCTTTGGTACAAACTGACCCTTTGTGCATTTAATCTCTTAGGTCATTAAACCTATTGACCACATCATATTCCTAAACTGGCTGTGCGAGCTACAATGATAGATGGAAAGACTTCACAATCAACATGAAACATACAAGTGAGACTATATACAAATCCTGTGAAGTTCCATAAGGATCTGTCTCTTCAGTTATGACAGAGTTGCATCAAACACACAAAAGGGGATGGGAGGAGATGTAGCCTAACTGCCAGAGCTGCCGACTTTGGAATTGGGGAACCAGATACGAACCCCAGCATCGGCTCAACATCCTGTGATGCTGGGCAGATCACTTAATAATAATAAACAAAAACAACAAAAAAAAGACCTTTTTTTAATGTAATCTTGTGCTCATGTTAAGCGCTCTAATGCCTATAGGTCAAGTTTCCACTTTACAAAGCTGCAACAAAGAGATAGTCTAAACCGCTGGCAATCGCTCTGGGTAGCGTTCCAATCCTGCTCCTCATAAGGACGACCCATCCCGAACTGCCAGGTGAGGTCCCCTCCAGAGGAGAACACAAGTCCCAAGTGGCCAAGGATGTGCCCAGATATGGTTCCCTTGCTTGCTGTGCCACAGGGTCCAAGCTAATGAGGCAGAGACCAGTTTGAGGATGCTCGTGTTCCTTTTAGGAGGGAGACTTACCTGGCAGTATGAGATGTGAGGAGCAGGGTCAGAACTGCTTTTCATAAAGCAGCATTATGCGGGATAGCTGCAATGACTTGCCTGGTACATTGAGCCATACAAATTTAAAGATAATAAAGGGCATTTCAGTTTTTTTTAAATATGAATGCAGATATAGGATATATATATCACAAAACACATACAATTTATTTTTCACTACTGGACTGACAGAATCAAATACTAGAACACAATACGTAAGTATAAAACATTGACAGATTTAAGGATTTCATACTGATATTAGAAATTAACAGTTAAATAGCAAATTCTGTTGATTCAGTAATTACCTGAGCAAGAGGTTTGTTCTCAAACTCTTGTTCATTTTCAAAGAATGCATCTAATCCATGCGCTTTCACAATTTGCTCAGACTCATCGGAGAAGAGGACGGCATCCCCGTCAAACGCCACCCTGAGTTGCTTGTCTGAGAAATGCATCGATTTTCTGGCTGTAAACATAGTGGCAGCGGCAATTCCTAAAAACAAAAAAAACAAAAAATAATCCAGGTTGGATTACGCGTATCCGGAAGATTTTGAGCTTGATCTAAAAAGTTTTTCCCATCTACCTTGTTTGCAGCCTTACAACCTCCAAAAAAGCAGTGGTGGAAAGTCCACCATATTCAGCATTTTTCAACCTGTGGCGATGGATGTCAAGACAGGAGCCACTTTAAAAACATTTCAGTAAACATTCACCAATATCTCTCATTACTGATGAAAATTCTTCCAGCACATTTGACAACTGGAAATGTCTCCCAAGCAGGAGAAAAGAGGCAGTTTCCACAATGTAGTTTTGCTAACACCTGGGATAGCGCAGCATGTTAAGGAAAGCCTACCTACCTTTATCTGACAGTTCTTTCCCAGATGGTCTTTCAAGGAATTCTGAGGTGATCAAACTTTGAATGTGCTGTTTTCCTGAATGATTTAGGCCATGGTGAAAATATGTGGCTAAAAACTAGTGTGATGCCGTATTACTGCTAGGCCTGGGCGGTAAATTCCGTTCCGCTCGCGGAATTTGGGTAATTTCGCGATCCGCGGAATTGCCCAATATTCTGCATTCCGCGGCTTTGTGGAATTTTTTGCTTGTTCGCATTCTCAAAATGCGTGTTTGTGAGATATTTCCCCCCCGAGCATGCAAACAGCATTCGCGAACAGGAAAAAAGCATCGCGAACAAGCAATTCCGCGTGTTCGCAGATTTTCTGTGTGCTCGCGGAGATTTTTTACTGTTTCGCGGAGCTTTGCGTAGCGCGACTACGCAAATTCCGCCCGCCCCTAATTACTGCACCAGGTACAACCCGATTTGGGTGCAAACTTGGTTTCCACCCAAATCGTAACATGAAGGACACTTGAAATGAGGCCCTAAAGAAATTAGTTATGCTGCCAGAGAAGGGGATAAGAATATTTTTGCTGGATTCTCCATTACTGTCCTCCACTAATTCAGGAGTGGTCTTGTTTCTTCAAAGACTAATTGTCTCGTATACACTCCTTGAGGTGAACATGTTTGAAAGTTTGCGGGACAAACCTGGAGTATTTGCCTGCCTTCGTTCTGGATGAAGCACGGGTGATTCATATGTAATATGTACCTTATAATCCACTACCGTCTAAAATAAAAAGTCTATCAACCATAACTCTGCAAAGTATTCATGGCATTAAAAAAATCATTCTTATTGCATAAGAAAATAATGGACACGTAAAGAAATAATTTCAAAACTCATAATTGGTGCAATTTACTGCTCTGATACACACATCACAAAATATCAATTTTGGGGAAATTGCCTATTACTCCTCTATTAAACAGAAACGATTTAATTGTAAGAAATGACTCAGAAAGTTATTTCAAGTTTCAGAGGCTCGCTTTTGACAAACGTTTACATGCGTGGAATGCGTGGACATTCATAAAGCCTGAATCAGCTCTTAATAAAAGCAACTCTGGGTCCTGAACATAAAATCATCCAATGCTGTGGCTTGAGAGGGGTGGAGCATGTTTTAGAACCACTCCTGCACATGACTGACCTGTGATTTTCAAATTTTCACGAGTTAGAGTTAATTCGAGTCTAGAAAAGATTGTTCGAGACTATATAGAGACCCGTCACCTGTACCGGTAGGAGTGCGGGGATCTGTGTAAGAGGCAGACAGGAGACGTGCTGAAGCAGACAGGCAGGGTACACATATATGTGTCTTGTGTAATTGGAAGCAGGCTGGTGTGTTGTTACTGCAGTGAAGACCACCCTTCACTGAGATTTAGGAGGGCTTACAACCAGCTGCATTTTGTCCAATGTGTCACTAGAGTCAGCATCACGCATCCTAGTGCTCGGAAGCCACTATGTAGGAGAATGAGCGCTGCATAACAACAGTATATAAAATTTTAAAAATTATTTAAAAAAAAAAAAAAAACATTGGTGGAGCTTCTCAAAGATTTTATAAGAGGCAGGACAAGAGGCAGCAACAGGCACACTTGTGCTAACAGTGTCACAATAAACACATATGTCCAAGAAGCCCCCTCTGGGTGCATGCCATCTTCAGGCACATGTCACCGGGCCAGGAGAGAAATGGGAAAGCTAAAAATGTAGCTAGGGATCCGTGCTGTATGGATCCCGAGCTAACCTTAGAGGTGGACTTGTCTGGACCTCATCATTGTGGTGACGGTATCCGCAGTGCATACACCGCCAGTAGCACGTTGCCCTTGAAAACAGCGGGTTTATGTGGTGGTCAATCGATGGGCACATTTTAATATCCAAGGCTTTAAAGATCGGCCGCATGAGAGAAGAAGCAGAGCTCACAGAGACGGATCTCTAAGGTAAAGAATTAGCAGTGGTCAGAAGCTCTTTCAGTGATTGATATTCATTGCATAAGATGAGCCTGCGCCTCAACTAGCTGCATAATCTGCTACAGACAGATGTTCCCGCCAGGTAGGGCTCTCAGATTCTCTACCCACAAAAGCCTAATGTACACGTGCTCTGCACACATATTCTGTCTTGCGTAAACCAGTTCAGCTACCGAGCCCAGCTTATATTTCACCCTCTACTTACAGTCCTCACAAAGCGATAAGTGAGCTGCAGCTGTACCAGCTGACACTTCCACCAGGCAGGATTCACCTTCATGTGCTGGATCTCCTGCCTGAGACATGCGAAAACATGCAGGCCTTATGCTTCGTCCAGGTTGGTCAGTGCCGAACTGATATTGCGGGTCTCACGTTTGACCTTGGGCTTGCACACAATTCAGAAACCTCCAAAGTATCAGTCAAACCAAATTCCTACACAGGTAGCTCCCATATCTCCTTGTACCTCTGTAAGCTGCTATACCAATTCTTACCCTGCAAATACCAGACATCCAAGTGTTTCTCCACAAATACTTTACAAGTATAAAAATGGCTGAGTTTGAGGCAACCTATTGCTGCTCTAACAACATCAACTGGCCAAACACATCCCAACCCTGAAGCCGTGCTGTAAATCCTCTATCATAATGTACAAAACAAGCATTGGAAAGGGCGACCGGTCTTGGTGCTATTGGCTTTATTAATGTTAATATTTTTTAGCCATGTATCTGTATTTACCACTACTTTGAGCCAGGGGAAAAGAAAAGTTTTATTTTTTTAATCATGTAAACTGAAGCCTACGAGGGGAGGTGGCAATGATATTCTTTATGCTGGAGTATCACACATTCTTGTATTTGGCCACAAGATGCCACTTTGGGCTCTACTGCCTTCAGAATAAGCACAAAGAAAATATCTTCCGATTAAGTTAAACAGAGACCTGACATTTTACATGTAATCATTGGAAAGGAACACTATAAATGAATGTAATGTAAATTAATTTATAAAATAACACCACCTGACAATGTGTTTAATAAATTCTGAGTTGTAAAACAAGTGAGAAGAAAATATACCTTATGTCTCCTAACCTTTCCTGCACATATCTGCTGCTCAGCAATGTTTGGATGTGAAGGCGATTTGACTGGGGTGGAGATGGGGCAGGTGGCAGGGGGAAAGAGGCACAGGAGACGGAGGATGGAGCAAGTGAAAACACGAGCACTCAAGCGGCATGCTCAAACACAAAGAAAAAAGTTGCTCCTAAAACGGAAACAGTGGATGGACACAAGTACTTGGTACATACTCTGGGGAGGGATAAGCATGCCATGGACAAATGGGGATAAAGGATATGGGAGTGATGGTGGAGTGAGCAAATGGTATGTCTATCGGCACGCCGAAGCCCACAGTTTCAATCCAAAATGTCTCTTTGAGAAAACGCATGTGCTGTCTAGCTGAGACCTAAACACAGAAAAGGCCTGCACCCCTCAAAACCAAGAAAAGGCTGCCCTCAAACCCACAAATAAGTGGTTCAACAAAGACTTGGCTGATACAATTGGCCAATTTTACAAATCTAAGTTAGAGGCAGGCAAAACCCTCTGCAAAATATACAAAAGTAGCATCTAAAGTGATCTTTCAAATCTACCAGGAGGTTCTCACTCCAAACAATAATGGCATGTCTCAACAGTATTTCAAGGGCCTTCTTACCACTTTCTAATCTAAAACTACAGAAAAGGCTCCATCACGTGTACCTCAAATCCATCTCCTTCTCGTCCCAGATCTCTGCCACTAGTATACTCTAGATTTTCTACATACACTCCAATTGTCACAATTCGCTTTCTATGCTCTACCATGAGGGTAGCTTGCCTGGTGTACTTTCTAGCGCTGAACTAAGCACTCTGACCTGTGCTACACCTGTATACGGACTTCCAGATTCTTGGACAATATTTTCAGTTTCCCTTTAATTCCGGGTTCATGCCGGGTTTTGTCTAAGCCTGTTTCCTTTTCTTGACAAGGACTCCAAATCCTAAAATTCCCTGTTATGTGTTTCGTCTCTGCTTGTGCAGGCCAAAGATGGATGGGGGAATAAACACACCTGTGGCTAGTAGGTGCTAGCTTCTTCAAACCTCTATTTTCTTCAGTCCAGCATGGGTCATTGTAGCAGTGTTCCTGTTGGACTGACCTTTAGTTTCTAAAGATTCCTGATTCTCAAGCAATTGCTACCCTTGTTTCCTGAACCTGCACTGTTTTTCAGTGTATCACAGTTTCTAGAACCAGCAACATGGCTTTCTCAACGACACTATTTTGTAATGTTTCCTTGTTTCTCTAACGTCCACTGTTCAGTGTTCTGCACTTCTCTATTTCTTGAGTTAGCACTGTTTCATTGCATCCTGATTCTTTGAACTTTCACTTCTTCTGTAGTTCCCCTTTCAAATTTCATCTGTTCCTTTACCTCCATCCTTAGTTCTTATTTTTGCAATTTTTTATGCAGGTCCGGCTTGGACTGAGGCCACCAGAGCACTTTACAATAGAACCAGACGTTACATGTTTTTATGCAAGGTGAGATTAAGTGATTCGCCCAAAATCGCAGGATATTGAGGTGAGGATGGAATTCAAACTTGATTTCCAGTTCCAGAGATCGACAGTCTAAACTCTTGTCCACATATCACTTGCTTGATTGTTTTCTGCCAAGTGTTGTCTTTGTTTCCTCTTCTTCCTTTTTAAGCACTACTTCTCTCTAGCTCCTTATCTGTCATAGCTGTGTACTTAATTGTCCATCCTTGCTGTTACCACCTTGCGTGTTCCTGTGTGATGGCCGGGCTTCATGTGCCTAGCTGACAAATTTGATGATGTTTCTCATTCACAAAGAGTATAATCTTTATTTTACCTTTTCTGTCATCACTATAGGTATCGGCTCACAGACTCTACCTTTGGACAGTGGCATACATGTAGGTATTTCAAAGTCAGTATCAGTAACAGTAATTGTAGGTGAGGAACATACTGTACTTCTGTTATAAATGGACCTGATATTTCCGATCAGTACCCCACTTAAGAGAGATTTGTTTGGAAATCACTAAAAAGCATCATCGTCATTTCTCTTCTGAGCAAACCAAAAGCTAACTCGAAGGAGATGGCTACCTATTGCCCGATCACTAATCACCCTTTTAGTGCACACAAGATCCTTGAGAAAGAGGTTTCAAGACAACTACAAGTGTATGGCAAACTGTTCCTCTCCACGATCATCTGTCTGGTTTCATGCTCCACGGGATACTGAATCAGACCTGACTTTCATCTGACAACACCTACTCTAGTTGGATGAAGATAAGAATTCAGCACTCATATTTCTAAACCTATCAGCAGCCTAAGTAACCCAACTGTACTTCTGCACAGGCACAGAACATGGGATGTCTTGTCGAGTGCCATCTTAATCACGTTCTTCTACTAACTGCAGCCAACATGTTAGATTCAGAGCATTTGAACTGACTTAGCACACATTCCCCTGTGAAGTCCCCACGGCTCTCCCTTATCATGCTTTCTATTCATCATTAACATGCACCCTTCCAACACCCAATCCCTTCCAACTGGAAAATGGCCCAGGAACTCAAGGCAGCATTACAACATGCTTTAGCCGTCGCTCTACTAGATAAACTGGAGCCAAGACATAGGCCAAGTCGGCTGGAGGATTAATCTCTGGCCAATTTTCATTTATTTGGCATCTAAATTTAGATCTGCCACCTTCCACTACTGCAAAAGTGAGGAACATAAGGATATGATTCTGCTCCAAACTCTATTTCATACACCAAGCAAAAGCAGTGACCAAGAAAATAAATGTGTATCCTTCTCTGTTTTGGAAACGTCTCCCTCTCCTGGAAATGGAACATCAATTGAGCTAACAAGAGCCTCGCAGATGTTTTTAATATCATCTATGCTGGTGTCCCAAATGAACATGTTAGTAGAGTGTAAAAGTTCCAAAACCAAATGGACAGAACATACCTGAATCTACAAAAGACAGACTACATCTACCTGCCGTCAAAGCTCTTTGCTGCATGCCAACATTCAGAACTGAACGGAAGGTACTCTGCTCTGAACACAAAGCCTACTGGGGCAAGGGACCGTGATACCTACAATACCTTGCAGCCAACTACGACCGTTAAATGTCCTTACAACTCATAACAGCACATTTGATTTATCAAAGACTAGTGAGTTGTCAAAAGATGGAAGGACGACCACCATGGAGTTTAGGGCCCATGGTTGTTGAATGCTTTCAATCCAAATCTGAGGTTCAAATCTAAACTACACGACGTTCAAGAAGAATTTCAAAACTGGCTCATTTATAGCTGAACTCCCTTTTCTTGGGGGGGTTGCTAAGATAATGTTAAGATTACTTTGTAACCTCCTTCTACTCCAGCTGTACGTTTTCTGATCCAACCTAGTACTCTGAAGGAACCATAAGGTAACATGCAGCACTCTACAAAACACATTGTTTATCATGAACCTGGCCTAAGGCAGAAGGGAACTGTCCAGGGGCAAAGGCAAAGATATGAGTAAAGAACTAGCTGGGTTATGTCACACAAATATTACAATTTTGGAATGGAAGAATAAGGGGGGATTTTTAGACTTTCATAGCAACAAATGATCGCCGAATGCGTGAGAAGAACTTTTATTGGTTAGAGAAGACCCAATACTAATGGGAACGTGAATATAAACATAATAGTAACATTAACTTGGCAAAGCCAGTGGGAATGAGCTGACACACTTCTGGAAATTTTTTAATTGCTCTTCAGGCATATATTGAACTTCTTGTGGCTGTATCAACAGCCACTTTAAAGTAAAAGGCCAAGCTCATGCCAGAAATCAAGGGATGGAGGAGGACACAGCGACCATGTCCAGTTAGAACTTGATGTGCAAAAGCCAGGTCTAATATTTTCGGCCTATGTTAAAATATTAGGTAAACAATGTGGTAAAATGGGTGGTAACACTAGATCTCAGATGCTGCAAGTTCTATCAAAATTATAAGTAATGATGACCTGCAGTGCAGTCAAAGCTATAGAAATACCCTGTCCTGATATCGCTACTAGCATCAACTGTGAGCCAATCAATCAAGGATGTATGCACCATTATGCGGAGTTCCCATTCATCTTAATTAAGTTACCTCTTACTTCATTATGCTAACAGAAGTGTAGCACGGAAGATGCTTAGATTACCTGATATTTGCCATGAACTTGATGTTTCGTGTCATTATAACCAACATAACCAATTCTCACATTGACTCTAAAAACTTTTCACCAAGTGAGCAAAAATTTGACAAATAATGACATTTTACAATTTAGGGTGGAAGCCTAACTTGGAAACAAACTAGTCAATGCAATCCATACCTTCTTCTATTGCCTCTCCCACTTTTTCTGAATCCGCAGAAAGATATAAGTTGGTGAGATATGCTTTCAAGTAGCCAATTGGACTTTTGCCACCTGTCATGCAGAAACGTTCAATGTTCATCCCTGAAAAGAAAATGATATACAACGTGAACAAAGGAGCTGTGACTGAATTGTTTTTTAATACACTACTTTATAAATTGAGTCAGTATAATTGCAAATAAGAATGCATCTGCACGCCAAAAATGTTCCTAATTACTTGCACAAAGTTTTAGCATGTAAACTGGTATATGATATGTATGCTTCACATGTATTTATGTAGACAATACACAGCGAGGGAAACATGCAAGGAAGATGGAACATTACAATGACATCTCACAGGACACAATAAAAAAAACACAAGGAAATGCCCCTGCAGCAAGCTTTCTACCACCACTTCCGAAGCCACGAATCGTATACAGTGCCATTACTAGGAAGTAACAGTCTACCTCCATCTTGAGAACTCTAGCAACATAGCTGGTTTCTGCAGTAACAATATTTATCGAAAGTCTAGGCACAAGAATACGGATCCCGTTATAGAGCGGTACCTTGAAATATCTCTGAAGACAGGCAGCAAGCACCCGAAATGAGAATTGCATTGGTTTCATCAGTCACTTCCTGAATCATCTGAGACAGCTCAACCATGTAAAAAACATGTGGCGGCAAAAAAGGAACACCAGCCCTTGTAGTCTGCCCAAATCCACACTTTCTGTACCAAATGAAGAACCTACTTCTCTAGATTGACACAGTCTCTTACTCCTCGAAGTGAATCCAATGCTATTAAATGTGCTATGTTTTCCCTCCCACACTGGAATAGTGTGTTAGTGGATGCAGCAAAACCGGAAGCTGAAGAATGCAAAAAGCCATGTGAAAGTCGTGCTTGCTAGCACCCCTCCTACATTATGACGTAGCACAGTTGAGTGCCTCTTTTTTCAATGCTGCCGCTAGCTGGTCAACAGTGGTAGAAAACTAACAACTGTTTCAGAGACCTCTCCTGGAAGTTTAGGAGGTCTGTCTTCAGCCGGTGTAGTACTGCAATAGAATGACGTCTTCCTGGGACACTTGAGGTGTCTAAACTCACCCTAGCTGCAATGATCTGTCTTGTCAACCGATATCATTAAACTTGAACTTTCTTCATGCCTTGCAAATGCTCCCATACCCAAACCAGAACTAACAGGTAAAGCCATAACAATGTCCTGCAACAAAGATGCGAAGGAACATGGAAGTAAGGTAAAGAGCTACGAAACAGAGTGGAGGAAAAGAGCAGAGTTAAAAGATACAGCGAACACGGATATGGGACAGAGAGGGTTAAGATGAAAGACAATTTAAGAACACAACTGAAAATGTATAATTCTTTCAGAGAAATGTCCTCGCAAAAGACATGGGGAAGCAAAGGAAATGACGTGACACCTGGGCACAAATGCAGTGATGTATGGGTGTTTTCAAAGGTAACCTGTAAAGAAGCGGGTAAAAACCCGAGATTATATATTTGGAGCACATCATTCAGAGACGTTTACTGGAATATCCTCCAAAGTAGGGTGATGGTTAGTTCCGCCCTGAAAGTTTACCACACACACCCTTGAAAGGTGAACTGATATCTGAATGAAGTGATGACATTTTCCTGTTCAATTGTGATTTTATTTCAGTGTAATGATGAAGGATCAGCTGACAGCAATCACCCGAAGTTAAAATAACATGAAATACCACTCAATTTAATGAGCACCATCCAATTCTGACCTCAATCGCACAATCAGGGCAACAACGTAGAACCAACTACCTTCAACACAGAATGGAGTCAGGTGAATACTGACATAAGCAAACTCATTCCTTATTGAGGTATTGATTTATAAATTGGTCATCTTGCGTCAACACCCCAAACTGTTTTCTTGAAAAAAGGAACCAATAGATTTGCATTTAAAGTACATGGCCACAATTCTTGTGGACTAGTTGATGATCTTGGAATCATGATTTATGAATTTATAGGATTATTATATGAGTCAATTGGTAAAGAAACTTTAATTAGATGTCAATCATTTCATGGTACAGACAATTGAAAACTGGACTATAATAGCGTCTTCAGATTTCCTGGCGCAAGAGGGGTATCCAACACCAACCACCACAACAAGTTATTTAATTGCTGCTGCTAATTAGCCTCTATTTTATCATAGAAGAAATATAAAAAATATTTCAGGTACATGTTTGATTAGATCTAATCTTCTCTATGTAATTTTTAGTCTTAACAATCCTCCGGCCATTCTGACTTTGGACCTGAGAAGCCTATTTAAATTCATAGACATGAACTGAACTGCTTTTTCATGTTCCAATTGTGCAACATTTTCGCAATACAAATTATGCACAATGTGAAGCAAATTTTCAAACCTTAGTTGAAAATTGCAGATGCATTTGTTATCTACGCTTCCCGCTCAAAGTAACCGAATGCATCTTTTTGAAAACATCCACCTAATGCACCAGGTCTTTGGAGCAAGTTCTTAACATTAACATTCTCTAAAGACGTCCCCCTGTGAATTGCAAATATTGCAGATCTGCAGAGATGTCGTAAAAAATACGTTTTAATTGCATCTATAGTGTACCATCATGTCGTGTTGCAAAATATTTATTAAACTTAATTTCTATTTGTATATTACTTTATCGTGGACTTTTTTTTTAACAATGCAAAAGTTCACACAACTATATAACCACATTCTCTACTTAGGTAGACCTCCACTCCCAATAATATAGTGAGACAACTTAGAAATATTCAAGAGTCCCATGGTTTTATCAGATTGTAGTGTATGCCCTAATCTATACATGATACCCATCTGTACTTTACTATACTGCCAGAGAGTCTGCATGTCTGCACCGTCTTTTTGGTGCTTGGTGTTTAGAGCTTTACATTTTTTCCCAATCCTTATGCGTTTCATTGTACACGGACAACCCTTTTATTGTGAAGCAACAAAGGCTTAATGAGTGAGGTAAAGATGGTGCACATTACGAACCTATTTACATGTTTAATACGGGACATAGAGGTCCGCTCATCCACATTGGAACTTGTCACAGGATTTTGGTATCTGCCACATAATTTTCACCAGTGACAAAATGTGTTAAATTCACGACACGCACTCTCCATGTTGTAAGTCAGCTATGCTGAAGTTATATCTCTCGGTATTACGCTTACACTCATTTTGTATTTCCACTTTGTCAGCTCTGATTAAGATCATTTTTATGCCACACTGAAAGCTCTGCATAAAGCCTATAATTGTAGTAGGATTTCCAGTCAGTCTTTTTCCAAAATGAATTTCGCTAAGGGAAAATGTTACATTTTGGTCAACCAAAGGGAGTGTGTTCTTTTTTTAACTGTGAGGCGTGGGTGTGGTTCTGTAATGGAGCTCATCAGGCTCTGACACTAAAAAAGTAGGATGCCTCCCCCACTTGCCCACTTAGACACTCAAATATGTGACCTCTGAGGTTCAGCAGCTTAATTAACACTGAAGACAGGAGTAAGATCTCCAATGTTGGTCCAGCCATGATGGGACATTTGGTAAAGTTTTCAAGGTATTTTATATGCCAGAAAGCAAAGCCCCATGATATTTACCAAAGCCTAACTTATTGTAGTGTGTGCAGTCATGAAAATAATTAATCACCTAACTTAGAACTTTGAAATTCCAGCAGATCCAGGGACTAAATATTATTACATAATGCACAACTAAATACGTGAACATCTTACGGTGCCTTCCTCCTTGCTAACTGAAGCGCTATCTTCCCTTTCTGTGTTCTTGTTGGTCTGAAGACTGAGTGTGTGGTGTGCCAGTCACTACAATTGTCTCTAAACACAGGGCAATTATTCTGCCCATTCCTTGATTCCTGTGCCCCCTTCAACCTGAGAGGGCAAGTGCCTGGATGCCCTGAAAACGTAGATGCGATAGCTGTGGTACTCAGGTGCCCCATACCGTGAGGAAATCAAACAGTCTGTCCTTCTGCTCTTGTGTTAATTTCTGTTTGCATCATTTCAATGTACGTGGAAGTATGTCTGTTGCTTGCTCAAAGCATCTTCACGTTGGGAAATGTCAGGCTATGTTGGCATCCAAAATCCCCCAAGCAAAGACGCTCTCCACCAGACCAGAGCAGCCTCACTAATTCTTCTGCAAGCTCTTACAAGACTGCAGAATGTGCTTGGGCTCTTCCTGTCTGTACCCAACCTACACACGGAATCTCAGCGGCCCAGAGCACCTCCTCCATGGATTGGAGCCAAGGCGATTGTTTTTCATTCTCATACAGTCACTCGTTTGTTTTATTTTATCTCAAACTATGAAGGCAAGAGAATATCATCACAGAAACTGAGTGCATTCTCCAAGATGTCATTCTTTAGCAGTCCCAGCCTATCGTGTCCTTTCTTCACACCAGCCCGTCTACCCTATACGAGGATCCTGATTGGTGGACGCCCTCTGGTGGACGCTGGGAAGCCTTCAAGAGCCTAAAATGTGCAGTTTCATATGGTACTTTTTTCAACATATAAAGTGGTTACAGACCTTTTAGGAATTGGACTTTATGTATTTAAGTCTATTATTTCCATTATAAACCCCTGACATTTTAGATGGACCTAGTTCACACATTTTGACTGCTTTGCTATAGAACTTGATTTGGACTGGAGGTACTTTGGTTTGCATTGCATTGCCCAACACTTCTGGCAGTTTTCGAAAGGTGAGACACGGTCACTTCAAGGAGGTACTAAGGCTGTGTAGGAAATCAGCTAAAGCAATTTAAGTATCCAGCTCTGCAGCGGAGTTCCTCCCAGGCATACATTTAAACGTTGTCTAATGTTCTCTCAAAAACTTTAAATTCCGAGCTGTTGTGGTTTAAAAAACACCACTATTTTTACTACAAAAATGAATATATATTCAAAATGTATATAGGGTATGCTACTCTAGCCCAATGAAAATTCTATATGATTCTATTCGCCTGCACACACTTTCACACCAGTACAGTGCATGCATCCCCCCCTTGGTGATTTCCGTCGCTCGCTTCATTCTGCGGGTCTACTTACAGGAGTTTGGGGAGAGGTGCAGTACTCTCAAATGGCTCAACACATTTTTATCTGGTTGCCAGTTTGTCTCCACCTCTCCTTTTAAGACTGACTTCTAGCCTGTCTTGTGGAGTACCATAAAGCTGAGCAACAAGCCCCTCACTTATTAATAGACGTGCTCAACTCCTGGGCACACTCATTCCGTTTTTTCCCACTTGGCATTATTCAGCTATGCAGAAGATACCCAGCTGCTGGTCATAACCATTGCCATTTAAGCATTGAAGTTTATGTCAGCTCTTTTTGAAAGGATGAGCTACAACTTCCTAAAGGTGAACTGGGACAAAACTGAATTTCTTATCACAAGGGGAGCCTTTTCACCAAAGGCAGATGATTGATGCCCACCCTACTGTGGGCTTCCCTCTTGTGCGATGAAACTGACAAGGTGAGATATCTGAGTATCGAATTTCATGTCAGCCTCACCCTGAAACTGACATGCTAACCTTCATTTACTTCCTCAGTTTAAGATTGCGAAAAATATTCAACATAAGCTTACTCTTGTCAGCAGAAAAAAAGTTGAACACGTTTCAGTCACATCCTGCTATAACTATGCAGGCTCTATATATTTTGCCTAAATTAATCCTGAGGCCATGTGTATAACACAGCTGCAGGTTGACTATTACACGCACCACATAGTACATCCATTTGCTAATATTTCAAGGGACAGCACTGGTTAACAGTAGCCAAAAGATTCATGATAAATGCCTTTGTCTCAGTCATCAGGCTGCCTCAGGTACTGTCCCACATTTTAAAAGAAGGTATTCTTCCTGACACTCGAGTTTTAAATATTGTGTGACCAAGAGCTTCGACTACCAAAATATAGTGAAGGTAAGCATACATATGTAAGTATAGATATACTATAATTGACTCCATGTATGTTCACCGTAACAATACATACCTTCCAGGTATGTAGATGTGGTGTTAAAACGAATAAATCTATACTTACCTATATATGCTTACCTTAAAAATATTTTGGTAGTCGATATTGCGACTACCATATTTCGTTAGCATGATATTTTTGTTTCCATGATTTAAAATTTCATTTAACACACAAAAAAGATAAAACATGAAAACAGAAGTGAATTTTAATATAGATCCATAAAAATAAAAAATAAAAATCTGACACAATAATCAGAACACCAAAAAAACAGGACCAATTCACAATCTTCTAATTGCTTATGGATATGGATAGCTTGGTAAATGAAAGTGGAAAAAGGCGACACAGACATATATAGTGTTTAACTTTTGGAGGTGGATCAAGGCCGGTCTATATAGCCTCACATTATACTTCAGTAGCAATGGTTTCATTAATCATCTTCTAGGCTCAGCATAATACTTGCATAAACACAGAAAATGCAAAATTCAGTGTCCATCACATGGGCAGCTTATTAAAGCTCTATGCCAGGCATTTTGTTTAGGGAACGATACAAGAATATGACTCCTATTTAATCTGACTAATGTCATGGTTTGTTCAGCCCAATTAGGGCGAGAAAGCAAAAGACACACAATTCATGGACGGAATGCAGAACAAATCAAAACATTCACCCCCAGTCAAGAGATCTGGGTTAAATCCATCCTTATTTTGCTCCCCATGCCACCGCATATCAGTGCAAATCAGTCTTGACCCTGTGCCTCATCGGAACAGTCCAGCCCGAACTGCCAAACCAGGTCCTCCCTGGATCGGAAACAAGCATCCTAGGACCGGTTTCGGGGTTTCACCCCTCTTCAGCCAGGATAGCTTGATTCCAGTGGCACAGTGAGCCTAGGACCCACGTCTGGGCATACCTGGCGCACTTAGGTCGAGGAAGCAAAAGACACACAATTGATGGACGGAATGCAGAACAAATCAAAACATTCCCCCCAGTCAAGAGATCTGAGTTAAATCCATCATTCTTTTGCTCACCATGCTTCCCCAGTTTAGACCTGGCCATATGCACATCAGACTTGATCCTGTGCCTCATGGGAACAGTCCAGCCCGAACTGCCAAGCCAGGTCCTACCCAGATCGGAAACAAGCATCCTAGGACCGGTTTCGGGGTTTCACCCCTCTTCAGCCAGGATAGCTTGATTCCAGTGGCACAGTGAGCCCAGGACCCACGTCTGGGCATACCTGGCGCACTTAGGTCGAGGAAGCAAAAGACACACAATTGATGGACGGAATGCAGAACAAATCAAAACATTCACCCCCAGTCAAGAGATCTGGGTTAAATCCATCATTCTGTTGCTCACCATGCCACCCCAGTTTAGACCTGGCCATATGCCAAATCAGTCTTGACCCTGTGCCTTGTTCAGCCCAATTAACACATAAATAAATCACGAGGGAACTCTAGGCACTGCGTGGCCTGAACAGCAAATATAAGCTGTGCCTAGCAATAAACGCCGTCTTCTAAGAGCCACTCTTGTTGGTCAGATGGTTTTTTCCACCAGATAATAAACAATCACCTCCCATCCACGCGGGGGCACATGTGTCCAGTCACACTGCTGGTGATGGAGCAAGGACTCGTATAAAAGAGACTTGCTTGAATGCAATCTTCTCAGATAACTCGTAATACCGTGATAATTGTGTTAGTAAATACTAATAATACGTCAAAAATACATACACTTAAGCTTAGGGGAAGCTTGCCTATGTGTCGTACTAACAAGTAACCCGAGAGTGATTAAAAATGGCTGCTAACACGGGAATCTTTACTGCGCATACGTCAACTGCATCTACGTAGTAATGACGTACCTATGCTTTGGATGGAAATGTTTGCAGCTGCGCAATCGCTTTCAAAATGTCTGCTTCGAACTCGCATGTTAATGAGCGGGCTTAAGCTGAAACTAAGCCCTGCAAATTTTATAAAATGCTAATGCGAAAGATTTATATAAGTAAAGTGGGTCAGAATAGAGATAGGTGGTATAGAGTGAAATCATTTTATTTGAATTTAATATGTCTCTTTCTGACTTCTTTATTAGTTCGTATTTTGAGCCTCAAAGGATGACAGAAGTCCATACCCCACGTGTCCCCTGCGCATGCGTATTTGTAACCCACCAGGAACCATGACGAATTAAATGAAACTCATCTAAGGCCACGACCTCTGTTTGTCCTGGGAACAGAATCATCTTCATGACCGATGAATGAAGAAGTTATTAAATTGTATATTTTTGATTTATAAAAATGTGAACTCGTGGGAAATAAAGCATGGGAAAATAAATTTAGGGGGGGGGGTACATAGAACAATGAGCTCAACGAAAAATATTAAACTTAGCATGGTGTGATGATCATCTCCTGTTTCCCTGTCCAATCAGTTAGAAGTTTCATAAATTTGAAACATTTAGGGGTGGTACATGCCATTAGAAAGGTATAATTGAGGTAGTTTAGTTAGTCAGATACACAGCGAGACGGTGAATGCTGAGAAACAGAGATGCTGTCCGAGAATTAAGAAGAATACTGAAGAAGATCCATTTCCAGACGTAGAACTTTTGAGCCGATTAATTAGAAGAACATCGCTGAAGACTCGAGGAGGCACATAATAGAAGATCGCGGAAGAATCGAGGAGGAAGATGGTGTCAGAGAGGGGTGCGACGCAGGCGTCGTATCTAGAAGAGGTCATCTATCCTGTCCCTGAATCCTGTCCTGAGGCTTTGTCACCTGATCTGTTCCAGGTGACCCTTTCCAATTCCTTGGCCAAGGAGTTGGTTTCCACACCATTCTAGGTAACTATAATTCTGTGTAGTATGTCATTGTACTGCTTTCTCCGTTTCCTCTCTATTCAGGTTCTGTCATCGTAATAACTTTGTTTAACGATTATTCTAATTAAATTTCATTCCCTTCCTCTCCTTGGAGAAGACGGTGTTCTACCTGTATTTTGGTTATTTGGCTCACTTGAATTTACTAGATGAATATTTAAAACTCTCCAGAGTCTGTGGTATTTAAAGAAGGTTTATTCTATGTAAATTTTTACCTTTTCAGTTAACTAAAAGGTCCATTGACCAGAGGAAAGTACATTGGATCAGAAAGGTTTGGTAAGAAATGGTTAGATAAATTCATCTTACAGGTACTTAGTGCAATAAATTGACCCCAGCGGTATGTACTAGCCTATATGAATGAGTGTGTGTTATGGGCCCAGGTGAGTATATGGTAGTTGAGTATCTGAGGTTGGTAACCCGCTGGATCAATAGGATGTAAAGCGCCGTGTCGCACACATACTCTATAAAAGGCGGTCTCAGTGCGCTTTAGTCTAACTCACCTACTGGAGTCACTCACCTCTCCTGACCTTTCTGTGACTGCCAGGGACCAGCCTTGCAGCAGACAGTCAGAGCACAGTGAGACACTTAAGTGATTGCTCTGAACATCTTTATTGATCCTGGGATTTCTGGTAGCTTGTGCAAGGTTAGAAGAGGACTCTGTAGTGCACTGGAATAATATAAGTAATATAATAAGTAATATAATAAATCCACCCAATCTCGCTCCTTCTCCGGGAATGCCCCAAACATCTGGAATGCCCTCCCGCAGGACCTGCACTGTAACCCCTCCTACCTCAACTTTCAAAAAGACCTAAAACATCACCTTCTCAACTTATACTGGTGTCCGTAATCTCTCCTTTGACCATACTTTCTGTTTCCCCTGCATTGGGTATCTTCAGTTTTTTTCCTGACCCTCTCTTCACTCTCCCTCTTTACATATCCTCTCTTCTCTGACCTTAATTGCTACACCCATTTATATTATTTATATGTTCATTACCCGCTAACCTCCCTGAATTTCTGCCCCCCCCTTTTATCAA
Organism: Triturus cristatus; assembly: GCF_964204655.1. Lineage (NCBI taxonomy): Eukaryota > Metazoa > Chordata > Amphibia > Caudata > Salamandridae > Triturus > Triturus cristatus. The sequence goes on along the minus strand of NC_140589.1, from coordinate 278,554,133 downwards.
TATGAGATGTACCTGCGTGTTTTGTTTCCCTGACAAACTGCTGGTTATTTTTGCCCCCTTTTAACTTTATGTGAGATGTACTCGCTTGTTTTTGTTTGCCCTGAACAACTGCTTTTCTTGATTGCCTCTGTTCATGTAAAGCGCTCTGATACCCCTAGGTTCTCGCCAGCGCTATATAAAACCTTTCAAATAAATAAAATAAATACATAAGGACACATGCTGAGCTCTCACACTAACTCATTTACGTGAAGGATGTAGCAGCATCTACGAAGTTGATTGCTTCTGTAATGTTACAATTTTGACACACAGGCATCAGGATTGAACTGTGTTTTGTGTTTCCTTGCTGGCCTGTCTGTCTACGGAGCTTGTACGGACTCTTGAAAAGAGCAGGTGAACCCAGATGCTGCCGACTGCGCGATTTCACGGGTCCATGATCTTACCGAGAGAAAAAGGGAAGTTCAGAAGCATTAAGTTTGGCTTTTTAGAACAAACATACAGACACACTAAAGGTACCCACAGATGAGAATGCTGACGCTCCTCGCCTAAGTGTCGGGTCCTCACAGGTGGCTGTCCTGCCTAGTCCCCCCTCCTGCAGAGCAGTGCATGCTTGAGCATGGTTCACACACACTGCCTAAAGTCAAGTCAACGACAGGCAAATGTGTGACCCAAGGTTGATTTGGCAGCAAAAAACCTATCTTCTGCTTCCGGGCAAAACAGTACTGGGCCCACTGGTTGCAACAAGCTTCCTTGCATGCCATTAGCCATTAGTTTCCCCTTCAACACTAACCCGCACCCCAAGACCTACCCTGGTATAGCACCTAGAAGCTCTATAGTTCTGTGGATTTTCAAATTATATCCCAGGCGCACACACACAGACGCAAACACTCCGACAGGCCCCTTGGGGGAGAAACCATGCAGCAAGCATTATGTCCACTCAGTGACAACACTGGACTGGTGTTGGGCAGCGCCTGCCGCTTGCGACAAATAGCTGATCACTGTGACTAGTTTTGCAAACAGAATTCGGCAACCACAGTTCTTTCACTTTCACACAGCATGCTGCATTGGTTTTATGTTTTGGTATGAAAGTGAAAGAATTGGGTATATCGACTTCTGGTCGGCGTATTCGCAAAAATGATCAGATATTTGGGCGATATTCTTTGAAACAGCAGCTAAGTGGGAGTAATTAAAAAGCAAATTCATGTGAATAAAAAAAAATGGTTTTGTTTTTCAAGAGGAATCCGCTGTTACTACAACACCCACTTATCTGGCGCTTCAAAGAATATCGCACAATATAGCAGCAAGAAGCAGCACCACAGAGCTAAACACCCTGCATGGACTTAGTTAATCTTCTTAGACTAATTTAAATAAACTTAAATTTTAAAACACTACCTGTCCAGTCCCTCTCAGCACCGAACACAATGAGTTTGCCTTTGCAGCAGGCTCCACTCTAATCATGTGTGGCGCGTGCCGCAAGCATGGAAGTTATCACCTCACCTCCCTCAAGCCCTGTCCCACCCCCACGACTCCTGAGCCAATCTAGACACTGCTCCCTTGCTGTTTCTGTCAGGAAACAGCAAGAGAGCAGCGTAGCTATTGGCTGTGAACGCTCATTTGGAGCCTTGGGGGCTGTGGCAACAATGCCCGTGCTCCTACAGTGCAGAGCCTGACGAGGGTTGAAGTGCGCTTGACGGGCTAGTCAGAACAAGGCACTTGTCCAACCCGACATGCGCACTTCACCCCAAGGAGGCCCAGCATCCGACAATCATCAAGCAGGCTTGGAGCGGAGGCTCCCCCCGTCCTCACTCTCCTGTAACTTTGCCCAGGTCATGCCACGCACTGCAGTAAAGAAACAAAGATGGAATCAATAACAGTATTAATTAAACATTTAATATGTCAAAGCAAACAGGGGGGCGATGGCCCCAAGCCCCAATATAGAAACAGCTGCTGGTTTCTGGGGTGACGACAGTAGCAGGAACATAAAGTAAGCAAGGCTCTTTCTGTGGTTCCCCACTTCTTTTGTTTCTGTTAGTCACTCAGACAACATATCATTTTTTGAGGCGCTTCTGATAGAGCAGCGGGTCAATCCTGTGATGTCATCGTCTGCCAAAGTGTGCATGATGTCACAATGAATGCCCCTGACATTTTAGTGAATAGGAGTCCCTGCAGCAGTGCCAGTCTACTGAGTGTTTAACCATCAAGGCACAGTAAGGGTGATGTGGGGGGAGAAGCCCATTTAAGTTAACATGTTTCAGAACCCAGCAAAACCTAAATGTGCCTATGGATATAAATGTACATTTAAAGGGAGAACAACTTTCTGTCTTTGCTACCCTTTTATTTTGAAAGGGTTCCCAGCAGGATACATTATACACCCTTGACATTAGTAAGCTGCAGTCATCAGATCTATGTATGGAACAGTTTCAAAAAAATCAGCAAAGAAACACCACTTTCATAACTTTATCTTTTAACTGACTCCTTAAACCGCCATATGAAGAAAATAAAACAGGGAGTCCACGTCTCCTGCATAATCTGATCATCTAAACTCTCAAATGTCTGGCATAAAACAAGGTTAAACCACAGTCACCCGCAGCTGACACTGTCTAAACCACCTTTAACCAAAGTTTGAAAAAGGGAAAATATAGTAGGTGGAAATGTAAATTAGAAAACACAGTGGCAGAGAAAAATATTAAGCAAACTGCGTTTACTCAGGATCACTGGCTCCCTAACAAGCTATCTCAGATACTGCACTAAAGATACGTGGGCTTTATTGCTTGCCTCGTGCAACAGTGTTTCACAATCCCATCTGATATCGAGGTATTAACCAATTGGAGGGCAACAAGGTAACACGACTCTCCTGCTTTTTTTGTTGCAGTTTATATATAGCGCGAACTCGAGCCGAAGGTATTGGGAGGGCTTTATAGGAACACCTGTTACATTACACAAGGGCGCATCCATTTGTTGTAGGCACGGGGAGATCAAGTGATTCGTCCAGAATCATAGGATGTTGAGCCAATGCCGAGACTCGAACCCCGTTCCCCGGTTCCAAACTCGGCAGCTCTGGCCGTTGTGCCACATCCTCTCCCCATCATCACTGATTTCTGATTGTCAATCCCTCCACCCAGTCACAGGCCTCGAATATCTCTCGTGTGGCAAACTACAGACACAACAGCAGACAGTGTCCTAAAGTGTAACAACAGAAGCAGCTAATCTCAAATATTGGTTGCATACAGCGCCAGGAAGACTCTTTTCGAGTAGGTGAGATGTCCGCTTACACGGAGGTGTGGAAATGTGAGCGGCTGTCCCGCCCTCCCCACCCCCCACACCACCCGCCCCCACCGCCTTCAACCCATCCACCCCCTGGATCTATATGGTGATTACTAGGTAACAACAATAGCAAGTGAGTTAAGGGTTAGTTACTCTTATTATGAGATCCAGATGCAGGAAATCACATATTTAAACAGTAGGGAGTGTGGTTACCCGAGTTATGTAAAAGGGAGTTTGCAATCAGTTGCGTGTTTTGCAACCTAGTCTAAGGATGTAACAAGAACTTGAGCAATGAACAACGCCTTCTAGCTGTATGCTGTGAATGAAAAAGTGGACAAAAAAAAGTGTGTTTGTATGTGTGTGTGTGTGAGAGAGAGAGAGAGGGAGAGAGGGAGTGTGTGTGTGTGTGTGTGTGAAAGAGAGAGAGGGGGGAGAGAGGGGGTGTGTGTGTGTGTGAGAGAGAGAGAGAGAGAGAGAGGGAGTGTGTGTGTGTGTGTGTGTGTGTGTGTGTGTGTTACCAAGCAGGTTGCGGACTGAACCACACTAATGAAAATATCATAGATGCAAATTACCCATAAGGCCTAAAGTCACTAAAGGGGGAGGGTCAGTCTACAGTACCAAGAGGAGTCCTCTCTGTGGTCACTACATGCATCTTTCCTTCCAGACATAAGGCGGGGGCTTCGAGAAGCACAGCGATAAAAGTCATTCCTGGGAAGTACTTTCATATACCCTGTGTACTTTTTCATATGAAGCAGTTAGGGGACCCAGTGGGAATGCTGACTCTCATGTGTCGTTGCTTCTCTCTGTGATCTCACAAGGCATCGCCGTCGTGAAAGGAAGGGCCCTGTGAAAAATGTTCTTGGGTAGGAGCGGCATTATTATTTTATGGTTTTTTTTTATTTGGCTATAATGGGTGTCGGTGGTTTGTTTTTGTATCGTCAGTGAGACATTTGATTGAAAGTTATCCATTTGTAAAAAATTAAAAACCTCCTACAAATATTGTACAAAAAGCCGTCTTTCCACGGGGTATTTCACAAGGCACTTATCTGGGCTGCAAGTAAAACAACGATGTAGGGAGAGTGTATTAAACATAGCCATAGGGTGAGAGAAGCCTTCTGTGTGCAGATACAAGACCACCCAGGAGCCCCCCCCCCCCAGGTCTGCACTTCACCCTGGAATCCACCAGGCCCTCCTCCAGATGACCTCAGACAGCTTCCCTCCCTACTGTGAATGTTTGTGCAGTCAATCCTGCAACCCTGTGCACGTTCGAGTGGCAAGCGAGGTGTTTGATCACTCCTCACAAACCTGGCACACTGTACATAATCCTGCTGCGTGAGGCCGGGGGAGAGGGGAATAACACCTTCAGGAGCCTTGATTAGAATGTGAGGCTCCCCCCTGACAAGTTAAGCCCACACGCTCTGGGGTGAACTTGGCTTCAAAAGTTTGCTGGAAGCTGAAGAAATGTGGGCTGTCGCTCTCGCGCTGACACAGGCAAATAAACAGCCCCGCCGTAGGAAGGTTTATCCAAAGAGAAAAAAAACAGCCGCGCCAACGGGGGCAAAGTGCAATACATCCCATCACCGTGGCAGCTAAGAGTAGCCACAAAAGCCTATTTATTTTACTTACCGTAGTGATTGATGGAGTTTATGAGTCTCACCCCGACCTGGGCGTGATTGTTCGTCATCAGCACGATATCAAAGAGCTCCTCGCTGTCCGGGTAGAGCTCGCGCAGCCTGGCGTTCACCTCCTCCACGGCCTGCAGGTAGAAGATACGAGGATGAGTAAATAAACAGGCAGCCATGCGGTACCCTCTGCTCCGAGGGCAGAGAGGAAGGCACAGACGGCTGAAACGGTAACCATGGTTTCAGTGGGAAATCTGCCAGCAGTAAATAATGTGTGCCACACACGTGCCCGTTATTTTCGCTTTTTTCGTTTCTCTGGTTCCCCTAGCTACTGTGCTTGCCTTGACTCGCTGCTCAAGGGACATGTTTGTACAAGATATATATTTTTTTCAAACGGCGAAGGTATTCCGCCTGGACATGTATGGAAGGGAAAGAAAACGAGAAACCCTGTCAACGTACAGCATGAGAGAAGATGAACCCCACCCTCTGACGTTATCTTGCCAGTAATCGTGTACCTAAAATTGCGTCTGCAGGCAGCGCTTTCCTAAACGAATTTTTGGGAACATGCTGGACCAGCTGTTTGGGGACAGCTTTCAGCTGAATTGTATTTGCACCTCTTTCTCACCCTGGAAGTGGTCGGACATGTGCTAGTTTAAATCCCCTTCCAGGGTTGAAAGAAGAGCGGATACCTCTGAACTTCAAGAGGGAGTAAAGGCAGGGGTTCAGTCATGAGAAAAATGAATTCACCTGTGGGAAAAATCAATCAGAAAAATGTGAGCATGTTCAGCAAGGCTGCTTTCCCCATACGTAAACCGAGTGTACAATACCGCATTCCGGAAATTGCATTGTAAATGGCAATACCTTTTATTAATGTGTTTTTTAAAGCAACACTATATATTAAAGACATTGCCATTTTTAATAAAATAGCTCAATCTCTCAATATGCAAGACCACTCAAATGGTGGCCGCGCTCCTTTCTTTTGGCGCTGCTAGCCGTACGCAGGTTACAGCGAGCTGCGTCTATAGAAAGAGGCGGGGCCAATATTAAAGTGAAAGCGTGTATGGTGCGCTTTCACCCTGAGTGAAAAAACAAAACAAATTAACTTAAAAGGTTCTGTAGCGCGGCTGCTAAAGTGAAAGCGTCCCAAACTGTTAATTAAATAAAGAAATAAGTGCAGCCGCTTAAGTGAAAGTGGTCCGCGCTGTAAATTAAATAATTAAATAAGCGTGGTCGCTAAACTGAAAGTGGCCCCGCGCTGTAAATTAAATAACTAAATAAGCTCGGCCGCTATAGTTAAAGCGGACCATGCTGCAATTTCAAAACAAATAATATAAAAGCAGGTGGCCTGTTGCGATGTCGTGGGTGGAATAGGGGAAGATCATTAAAGGAAATAATGCTGAGTGACCTACAAAGCAGACCCTGTAAGAACACAAGTAAAAAGTCCAGTTATCATGGGAGTTTACAAATGCAGACAAGGCAGTACCAAGGAGGGACTACTAAGACCATTCACAAATGAAAAGCAATGATTTTTCAAGGACAGTGACAGGAGCCAATTGAAAAGATGGGCGGGGAATGGGCAGAGCTCCTATGGCGTACCTCAATACAGCATGCCTCACAGAGCAGCGCATGCACTGCCCAGGCTTGACCTAATAATATTGCTTTAGTGTACCTACAAACCTGTGATTGGTGCAGCTTTCCAGGTGTACTGCTGTCAATGAGTTTCAAAAATTAGCAAATCTTAACCTGTTCATAGGAGTACTTTTATGGATGCAGATTTACTACTCTCTTGAGGTGGATCCCATATCTACACTTTAGTACATACGTTTTTCATAACTCCCATTGCTGACCTTCTACTTGGAATGCTTAACTACGTCAGAAGAAAATGAGGGGTCATTTTAAGTCTGGTGCAACAATTGGGTACAAACTCTCCCCTACTCATAATTTTTTTTAATTTGTTTCAAATTTTAGCACCCGATTTATTTATTGTCGCACATATGGAGAATAGGTTTTATAGGAGTTATATAGGCCTGTGTGAGGACTTTATTTCTACGGTAACACTTGCCACAAACTAAAAGCTGGTGATATGTGCGCTTGCAAATTACAAATCAGCACAATATGCCCACAGCTTCGGACTGCGTTGCTGCCACTAATCGTATAAATATAATTTGCTCTGTTTTTGTGCCTTATTCCCAGGATCTTATTGACCCTGGAAAAGTTGGTTGTGTTTTTAATAGGACTGTGAGCAGGTTGAGGAAATTAGACCACTGACTTATATACAATGTGGTGTGCATTAAGTCATTTTTTAAATTAGGAAGGACACCTAAATACTTGAACACACTCTGGCGGGACACATTGCTCGTTTCGCACAATGATGGTACCCACCTCATAGTACTAAGAAAAAAAAATGACTTCCATGCTCATATCACATAAAAGAAATTACTCCATTAAATTCGAAAGTGTTCTATCCTAACATACACAGTGTCTGGCCTAGAAGTCAGAGTCAGAAACATTTTATGCACAAAGTTACATTCAGATCGGAGTCTCTAACCTTTTCTGTAATAAGAGCTACTTATATCCAATGACAGTGGCATAACGAAAGTTTAAGGGGCCCCCCTGCAATGTACACAGAGGGGCCCCCACTCCGCATTTTATCAAGTGGCCTCAGACCGCAGTCCTGTTCTGAGGGGGCTGGGGGCCCCCCCACACCGCGGGGGATGCGGGGGCCTGTGTTACGCCCCTGTCCAATGAAAATCGTCCCGCGCTGGTGGCCACCAACAGCAAGATTAGGAGCAGTGATCATCTTAGTTCATCAGGCATGGCTGCCAGCAGTAATGCAGAGGCTTTGTCAACATGGCATGTCCCTACGTAGGTAATACATACAGCCCTACGTGCATTGTTTCCAGGCCACCAGATAGTGACAACAGTAACCAGTCTCTCCTACGCTGCATGATTTATTGCTCAAATATCAGCTTTTAAATATATTTTCGAAATTCAACAATTATTCTTCAAAGATCAGCTTATGAGTTCATAAAATACACAAATGTATGTCTTGAATACATGCTTTTCAATTCTGGTACAGTATATTAATTCAATCCAGCAAATGCTACTTATATATTAGGCTGGATGCACAGAGGACAGTCCCTTCCAGGTAGCTGCAGAGCTGCCATTAGCTCACAGCTACTCATTGGAGAAGCCTGATGCAAGTGGACAAAACAGCAGTTTCCGAAAGCAAAATCTCAATCCAGAAAATGGCTCCATTTGCAGGTTTAAGGGGCTAGCATTGCTGAATTGCTGTATGGTTTGTTTCACAAAATGAACCCCCTGACAAGCATTTTTCAAAGGGACTGAGCACAAAGTGCCCATTATCTAGGCATTTCTGAGAAGAATGTAGAGCCTCAGGCTCCCATTCACACTCAACCCTTTCACTGCGCGCACCGTTTACAACACCTGTGTGTCTCTACAAAATATTTTACATTTATTAAAACATTTTTTTTACAGCCCTTAAGCGGTCCCACGCTCACCCGGCCAGTGTGATAAACCGCAACATGTGAACCGTACCAGGGAAAAATAATGCACAGGAAAGCTTGTGAATGTTCTCTTTCAAATAACTGAAAGTGAGTAGCGAGGTGGTGCTATGTTCCGTGTAAAAATAAAGAATTTAATACACTTTTTTCTTCAAAGGTTGAATTGAGACAATGTGTTTAAAATAATGTTTTATGGTAATTCTCTACGGGCTTTTTTTACAGTAATGGATTTTGAAATAAAATTTCATTATAAACATAATTTTTTATAAAGTTGAAACATTGCCACTTGAAAACAAGGGGGTGTCCAAAGCCCTACGTTATAGTAGTAGCCCACCAATATCTGTTTTTGTCACCTTTACAGATTGCTTTGCCATGATAACAGAGCAGGGGCCGCCTCTAAAAATGTCATTGTTTCCCCTTTTTCTTCCACAGTATCTACCTGATTGCCCCTTCATCTCCCAGTTTTCCTCTCTGTCTCCCAAATGCATACCTGCCAACTTGAAGAACATCCTCACAATGTGAGGAGGGGTCGGAACCTTGAAAGGGGCAGGGCCTCGAGTCCAAAAGTACCTACGAGGCACTTTTAAACCATACACCTCCCCCAAGCCTTCTCCTCCTAAAAAACACAAAAGCTTGCTGAGGCTGGTGCTGATGTCCTGGGGTATTTTTACACCCCCTAATGTACGTTGGCAGGTCAAAGCCTCGGAATACGAGCTGGAAAACCACTATTTACAGAGGTTTTCAGCTCATTTTTCCTGCCACCGTGTGATATAGGCTCCTCCTGTATGATGGGAGCCGATATCGTGTGTCACACGATGGCAACATGTGAGTTGGCATGTATGCAAATGCGATTCTCCTCTCTCTCTTTTGGCGTGCGTACTGATCGGCCTGCATGCCACCTCAACAGGTGTTCCATGATGGCAGGACCTTTTTTTATTTAAAAAACAGCCCATGCAATTGTTTTAAAAATAAGGACAAGTAACATAAAGACATCGTTTTTTGTATTCTTTTTTCAAATATTTATTATTATGTTATTTTTTGTATTGATTGCTTCAAATTATTTTTTAAACAAGACTGGGACATCATATTAGAGGAAAACATTTGCTGAACGAAGACAACATCATGATTTTTGCAAATGCACGGCATATACAGCACACAAATAAAAATAGTGGCTGATAAAATGTTCCTTGCTATGTGGGGAATGGTTAGAGCTTGGATTTGAACGCCATTGACCATCTTGTCGATTCCAGTTTTGATCCTAATTTCAACCTGGAAATCCCAAGCTGTGATCAAGTATTGACCCTGCTAATGGCGCCCCCGGACCCAATGGGTTACCTAATGCCCTGTTTCGTGCTAATGGTGACATGTGGGCTGGCATTTTGCATTGTCTATTCAGGGAAGTGTTGATCCTGGGAACGGTCCCAGAATCCTGGCAAGGCAGCATACTGCAACCCATTTATAAGAGCGGCCCGGTGGCTAATCCCGCTAACTATCGATTAATCTCGTTTACTGATGTCGTTGCAAAGGTGTTCGCTTCCACTCTTTTGATAGATTTGGAAGATTGGGTTACGCAGGAGGGCATTATTCCATTTAACCAGACTGGTTTCCAGAAAGGCAATCCACTATTACAAATTTGTTGGCTTTAACTTTACTTGCGGAGAGGGCTGTCTTAAATAAACAAAATTTATATATTGCTTTTATTGATCTTAAGGCAGCCTTTGACTCTGTGCCACGAAACCTGTTATGGAAAAAAGTGGCAGATCAGGGCATCTCAAGGAAACTGTTGAAGGCTATCATTCTTTGGTATACCAATACTTGGGTTCAAGTTAAGTTGGGTGATGGCAATTCCTTATCAAGGAAGATAAGAACATATAACGGCCTAAAGCAGGGTTGTGTCCTTTCCCCCTGTTTATATAATTTAGTCTTATCAGATCTTTCCCAGCATTTGGATGTTGTTAATGGGCATGTTCCTAGGATGGGGGTGTGTGAAAATTAGCTACCTCCAGTACGCTGATGACACCATCCTTGTGAGTCATACCCCTATTGGCGTACAAAGACTTATTACTGCCATTGACGACTATTCCCAACAGTATGGCCTTGAATTGAATGTTAAAAAAATCAAAGTGATGAAAAATGGTGGAGCTAAACAGAAGTTTAATTCCTGGAAGGCCAGAGCAGGTACAATTGACATTGTTAAGACGTACAGATACCTAGGGGTGGTGTTTGACAACCATGTGTCTTTTAAATTTCATTTTAAGGACCTAAGGGCCAAGGCTGTGATCTTGATCCATGCTTTTAAATGTTTTAAAAAAAATAACTGCCAATCATATGATTTTATTCATTAAGTAATTAAAGCCAAATTACATCCAACCCTCATATATGGTTCTCCCATTATTAGAGGGAAAGATGCGAAGTTGCTTGACCTATTGGTTGTCAAGGTTTTCAAAGCAACTTTTGGGATTGTCAAATCAGTGTGTCAAGCAGGAATAAGACTGTAGTTTGTTCTCCAAAGACAGAGCCTGGTATCAAAAGGAGTTTTTTAAAATGTATGGTCGCATTGTCAACATTAGCCCTAGCATCTCTAGGGAACATTTGTTGGCAAGAAATAGACAAGTCTGTCTATGCGGCTAGCTGGAGATCTTATATTTTAATTTCCTTAAGAGATATCGGCCTGCAAATTGCTCTACAAGATCTGAAAATGCCCAATTGCAAGTTAATTTAAAAAAAACCTTATCAAAACTGAATCACTTAAATTGGATAAAATCGTATTAGCAGAGAAAAATTATGCATGGTATGTGATTAACTCATACCAATCTCTGTGTATTCAGCCTTATTTGAATGTTTTTTTTCCAGCAAAGTTTAAAATTAAGTTTTTGAGGTTACTTATGGGATTAAACCCAACGAAGTAGGGCACGCAATCATGGATCAAGCAGTGGCCGGACTCTAACTGTAGACTTTGTGGTTGGCCACAGGAATCTCTAGTTCATATAGTGTGTGTGTGCCCCATGTTGACTGAGCTTCGGCGTACAGTTTTGAGACCACATGTCTTGAAGAGCGGGGTGAGATCTGCTCGTCAGGCTTTAATCGTTACTATCCGGCAAATCGATTCCATTATAATGTCATTTGGTAAAATATTTATTGGCAGTTGAACAATGTTTGATACAATAAGGTAGATCTCCAGTATTTTTACGGCTCTCTTGACTAATAGTTTTAACTGGCTTATAATCTTTAATACTTAGTAATCATGTTGTGAGGGTGACAATTTGAAATGTCCAAACAAATCTGCCATTATTACCGTAAATTGATGCACTTTATTATTGTTTTAATACGATGGTCGCTGTAATAATCACATTTTAGCACTTTACAGTAAATTGATGCACTTTATTATTGCTTTGATATGATGGCTGTTGCAATAATTGCACATTAGTACTTTGAAATGTAATTTGTGCAGGAATATGTACATTAGAAACTATTTTGTATTAGTTAATTTTGCACCCTAGTATTAATACTTTGAATTACAACATGTGTAATGTTTTTTAGTTGAAAGTAAATGTTATTCGTTAGAGTATCTTTCCATTATGTATAAGGAAATAGTATGCTGTGCACGCCATCACCTTAAAATACAAAATGTGCAATATTATACTGTAATTATGGATGTTATGTGATTGGATTTGATCTTATTGATAAGTTATACATTGTATATATGGGACAGTTTCTTAATTTAAGGGTTTGGGAAGATGTTTTGCTTGTAATCAATTTTTTAATGATTAATCTAGTTTTTAAGATTGAGAAGTGAAGTTGTTGTGATTGCAATGATTTTAAATAATCAAGCAATAAAGATTATAACAGTTACTTGCTATGCGGGTATTAATTCCGAACAGGTTGTCCTGAAATCATAGGTGCTCAGGCAAAAAGCAGTACAAAACATGCATTAATACATATGTATAAATATTATAAACACAATTCAAAGCATGGGATGTAAGGCTAATCAAGGCCCAAATTCTTAAATGCATAAGCAATTTTTGAGACTGTGCACTTTAAAGTACAGAATCTGAGCCTTTTGAAAGCTCAGACAGCCTGCTAACAAGATACAACACAGAAGGCACAAGCTCTGGCAAAGCCAGTCAGTCTTAGATATGCAAGATCTATTATTGGTTTTGTCAATGTTTTTAATTCAAGTTGCAAGGGTAAACAAAACGAAGGGAGGTGCAGGGGAAGAGGGAAGGAGTACTAGACGAGAGATGGGTGAGTGGGAGGCAGGAAGAAGAAATACCACCTCGAATCACATCGGGAGCAGCCGACGGGCACTGATTAAGTTGACTCAATCTTAGCTTGGTCTGTGTTCTACAGAAAAGAACTGAAGTGATGCTTGGCCTGCGCTGGCCAATTAGGAGACTACGAAGAAGAGAGATAATGACGTCAACAAATAGTAAACAATTGGTGGGCTCCAAGCCCTTTATTGTAAACAAGTGTCTCGCAAGCAAGAGTGCATAAGCTGTCACACGCTCCACTTCAAAACTCAGAAATGTCAGCATCGTAGCAGGCTGGACTTGTACACCTATGTGACGCAGAGAAAGCTTCTCACAGAAGAACGTTGTTAACCTTTCATACTCAGGCCCTCATTACGAGTTGAAGCTCTAGGCAAATACATGTGGTCCAGTGTTCACAGACCAGAAAATACAGCGCCTGGAAACAATGGAATGATTTTACTGTGATGCAGATCTTTCCTCTGTACATCAGAGGCAGGACAGGGGCAGTAGCACTGCCTTGTCCCCTGTCCTCAGGACTATAGGGGCATCACACTTCTTCTCTACAGCCAAACTATAGCCTGGCATGTAATAGACTGCCATTGCAGCCCTGCCTCATACCTGATGCCCATCTGTAATGATACTCAAACTGCTATTTACCACTGGGTCAAAGCAAGTGGAAACCCCAGTGGAAAAGGGCCTGTTATCTGGTCCAGAAGTGGGTATTTTATGCAGATAAGCAACTGGTATTTCCAGGTATGCCTGGTATTCCCATTCCAGGTGGAATAACTTTAATGCCGTGTGTGAATTCCAGCTTCTTGGAATCCACAACGGTTGTAGGACGGTACAACGCAGGAAAATACCTTGCATGCCTTTACAACGTATTTTTTACCACACATGTTTTTACCACGCATATGCTTTTACAATGCATACCATTACCACGCAATATTTTTATATATAAAACAATGTTTTTGTGGGAGGAGACCCCCCCACATCACCCAACTTACCTTAAATGCGTGGTAAATGCATGCCTTGTAAAGGCATGCCCATGGTAAAAATATGCATGCTAAAATGTGTGGTGCAGGCACAACGAGGTAATAAAAACCTTGTTGTAAAGGCTGTTTCCTATCCACACCATATAATTGGGTATTTCATATTGAGGGGCTTAATCATCAACATAGACCCGTTTATCATTTGCTTTTTAAACAAAATTACTGAAAATTGTGGGGTGCCACTATGACCCTCATTCCAAACAGCATGGAAATCCCGATTTGGGCTCAAGGTCCTGCCTGAGCCAGAGAAATTATGAAGTGTGCGCTTGTAGTGCCCAGACCATATTCACCGCGTAAAACATGAGCAAACCAGAAAATGCTGCACATTAAACGACAACTGTGGAGTTCATGCATTTCCAAACTTTGTCTAATTTTTCCATCAGTCTTGTTAAGGAGGACTCTAACAGTTCTTCTTGTTTGCACCCTCAAAAATTTAGGGCAAGTTTCCAGATACTAAATTTAAAAAGTCGCGATAAGCTGCAAAATTCCAGTTTTACATTTTGTTGATACCTGTATTTGTTATTTTTTGTCATCTACTAAGCAGTCCTCCCTATTTTCGTTAGGTACTCCACAAACACTTTTGAATAGGAGCAGCATTGTTGTTTGAAAACAAACATACCAAATTAAGAGAGAGAAAAAACATGAACGATTCTACTAAAATATTGTTTATCTATATGCTGCCCACCATCACCAAGTACATAAAATGTCTGCAAGTGTTGTACGCTGTAAATAATGGATTTGTAGTCATAGGAATAACAGGTGTAGGTATTTTAAGAGAACAGAAAAATGTACAAAGAGTGAACATCTCCCAGACACCACCCATGCTTTCAACACCACCCAGCATACTGTTTCAAGGGCTGCGGAAGGCATCATGTCTTCTCTGCTCGCATGACAAATTTAGGACGACACCCTTTGGTTACATAAGCTGTTATTAATAAATCCTCAATGACCAGATGTGAAGGACTAGAATTCTAAACGTTTAGGTTGACAATCACAGTTTCATATTTCTTTTTGGGTGGCATTTGTTCAGTTGAGCAGTTGTACGACGGAACAACGCAGGAAAATAGGTCGCAAGCCGTAACAACACATTTTTTACCACGCATTTGTATACGTGTTTGTTTTTGCAACGGATGCCATTACCACGCATTGTTTATTTATTCATAAACAATGTATTTGTGGAGGGGAGAACCCCCACACCTCCCTACTTACCTTAAATGTGTGGTAAAGGCATCAGTTGTGAAAACATACATACACGTTGTAAAAACACGCGTGCTTGAAAATGCGTGGTAAAGTCACAACATGGTAAAAACCTCGCTGTAAAGGCTGTCCCCCCAGTAGAGCCATTGTCCTCTGCATCCATGTATTTCCTCTGAGTTAAGTGACATATTCACCTCAAGTTCACACCTATCTGGTTCCAAACCTTGCCTGTTTACTTCAGTACGAGAGGAGCAGCTTCAGCTCTTTTTCGAAACTTTGGGTCTGACGTATTAAAGGGTTATCCCCATACTGTGTCTATGGGGGAATGCAGTAATACATAAGGACATTAGCTGCTTATATTATGCAAAACAAATGGAATTAGTGGAGGGAAAGAATCACGCTCACAACCTCTCCTCTCATTTCCAGAGTAAAATTCTATGGGCTCGATTCACAAAGATTTTGCTGTGACTTACTCCTGAAATCTAGGAGTAAGCCAGGAGTACTCCAACAGTAAGTCATAGCTCTTTGTGAAGAGGGCTCTGTGGGAATAAGTAAGCATAGTTTACCACGAATCCTGAACACTGCATGCCATTACAACGCGGTCGTTACCACGGCCGCGTTGTTAAAATGCATGCCATTACTCCGCAAGTCGGAACAACGACTTGCTCTAGGGGTCAGAAGGTGTTGGATTTAAAATCCAACACTCTTCCCTACCGTTGCACAGACTAGAGCTGGAATAGTAGTATACTATTCCAACATACAGCACCCCCCCCCCCCCCCAGAGCAAGTTGTTGTTCCGGATTGCGGAGTAATGGCATGCGTTGTTACAACGCAGTCGTTGTAATGACCACGTTGTAATGGCATGCGGCAAAAAGCATGCGAGGTAACGTGCCATATTCGTGGGAATATGTCTAACCACTGCTGCTCTAGTCTAACTATTTGAGTATAGTAAGGTTAACTTCACCGGAGCTTGTAGTTTCTTCGGGGAGATTCTGTGATGTTTCTGTTTTCCCTCTGGAAAACCTTACGAAATTTGTTAAAAGGCACACTTCGGATCCACTTTTATACAGATCTAAAGAGATACATAAATTGCTGCAACTGCTCCCACCTATGCAAGAATTATATTATTTGCTCCAAAAATGACTATTGTTTGTCCCTGTGAATCCAGAATCCTGGATACTTAATGCTTCTTCTTGCAACATTAATTTGCCTGGACTCCATCAATGTTTTCAAGCCGAGGGCTTAAATAGCCATCAGTGTGTGATCCTGCATACAAAAAAAGTATGGGAATTGCTGTACAGAGAACAATTCCAACTATCTGTGGTTGACTGCTGCTCTGTATACTGCCATTTAAAAACAAGCATTTGCAATGCAATAGGTCTCGCAATTGTGAGAGTTTGAGCTATTGGCATTGTAAATGGCAATGCCTTTTATTTACGTGTTGGTTTTTAAAACATAAAAAAAGCATTGTCATTTATAATGCCAATAGGTTAAACTCACGCAAATGCGAAACCTATTGCATTGCAAATGCTTGTTCTTCTTTATCATGTATGGGTAAGCCTTGAAATTGTGCCCGTCTGTACTAAATATTCATAACACAATTGGGATACACGACAACTTAGTTCCCTAATGGAAATGTCAAGAGTACGGGACGGTGGCTGGAAGATTTTTAAATTTAATATTTAAGTACTATCACCTTTAATAAATACTTCTCAGTGCAATGATATAACCTGATGTGCTAAGAAGAAATACTTCCGCATGTTAGAGAAATAAAAAAAAATTACAATTATAAATAGACCTTATTGTATTTTTACATGATGGTTAATGCATGATTTACATGCTACTTTTTTCAGGGCTCACCTTGTGTATGGGCTTTTACAGCCAAGCATGGCCCTAGGCTCGGTCTGACTTGACTGTCCCTAGTAATTTGTTGGCTCACACACCTGTATGCGTGTGACACGATAATCAGAAGGAGGCACGAGAATATGTCATGAGTAACAATTTGTTACCGGTGATGCACCTGTGAACACGCATTTCCATCACCACCTAGTACTAAGCAGTGCTTAATTTGTAAAAAAATAAGTGCCATGGCTCCCATCAGGACACCACTGCAGCTTGCATCGCGCATTGCCCCTGTCATGTTGCCAACGATAGTAACAACACAACTACTAACAATCATACTCATATAAGTGTGACAATTCAGACTATTCCAGGCCGCCAAAGCTTTGAAAATGCTAGGATGGCAGGTAAAAGTCATTTTTTATGTATGTTAAATAAATAATTGACTGTTGTTGTAATCATCTCTAAATTAGCCAGACAGTGCCCACCTTGTGGCAGACAGTCACAAAGCTCAGCTGTAGACAATTAAGTGCTGGTGCAGAGCATTGTAAACCACCGGCTCAAATTAAGCACTGTTATTAAGATTTTCACATGCTTGTTTAAAGGTAAGAGCTACAGCCGACACATTGTGCCTTTGTTGTTCGTTGTCTATCTTAACCCTTTCATATTTTATAGGGGTGCTGCCGCTCGTCCAGCACCCCTAGTTCTAGTGCCTTTTAGTACATGACCACTAGCCCACAGACAACACACAGGATCAGAGTAAACATTTCTGTGCTTCTAGTTTTCTTATACACTTTTGATACTTAAGCTCACTGTGGGAGCCAGTATAGGTAGCGTTGTGGTTTACACAGTAAGGTGTTTCTTTGATTCTTTTTAGAGTTTAACAACATTATTAAAGTCGGTCTAGTCCCCACATTGTGGGTTAAAAACAAACACACATACGTGCACACACAGAGGTATTCTCTCTCGCTTTCCTGCCTCACTGTCTCACTTCTTTCATCCACTTCTCGCTTTTTGTCTTTTATTTTCCACAAGGAAACCATCACTGGTAATGGGTAGGTGGGGCTTATTTGGGCAACTTTCGCATCCTGTTTTGCACCTTTACTCTAGCGTTATTCCCTTTATTCCTAGGAGCAGCTGTACACTCTACAAATCCACTTATTCATTCCCAATTAAAGCTGAGTTGCGTGGAACTCTGACAAATACTTTGAAATACTTTGACAACATAAGTAGAAAAGCCTCAAGCGAACAAATATTTTTTAAAGTAAGAGCAACTAAAACAAGCATTGGCAAAGCATATACGAGAGCTAGTGGCTCTGCAAATGTCTTTTAGCCATGTTGCAAAGCAGTGGTGCTGCTGTGCAGCGTAGCTAAATTTTAGAAACAAATGCTATGACACGGCTGGTGCTGGAGGCATCACAGCACTTTTTTCCTTTTGGCGGTTGGGCAGCATGAACAATGGGAGGGAACTGGCAACACGGACAAGAGGAGGGAGGGGAGGATTACGCAACACAGACAACATCTGGAAAGTCTGATTGTGCAATAATTAACTCTTCCAGTCAAGTAAAGAATCTGGCAGGTGCTTCAGGGGTTCAATAAATTATTATGCAGGTTATCCTATGGTTGTTTCTAATTTCCAATGAGCAGAATGAGACCTATGAACCCAGGCTTGGGTAAGAAAGGGATTCCGAAAGAGGTGGGCAGCATACAGCAGCTGTGTTTTTTCAATTTATAGGGAACATTTGCCTTAGGATGTCAGCATGAGGTCGGTAAATAAAATACAGTAAGAAGAAAAATACAGCACGGTAAAGGATTGGCATTGCCATTTCCGTGCTAACTGTGCTTCATCCTTTGCAGATTGTCATGACTCAACTAGCTTGGCGGATGGTTACTAGGTTTAGTTATATCGACTTCGAGCAGTGCTTTACATATCGCAATCTCGACCTGAAAGTATTAGAGCATTTTACATGAGCACTAATTACATTACACAAGGACAAATTAAAGTTGTTTTTTCGGTAGGAAGAAATTAAGTTATTTGCCCTGAATCAAAGTATGTTGAGCTGACGCTGAGACTCGAACCTGGATCCAAAGTCAGCAGCTCTGGCCATAGCGCCACATCCTCTGCTTTCGAGTTCACTGCACACAGTGTAAAGATGACTGGGATACAAACGGGGGATCCAGGTGGGTTAGAAAGAGCTTTCATGTGTGCAAAAGGAGGAACATTCATTGGTTGTGAATCCAGAAATGATATGGGGACAAGCAGCTAGTGCCAGTTGTTAGAAATAAGAAACCTTGCTCGAGGGAGGTGCATGTACAGCGGCTACACAGCTTCCGTCACCTCGAGGCACAAACTCTACTGAGCATTGCTGACAGCTGGACACCTGGATGTTGTGTCGGTAACACTTTACACAACGTTCGTTCTTGAAATTGCAATTAATGTGCAACTGCAGCTTCTATAAATACACCATTGATATTTAACTTCTATTGCTGCACAGCGATGCTGAGTTAATATAAAACTTGCTGCTCCAGTTATGGTCTAGAAGGCTGTTTTGTTAATTATTTCACATTGTGTGTTACACTGAAGGAAGTGTAGCCTAACGCAAATTATAAAAAAAACAAGAAAAAACAAGCAAGAAGGGGGCAAGCAGCGATGAGGGAGGGAGTGGGGGGACGGGTGAAACAGTAAAGCCAGAGGAGGTTGGGGGACGGGCAAGTAACACCAGCATAGTAGTGCCACATCCTCTCCATTGCACTGCTTCCGAGGTCACTGCGTACAGTGTGAAGATGACTGTCAAGACACGCATGCATCAGACCCGAACAGGGATACAAAGGTGGGTCTGGGGGGGTTAGAAAGAGCTTTCATGTTTGCAAAAGAAGGCACAGTCATTTGTAGTGAATCCTATAGTGATATGGGGTCAAATGACGTGCAGCTAGTGCCATTTGTTGGGAATGGGGAACCTTGCTCGAGGCAGGAGGGAGGTGCATGTGCAGTGGCTTCAGCCAGCTCCAGGCACAAACTCTACTGAGCACTGTTGACCACTGGGCACCAACAAGGATGTTGTGCCGAAAACGCTTTACACTACGTTTGTGCTTGAAGTTGCAATTAATGCGCAACTGCAGCTTATGTAAATACAATATTGACATTTAACTTCTACTGCTCCACAGCAGTGCTGAGTTGATAGAAAACAGGCAAGCAAAACTGGCACATTAACAAAAAAAAGTCCTCTCACTATGAAGTCAGAGAAAGAAAGGTAAACAGGTGCCCTCGGAAAAAAGTGTCTGATATTTGATTTCGGTCTTTGAATGCACAGCAAATGTGACGAGATAAGAACATGATTTACAGGCCTGTTTACAGAACCGAGCGAGTGAAAACACGAGCGCTCCTGTAAATTACTCAAAAACAAAAAAAAAGTAGTTGCTAAAACAGGTTCTAAATTGGGAGCAGTGGATGGATAGTAGTTATTTGTCCATGTTCTCGGGGAGTGCATACACACAGGAAGAGGCATGATGCATGCAGGCCATGGACAAATGGGGAGAAAGAATTTGAGAGCGAAGATGGAGCCAGCAAATGGGAAGTCTATGAGTGGGCTGGAGCCCACATATTGAATACAACATGTCTCTTTGAGACAACGCACGCGTTGGCTAGCTGAGACCTAAGAAACTACAAGCATTTCGTCACCTTTCTGAGTTGTCTTTGCATAGGTTCTCTATGATATCTCACGGAACACAGGCAGCGTCAGACTGGGACAGAAAACAGGCCTGATCACCAAAATAAAACTGGCCCATTAACGAATCAAATGGCTAAAAAAAGTGGCCCACATTTGCAAATCTGAGAACTTTTGAACTTGCAAGGACAAGCTGTATAGGGTTTCTTTAAAGATATGGGTGATGCATACATTTCTGCTCGCTGCCGGTAATATTTGTGGCAATATCAGGGAAATCGAGAGTAAAATGTGGCCCACTAGACCATAAACCAGGTCCGCAATCAGCCAAAAAACGGCCCGCACACTGACAGTCAGACCACCCCATCAGGCACTGCCTGATTGTCCTATAGGCCTGGCTGACCCTGAACACGGCCAATTTTGGGTTACTGGTAATACCGTTATCATACCTGTTGCGTCAAAGTCTTCACTGTTGTTGGGGTTTTGGATGGTTTGGAGTGAGATGATTGTGTTAACATTGTTTCTCTGTTTGTTGTATGTCTTGTTAAGAGATGCTATAATAAAATATATACACTATCTTATCAACAACTAGCGCATTTAAAAATAAACTACATTTGGGGCATTTCTACAATTTAAGATGACATTTCCCCAGAACTGGACTATTCTGGTGAAATCCCTGAAAATGACGTAAAACTTTAGCCTTCTTCTGTCACTAGGGATTAGATAAGCAACAGTTCGCTAGATCAGGAACGAAAACCATAATAAATATGAAACAGCATCTACCACTTTGCAATGTCCTAGGCGTCTATGGTAGCATCTCAAAAGTGAAGAATAATATTTATTTATCTATAAGTATTTTTTTATAGTGCCTTGTCACCTGGGTAGGTTATCTAATTGCTTTACAGAAAACAGAACAGTATTAGACTTTTACATGAGCACACCATGGGGAAGAATATGGGGGATGGGGAGAGGAAGAGGGAGAGAAGTGAAGGGGCAGTGAGTGGAATATTAAAGTGAACCAGTCGAAGAACAGTAAGCGAAAATGTCTTTAAGGATGTCCAGTAGTAAATGAGTGGATGACACCAAGCGGGAGATCTCCTGTGAGGGTTGCCCAGGAGAAAGAAATGAATATTTTTTTATTTTAAGCAGTCACAATGGCATTCCTATCTTCTTCCAAGCCAAAGGCCTTTTGAAACTGCAAGTTTATAAAGATAAAAACTGCCATGGCATTACTGGTAACATGCCGCCATGTAATATCTTTCGTGCATGTGGGTTCAGTTTCCATGATTGAATATTGTAACACTCGATGCACACTATTATCCAATGTCAAAATTTACACAGCAATGTCAAAATGAGGTTGGACTGGAATTCCAACCCCAAGGACCAGGCTGCTGTGTGGCATGGTGCATATCCTAGGTTGCTGCTTCATGTTATATATATATATATATATATCCACCAGTCCTCTGCCAGCAGCCAAAGGATGACGACGCCGTGTCTGGGCTCGATAAAGTTTTATTTAATCAGCCGATAAATAAAACTTTATCGAGCCCAGACACGGCGTCGTCATCCTTTGGCTGCTGGCAGAGGACTGGTGGATAGTATGCGGACTTTGCTGGAGTAGTTCGCTTAAGACGACGCACCCTCTGGTCTGGCGTGCGGCGGCAGTTACTCGAGTGAGGAGGAGCAATATATATATATATATATATATATATATATATATATATATTCACAGAAAAAACCATAGGTTTCAGGCACGTTATAGTTAGGAATTAGCATTTAAAAAACCTCAGAAATTCACTGAAAAAACCATAGGTTTCAGGGGTGTTATAGTTAGCTGGACTTTTCACTTGTACAAAACCATTGAAATTCCCCCGTTATAGTTAGTTCAGCTAACTATAACTCGCGCGCCCGCAATGCACTGCTGATGACGTCACATATTACATCACTCATGACATGGTCAGTGACATCACTCATGACATCACTGATGACATCTCAAATGACATCACTGAGGACATCACTGATGACATCATCCTTGTGATAGAGTGGCAGACCTCCTCTCACCCTAATATAACCTTTGATACACACATTCAAAAATAGAGACTAAAATTTTCAAAACAATGGACATACCAATACCAGTTACAACAACCTCTTCAGTAATTCTAAGATCCACATACACATCCACTCATTCACCAACAGTCCTATACAGTCACTCATACATGTACTCACTCATCATATGTACTCATACACCTATACATCCTGTTACACAATGCCACTCATCCATAGAGTTACTCACACATATAGTCACTCATGCTAATAAAGAATCAAACATACATTTACTTGCATATACAGTTATACACACACCACCATACTTACTTCTACGGAAACTTACACATACTTAGTCTTTTAAACAATCACTTATAGAAACACATACTTATTCATACAGGAACTCTTTCAATCTCTCACTCTCACATATACTCACATATATACACCAATAGTCACATATACTAGTTTAAAACATATGTAGTTACTCATAAAGACACTATTGAGACAGTCATTCACTCACTAACACACCCATACACACACTCATCCACCCATACAGTCCTGCACACATGTTGTGTTCAACCCATACAAACAGTGAGTCACTCATTCATGCACCTATGCACTACGTAATACCCCCCACCGAACCATGCAGACACTCAGACTGATACTCAAAAAACCAACTAATAACCTATATATAGACACCCATGTAGCTACTCACCAACCCATGCAGCCACTTATACACAAAGTGAGAGACTGATACAGATATTTACATATTTAAACATTACTCACTAAGCCATGTATTCACTATGATACACTTAATCAGTCAGTTACACAATCAATTTTTCAAAAACAAATCATCCATTTAGACACTTATATACCCATTTATTCTTCCATCGACCTTGAGATATACATATATAAAACATATTTAATTTTCAGAAAAACACACATTCACTGGATGATGTCATCAGTGATGTCATCAGTGATGTCATTTGAGATGTCATCAGTGATGTCATGAGTGATGTCACTGACCATGTCATGAGTGATGTAATATGTGACGTCATCAGCAGTGCATTGCGGGCGCGCGAGTTATAGTTAGCTGAACTAACTATAACGGGGGAATTTCAATGGTTTTGTACAAGTGAAAAGTCCAGCTAACTATAACACCCCTGAAACCTATGGTTTTTTCAGTGAATTTCTGAGGTTTTTTAAATGCTAATTCCTAACTATAACGTGCCTGAAACCTATGGTTTTTTCTGTGAATTTCAAAGGTTTTTTAAATGCTAATTTCTAACTATGCCTACAGAGATAGGACATGTGAAGAAAGAAGAAAAAATGCACAGAAAGAAACAAAAGAAGTGCAGAAAGAAGCAACAGAAGTCCTCAAATACGAAGATAAGTGCAGGAAGAAGGATAACGTGCAGAAAGAACAAAAAGAAGAGCAGAAAGAAGCCTTGTTGCAAAATCATCCTGTACCCTCAACTTTTTCAGACGGATACTGGTGGTAACTGAGTCTGACTAACCAGTCCTAGAGCCAGTGCTATGTTAAAAGACACTTAGAATACAGTGAAAACACCTACATACACTAGGGAACATTATGCGTTGGGGTCCCCCTGTGATTAGCATGACCTCCTCTGTAAGCCCCTAGTATATAATAGGGCATGGGGATTAAAACTACCTCTTAAAACAGGCCACAGGGCGTTTTTGCACACGTTAACTCAGGCCCCGTCCCCTCCATTCGCCACTGTGTAAACACGCCCTGTGTCCATTTTTAGTTGGGAGATTAAGTTCATTTGAATCCTGAGGGTCCCTAGGGTCCAACTAGCCCACTAGGTACCTCCAGTAAGTGCCACAGAGCTGCGTTGCAGAGAGGTGTAAAAAGTGGCACGGCCTGGACCACCTCTCTGCAATGCAGCTCAGTGGCGCTTACTGGAAGCACTTGGTGGGCTAGTTAGCCCCCAGGGGCCCTCAGTATTGAAGGGAAATTATATCCCCAATTTAAAACGTGCCATAGTGCGTGTTTGCACACGTCACCTCAGGCCCCGTCCCCTCCCTTCACCACTGTGTAAACGCGCCCTGTGGCTGTTCTAAGTTGAGAGATTAAGTCCCCTTGAATCCTAAGGGTCCCTAGGGTCAAACTAGACCACTAGGTACCTCCAGTAAGCGCCACAGAGCTGCGTTGCAGAGAGGTGTAAAAAGGGGCTTGGCCTCAGAACACCTGGCTGCAGCGCAGCTCCCTGGCGCATACTGGAGATGCCTGTTGGGGGCGCGTTTGCAGAGTGCTGCACGGAGGGGGCATGGCCTCCGGCACGATGCCAGTCTTTTATTTATTTTAGTTTTTTAAGAAGGGGGGCTGTTTGGTTCCCCTTCTTATTCTAATTTATTGGCCCTGATGACCCCATCCCCCAGGGCCAGTCTCCTAATTATATTTTTTGGACCCCAATCCCCAGGGCCGGCCACTGTTTTTTATTATTTTTAAAAAATATATATTCATAGACACACCTAGGACATGCTGGACAAACCGTACGTACCTATCACCATGACGATTTGCGTGATATTCATTAAAAGGCGACTATGCATGCAATGAATCCACGTGGAATGTATTTACACCACTAGTGAAGCTCTGACATGTCTGATGCCCTACCGTGCCTAATCCTGGTAGACACCCTTGTCGTTTATTTATACAAACATGGGTAGCTATTGACGGGCACATTTAATACACATGCACACCAAGCCATTCAAAGGGGATTCGACAAAAATTCGACCAAAACTATGCAAGAAACCCCCCTCACGGTTAATAAAACACACATCCACTGCCGGATGTGTAATACTTTTTATTTTACTCTCTGGAAAGGGGATGAACATCACTTGAGAGTCACAGCGTGCTCCTGACAGAGCCCAATGCTGTGTTACACCCACCATTGCCTGCCGAGTGCCACACACCTCTGTGTTGTATTCCACTAGCTAGTGCATATGCTATGACACTCTCTAGCCCATGTGCACTGTAACACCACCCCGTGAATATGTCATGCCACACTTGTCTTCGCACGGGTTATATTGCCCCATCTAACGTGCCTTTCTCGATGCCTATGTTATAACGCACAGTGCTATGCCATACATATTACAATCTGGGATCCATATCTTTGTCACAGTGCATATGCAACGTTACACTCCCCAGCACATATTTTATATTACAACTTTAGAGACTAGTTAGGTTACACAACACTGCCCTGTGCATATTACACTCCAAGGTGCATATCGCATAGCACGGGCTAGTGCCTGTGCTATCTCGCGCTCTCCAATGAATCTGTCATTGCGCACAATGTATTGCATATTATATTTCACGCCCGGTTCATCTTATATCACACTTTTTGGTGCATAGTTTATACCATACACTATATCTAGTTTTCATTTTCAATCGTGCTCTCAGGACTATGTTCTATATAACACTGTGTTCACCTACCCTTTTCACGGGCATTACATTTTGCGATAGGGGGTGGAGGGTCAGGGGGTGTTTCTGCCAAGTGAGCCCGGAGTCACAGTCACAAACGTCCTCTTCTTCCTGAATAAAAGTGAGATTATGCTGCATACTTGTTCATATTTTAAGTAGTTCGCATAGACACAATGTTTTAAAAACAATAAAGTTCCTAATACCCGCCTTCTCTGAACAGTTAGCTTGCTGCCCCATCCCCTTCCTCCCTATCCTCTGTTGTGTGAATCCATGGACTAGCCTCCTCCCTCCTGCCATGCATGGTCTGATGTGCTGCCACTGCCCTCAATTTAGTATGATGTACCAGTCCACTCCTCCTGCCCTCCATTGCCCAATTCTATGCCCCATCATTGACCTCCTGCTTAAACTCTGTGCTTAGCTTGCTGCCCCTATTCTCCTTCCCCCTGCCCTCCGATGTCTTTGTGCATGCCCCTGCTCCATCCTTTTTGCCCACCATGTCCCATGGACCTGCCACTCCTATCTAATCTGAGTGTTCTGTTGAGCTGCCACTCCCCTCCCACCTGCCTAGCATTGTCAGATGACTGTAACCTGTCCCTGCCACCTCCACCCTGCCTGTCCACATGCCATGCCCCTATCCTCTTCCTCCTGTCCTACATGGTCCATTGTACTGCCACACCCTTCTGCCCTCCCTGGTCTGTTGTGCTGCAACTGCTCCTCCTGCCTGCCCCGTGTGGTCTGTTGTGAGGTCCCTTCCCCTGAACTTTCTTGTCTGTGCACAGGTCCTGACCCTCCCTTCTATCCTCCATCGTCCTTTGTGCATGCCCCTCCACCCTCCTTCTTGCCCATCATAGCCATTGTGCTGCCACTAACCCTCCCACTTGCCATGCATGGTCTTCTGTGCTGCCATGGCCCCTCCCACCTTCCCTGTGTGGTCAGTTAGCTGCCCCTGACCCCCTCCCACCTTCCCTCCATGGTCTGTGTGTATGCCATCACAGTCTCACTGTTGCTCTTCATGGTGTGTCTTGCTTCTAGTGCCCATCCTGCCTGACCTCCATGGCTATCTTGCTGCTCCTGCCCTGCCCCCTTGCCCCAGCCCTCTGTTTCCATGTGCAGACCCCTATTCCCTCCCTCCTGGCTTGTCTGTTCCATTGTAATGCCCCTGATCAGTCCCTCCTGCCCTTTATGGTCTGTTATGCTGCAGCTTTCTCTCCTGTCTGTCCATTATGGTCAGCTAGCTACCATTGCCTCTTGCCCCTCTGTTCTCTGTTGTCCATGTGCATGGTCCTGTCCCCTCTCTCTTGCTTTCTATGGATTGTTGTGCTGCACTCCCGTCCTGCATGCCCTGTGTGGTGTATTGTGCTGCTGCAAACCCTGATGCCTGCCCTGCAGGGTCAGTTTGGTGCACCTCTCCATGTCCCTCCTGTCCTCTGTTATCCAAGTCCATGTCCCTATCCCATTTCCTTCCATGATCCAATGTACCATACTTGCGAACATTTTGAACTTGGTAAGAGGGAGATTTTGAAAAAAAACTGGGGTATTGATTTTCCCCTTTGAGTTACATTGAAAAAGAGGATATTGTAGACAGGAGACAGATCAAATAAAGCCCATTTGAGCTTAAAAACATTGGACGTTTCCTGGCTGAATCGGGTCTGTTGGCATGTATGGTTGTACTACCATTGCCTCTTCCTTCTGCCCACAATGGTCTATTACATTGCCACAGCCTTGAAGGAGGGTAGATTTTGTATCACAGGGGGCCCCTGGCCCGTTCTGTCCACACCTGAAGTATGAGACCCTTGTCCTTGCCCTGCCAGCTGCATTTGTAGGCCGTATTAAATTGACCAGCGGGTCCTGTGTTGCTATATAATTATCCTGAGACATCCTTACCACTCAGCCAGCATAAAACCCCTGTGTAGGCCCTTCTGTTCAATATGTAGGCCTCTTTGTTAAATTGACCATAGTTCTTCAATTCAAGTGTATAGCAGTCTGAAGGCAGGTCTGCGAGGCCTTCTGATCCAAACTAGTAGCCCCCACCCTACCCGAGTGCTCCGTGCTTGGTATCAAAGTTCAACATCCCCCTGAAGCTGTCGACATACAGTAGGCTGCATCCTGGACTGGTACTTGCTTCCTGGGCAGGTTTCCCGCTTTTAAGGAAGTGGCAACCGCAGAGCGTCAAGTTAGGAGAACTGAGGAGATTTTATACATGAATATATTGAATTCCCGTACAATACCCATTATTTTCTGCTTGCTCTATGGAACTTACGATAAGCGATTGGCCTGAGAGACTGACCTTTTCACCCAGTCCACTGTCAGCATTAAGTGGGTAAATGACGAAATGTCTGGTAAAATCTGCAGACGAAGCTTTTGGGTAGCATACGTAGGTAGATGTAGCGTGCAAAGGAGCCCACAAAATGATATAAAAAGGGAGCACCCACAGATATCGACGGACTACCTCGCTGTCTGTATGTAGGTTAACAGGCAGTGCAGGTTTTCCCCAAGAGCTGGGAGCTCTTGTCTTCCTTTGCTTAAAATGTCTTGCTCTGCTTTGCTTGAAGTATCTTATTCTATTTTACCTATATGAAATGTCATGTTATGTTTAACCATTGTTCTCTTTACTTTTGCATTTAAAAGATTTTGTATTGTAATTGCAGGAATGCTTGCTCTAAGAGTAAACGTGAGTGTTCCTAGGTAACATTTTCCTTGGTGTAACTTGTTTCTCATGATCATTTATAGATGTGTTTTCTCTCTCTCTCTGTCAGTACATTAATTGAGATACAGAGAATATTATGACAGCTGTATGATTATCTGGATTCTGTATTTTGTACTTTATGTCTCTATTCTGCGGTTTCTTTGAAGTTGCATCTTCTCATTAAACTGCTATTGTATTCTGCCTCCAATTCCATGTCTCATATGTCTGTTTTCTTCATTTTTGGAGCAAGCGTTCCTAGGCACCCCGGCTCAAATTAAGGTGCCCCTTTTGTCCCTGACTCACTCTCCTGCACAGTTCTGTGGTGGCTACCGGGGATCTGGGGACCGCCCCTAGCTTCCTTGACCCGTAATAGATCTTCCCTCCAACAGCCTCTCTTGCAAGTCCTGTATTGTTGGTTTGTTGCCCCTGCCCCCCTTTCCACTGCCCTCCATAGTCTGTTGTGCTTCCACGGCCCTTCCTGCCTGCTCAGTGTGGTTAAATTGTTGCCTTTGCACCCTCCTACCTGCCTTCAATTTTCAGAGTCCGTGCCCCTGGCCTCTGCCTCTCAACAGTATCCTAATGAACAACTAGATTGCTAACATTCTATATTTATTACAAAAGTGTGGAACGCCTGACATCATCTTGATGTAATCAAAACTGTAATACCTAGAGCATTTCCTTTAGAAATTACATATATGAGATGGTCTTATTGGCATCAAAATTATGGTTAGTGCTCTAAAAGACTAAAATAAGGACATATTTTCTGAGTTTTCAAATAGCGACAAAGCACTTTTAAATTATTTGTTATCTTTATGTTTTTTTATCCAGTTGACCACTTGATTAAATGTTGCACTTAGGGGAGAGGATGTGGTGTTACTTCCAGAACTGCAGACTTTGCAACTGGGGAACCAGGTTGCAGTTTCTGCTTCAGCTCGACATTCTGTGATTCTGGTCAAATCACTTAGTCTCCCCATGTCTACAACCAAAATGAATTTGTTCTTGTGTGATGTAACCAATGCTCATGTAAAGCACTCCAATACCTGACAAGTCTGCACTATATAACACTGCAAAAACACAAAATAATAAGTGTTTTGCACACTTCTGTCATTGGGCTATATTTGGGCTACATCTGGGTGATTTTGGGCTACATTTGGGCTCTTTTGTCTCCGGTGGCCATCTTGGGAGATTTATTTGTTATGAAGTTTCCTAATTTCCTCATGTACTGCAGTCTCCTCAGTAGGAAATGCTTTCAGTTTTTTACTTTGATTCCATCATGAAGGTATTCAGATATGTCACACATTTGCCATAAATTCTGAATGTTAGCACTCTAGTTGCTCATTAGATCACTGTAGTAAAACTACTGCACCATGGAAGTCTGCTCCTGGTATTAAAAGTGCATGTTTCAGTCTGCATGTCAGAATTTTTTAATGAAATAGAAGAGGATTTGAGAAGTCACTCAAAATGTGCCCTCATTTTCTTTCTTCAGCATTAATCATAATTTCTATGGCAAAATGAACCTCCTCATTGTGTTCCTTTTTAAATTAAATGTTTTAAGTGTTACCAGTTTATTCCAATCAAGATGGCTTCAGGTGTGCCATACTTTTGTCATAATGAAGACAGTAAGCGCTCTAGTTGTTTTTAAGAACATTCTGGGACATTCTGTCATTGGGCTATACTTGGGCTACATCTGGGTGATATTTGGGCTACATTTGGGCTCTTTTGTCTCTGGTGGCCATCTTGGGAGACTTATTTGTTGTGAAGTTTCCTAATTTACTCATTTACTGCAGTCTCCTCAGTAGGAAATACTTTCAGTTTTTTACTTTGATTCCATCAAGAAGGCATTCAGATGTGTCACACATTTGCCATAAATTCAGAATGTTAGCACTCTTTTTGCTCATTAGATCACTGTAGTAAAGCTACTGCTCACCAGGGAAAACTGCTGCTGGTATTGAAAGTGCATGTTTCAGTCTGCATGTCAGAATTTTTTAATGAAATAGAAGAGGATTTGAGAAGTCACTCAAAATGTGCCCTAATTTTTCTTTCTGCAGTACTAATCATACTTTTTATGGAAAAATGAACCCCCTCATTTTGTTCCTTTTTAAATTAAATGTTTTAAGAGTTACCACTTTAATCCAAGCAAGATGGCTTCAGGTGTGCCATACGTTTATCATAAGTAGGACTGTTAGCGCTCTAGTAGTTCTTTGGAACACTCTGGGAAGCTGCAGTAGAACACAAAGGAATCAACTGACAGTCTCTGCCCTTGTTGGATGTACATGTTTTACTGAGAATGTCAGACTTCATTCTCACATGACTGAGAAAGATGATGTGAATTTACAGAAAATAAGCTCTCAGTTTAGCCTATAGATCACCTTCCAAACCTCTGTGGTAAAAGCATGAGAAAATATTTTTCTCTCAATCATGATATCCCAGCAGAAGGCTTTTTCACATGGTGAAATCACCTTAGAACATACCACAATTCCTAAAATGAGTATGGTACCATCAACAAATGATTTATAATGTAACTAAAGTCTTAAAACCTTCTATTAACTGCAATGCTTTTTAATGAGGTGCTATCATGTATATTGGTCCCAAGATGGCTGCCAACACTTCTTGGATGAAGTGCTGACAGCCAATCAGATCTCAGGATGAGATGTGTGGTTAGGCTCCGCCCACATATATATATATGCTTTTAAATGCTATTTTCTCAGGAAATACTGAACAGATTTACACCAGACCTGCAAAAGGCACTTCCTTGACCTTATGGCTACCTCTCTGCCAAATTTCAAGTAATTCTGTTCAGCCGTTCGGGCTGTAGCTGTGTCTAAAGGTCCTATGGAAAAATGCATGGGGAAAACGCGTTTTGGGACCCCCTTTTTTCTCGGCCCCTGCTTGACGAATCCCCCCGAGACTTTCAGGGTAGGAGCGGAGCGTAGCGCCCCACCTATTTTGAAAATTTTGCGAGGATTCGTCGACCGGCGCCAAAGTTATTCCAAATAGAATGTTGCGGATTTCCTATGGAAACAGGGTCCTAACTATAACTACCTACTGGCGACCGCCAGTAGGTAATATATATATATATATATATATATATATATATATATATATATATATATATATATATATATATATATACTTTCCTTGGGTCTAAATAAATATTGCAAACTCTACGCACATAATGTTACCAACTCTTTAAATAAAGACGAGGATGACTCCCATTTACCCCAAACCAATGGATCTCATTTACTTTTGGAGTGGAGGCTTGGTTGTGATTCTCATTGTTGGTGAACTAATAAAGTTCTGTCTGTTTACGAGAAAGTTCTTTAGTCAGCCATGCATGACATTATTTCTTCCATTTTCTCCCAATCCAAGAAGGCTACCACCATTCTTCTTAATGTGGAATACCAATCCGTCCTGGCGAATTACTGTTTCAAATTCATGTGGGCCTTTTCTTGTTTCAATAGGTGCATAAGAAGCTTTGAAGTTCTGATCACTGCATTGCAGCACAGTTAGTTTCTTCTTGTTTTGATCTTCACCAGTCCTTGCCCCGATCAGCACTAATACTGCATTGCTGTTATTCTAGGTGTGTTGTGCTGGTCTGTGCTCAGCCAGGTCCTTCTTCAAGCCAGACTCCTGTTCACCATTCAGTGGGAGGTTTTTATGCGAAATGCTTTTTCCTTTTTCAGATAACGTAACATCACTAGAGGCATCTGGTCCTTTCGTGTAAGGTCAAGGTGGCTGCCAAGGGCATCACCCATGCCTCTGAAGTGCTAGAACCAAGGTACCAGAAAGGTCATTGCAACCAGCCATGAGAAGACTGATAGCAGGAACCGATTGATAATGCAAAGAACAACATCAAATAAACACGACTCAATAGTAAGGACACCAAAATGAAGTAAAGCAAGCCTGTCCATTTTCAAAGTTTTACCCCCCAAAATGAAGTCCTGGGATAGAGCAGTAAAAAGAGCTTTGTTGGAAAGGAAAGCACCAACAACCTTCCGGAGGGCACAAGTGATGTAAGAGTGCATGGGATGAGAGGTACAGGAAAATGCCACAAAGATTACAACAGCCTCCAAGACAATGGCGTTGATTCATAAAATATTTGGGCGGCCTAAGATCAACTTGGCAATGCAGAAGGCTCCTTCTGCAGGCGTAAGTTGCTGATCACAAATCATAAAATCAGGATGGCAGACAATTAGACCCACACACAGTTAGCTCCTGCTGCTGGTTTTGGCACTAGTTCAGTGGGTCCTTAACCTTATCTCTGGTAAGAGCTACATATGTTGAATGATAGTCATCCATAGCTACTAACATTATTAGTATTGTAATAGTAACACCATCAGTTCAAGACTGTTTTATTGGCCATCATATGCAAGATTACGAGCAGTGCATCAGGATGGCTGGCTGGGCAATGTATATCAATTTAGAATGCGTCCTCATGGGTAATACACAACAGCCACCGTTTCCAGTGATCCAAGCACCAACGTAATACTATTAGTAACAAGCCTTCCCAAAGAATCACAACTTATCACTCACATATCAGCTTTAAATATTTTTGGGAAATTCAACCTTTTTTCTTTAAATATTAGCTTATTAATTCTGAAATTACGGGAGTTTTTGTCTCGAATACACACTTTTCAATTTTGGAATGCATATAATAATTCAACCAAACAAAAGCTTCTAATTTAGTAGGCTGGGCTGCACACAGGAGAGCTACTCACAGGCAGCTAGAGAGCCACCAGAAGCTCACGAGCTGCTTGTTGGAGAGGCCTGCACAAGTTAAAAGCTTACAAATGTGTGACATGTTTTCCAAACTGTCCCAGAAACCGTTCGCACCAATTATTCCTTGGATTCATTTACATCCTAAATTGAGTGCAAAACAGCAAGGAGGCCAAACACAAATGCTGTTTGCACTTGTGATGTTTTGGTGAGTGAAGCTGCACACACATTTAAATTAGCCCCTCAGTGTGCACATTTGGTGCACAGACCTGTCCTAACTGGAAACATGCATCCAAGTGGGGGAAACGCAAGATACATTCAATTTAAGGTGCACACAATAACTGTAAACGTACCCTCATTAATCTTCCACAACTGGTACAGGGTTAGGTGTTAACATAGAAATCTGCAATGCATAGAATTCCGAACACAGGCTAAGGGACATTTTGTAACCACGAATTCAAACTTTCAGTGAGCAGGGATCAATATATCCAGCTATTAAATAAAGCAAGGGAACCAGGTGGCATTCTTCAGTTTGCCTCTTTAGAGGCAGTTCGTATGTTATCTTAAAAAGTGGCCGCGGCTCTTTCGCTGGAGTTTAATATGAGGTGACATTCTTATTGTTATTGTTTGGTAGAATTTTTAAAGTGCAGTTTCTGCCAAGTCCTTAGCGGCCTGGCAAGGTAGCATCTCTCCTGCTGAAAGCCAAAACTCTCTAAATGTATCCTTTTTCTAGAAAAGCCTGTTATGCAGCATAACAAACAAAGTTTAAGTGTTCCCTTACAGAAGAAATGACTCACATGTAGATAGAATGGGGTGTCTGTTCCAGATAACTAGAAAATATTAGACAGACTTTTGCTGTAACTCAAGTAATACAAAATACATCTCAAATGAATGTGACCAGGCTTTCAGTTTCTGCACATGATACACAAGAATACATAAACAATTGTATTGCCTCCTATATTAACATTGCCTGTCTCCCTCCTCCATCCCCTGATGGATTGGCGCAAATAATGACTATATCCAGTCACAAAACACAACTCCCCAGCTTCTGCCAAATTCTGGGTAAATTCATCACGCGGTGTCCATGTTATTAGCAAATGAACAATGTTTTGCCCCCTCATTTTTTATTCACCCCAGGAGTATCTGCACACACTTACAAATGCAAATAAAAGGTTAAATGTGCTAAGTATGTTCCTGCCAATCAACCATGCCACAAAAAGCTTGCTTTCTGAGTAAAGGTCTACATACATGACAAGTTTGGTGTAAATCTCTTCAGCCTTTTTGCTTTTCCCACAAAGTGATTCACTTCTCCCGTAACAGATTTTCATGAAACTTTACGTGCTAAAATTTAGCTGACTGAGTTAGTTGCCTGGCAAGTTTAGTGCAAATCCGTCTACAGGTCAAATGTTTTAAGCAAATCCAAAAATTTCTTTTCAATGGAAATTGAGAGGGGATGGATCATTACTATACAGTGGCGATGGCGTATATATATATATATATATTTTATTGTAATTGCATTTATATAGCGCTTATTACCCCTGACGAGGCATCAAAGCGCTTTTTCGGCAAGTAGCACGCTACTCCGGAACCCATAATGGATTAGTTTTGAGTTAGTATAGTGAAATATGAAGATAATTTGAGTGGTGGATAGGTTAGTCAGTTATTTGAATCAGAAGATTATTGGAGAGATAAAAGATCTTGTTACCCCTGATGGGGTGTTAAAACGCTCTTTCCGTCGAGTAGCACGCTACTCCGGAACCCATAAAGAATTAGTGGTGTGTATATTTATGAACTAATGTTTTCCTTTTAGATTATGATCATTAATTATGTTTTAATACAAGTTATTCAAAATTTTAATAATAGTTTTTATCTATTGATGTAAATGTGTTTGTAGAATACTTTTTATGCAGATGTTGTGTTGGCGAAATACAGTTATTTCTGACTGACTGATTAGTGGTGAATTAGTATAGTGAAATATGAAAGTAGTTTGAGTGGTGGATATTAGTCCGTTATCTGGATTGAATACACACACACATACATATAACAAAACTCCTCTTATTCACAGGTTGACAAAGCGCGCACTCAGGTGTGCTGAGAAAAACATGCTTATTTGCCTCTAACTTGATGCGTTTCGACCTCGCAGGGTCTTGATCACGATACTGACAAAATGTTCAAAGTACTTCACATATACAGTGTTTAAGTGCCATAAACATAAAAGGAGTATCAAACAGCTTACATTTCGGTGAACGTCATCTTGTAACGTCTATTAGGTTCAAATAACCTTATGTCAAGTCGTACATATAGCTATATGTTTCAAAAAGGAAATATAATAAATTAACTTCAGTGTTGCTTAACACATTATAGTTTCACATATTTCCTGCATGTTGGGATTTATCCCAAGTTTGTCAACGATCATGACGAAATGCCCCAGTGGGCAAGTTCACACGTTTGTAGTAATCAGAGCATAATATATGTCACAATATATGCTGCACATACTATGGCGTACATTTCAAATGCATTGCAAATACATTGTAAGTTATATGCCTCCATATTCATATTGTGCACTCTGTGGGCAGAGACTAACCAAGGAGTTCACAGTAGGTGTATTAGTGTGGTAGTTATCTTAAGGTAATGCCCATAATGGGCATGCAAAGATAAGCGCACCAGCAATGTTCAAAACAAATATAGCTGCGCTAGCTTGTACTATTCCTGAAATCATGGTACGGGGCGGAGACTTCACTTGTTGTACTCTTTATTGTCAGCTAATCATACCAACACGCCTTTAACACAAAAAAACTATATAGAAAATAAAGGAAATGTTAATACTATTCCAAAAGGCATATATAAAGGGGTTGTAGATTCGTTCCATCCATGGAACCGAGACCCTTACGGGACTGAGTCTAAGACTCCTTTAAAAGAATGTCTTTTGGGATAGTATGCACATTTCCTTTCCAGCAAAACCTATGGTACATGCAAAGGAATTTTGCACATCACCCCAGTCTCTGGAAAGGAATTAATTATTTTACATGCTTTGGGTGTCCTTGATGAGTTGAGGTATCTCTACAATACACTATTGCTGTTCTTTATCTTATATATCGTATGAATAAGTGAAAACCACGAAAAAAACAACTACATAATGTTCCTTTTGTAAGCTTAATAACATATCAATTGTGACGTTTGTGGAGCATATTTAATAGTCAATTAAAAAATATAATCAAGCTGAGCACTGACCAGACCCACCCCCATTAAGAAAAGGTATATACGTTTCGATCACTCTATGTTTATTTTGGAGGAGTTTGGAACACCAAAGAAAAAAGGAATAACAGACTGTGGTCCTGCCACCATATGCTCACACAACTCCTTAGAGTGAAAGCACCATACATTTAGCACAGGCATCCCTTAAGAGTGAAAAAATAAACAGCTGGATAGCAACTCAACAGTGCAGTTGATGGTGTCAATACTTGCCGAATCTCTTCATTGAATAGCAACTCAACAGTGCAGATCATCAGTTCATGGCTGAATATATTACATAGCACATATTTAGATGGCACCAGACATTAATTTAGAAATTAACAGGTTTTGTGGAACCCTGCTCTTGGACCTTTACTTTTCTAATTTTCAATACTTTTCTATTTATTTTTAAAAATGTTCTGTATTACTGTCTACTAGCAGCATATCCGACTTGCAGCTATTGCACATTGCTCAACAGTAAGTACAATTATACAACAAAATACATTTAACCTCCCTCCCACACTCCATAATACTATTCCTCCGTATGTCACTCCCCTGGCGGCCCTGATCTTATTTGTCATTTCAGAGCAAGATTGCTCCTTTTCTGGCTCTTGTCACCAATATGGTTAGCTTCCATGGTGTATCAACAATCTAGAGCACTGAATTGTTTTGGGCACTGGAATGCTCCAAAGTCCTTTGCTAGATACAGCACAAACAGGCCACACTATTTTGTGAATGTTTTTCCTTCCCATGCATATAGCTTGCAAGTTTTTCCATGCCCATATATGTGGGCCAAATTCTAACTCACCAAGATCCTAATGTTGGCATTCTCGGTTTTCCCCATAAGGACGATTTGGCTGGAAGGATTACAGTGAGAGTAAGTTTGCCTTTTTTCTTTGCAAAGGATATATCCTTTCCGAGGGGTCTACTCAACAGTGTTATTTTGTTTTCTGGTGTTTTGTTGGAGTCTGATTCTCTTGCATATAACTGGTGAAAAAATTACAAAATACTTCTTGTTCATACCTCTCAGTTGTCAGCCACTGCCCTAGTCATTTGAACCTCCCCAATGTAGTCATATACGCTCTTAACTCGTAGGCAGAGTTGCCACAGTCTCCACTTAATTCCCCCCTAATACTTTAAGTCTAGTCTATTGAGTAAGCATTCAGCCTTATATTATATATTATTGTCTGCCATGCTTTTTGCGATAATGGTTTTGTGTGATGTTCTTCAAGGGAGATTTCCTGCCTCAGGGTTACCAACTTGGGCCCCTTTTCACTGCTCAGCTGGGATGCCTCTATTATAATGAGAGGTGTGGGGCAGCAGCCAGGGCAGCTGACTTCGGAGCACAACGCTCACGGCTTGATCCCCGGATCCGGTGGCAGAACAGCTCAGCACTATGTGACTCTGGGCAATAGCTCACTTAATTTCCACGACGGCACCCAGCGCCTTGAGACCCATAAGGGTGAGTAGTTTGCGCTTTACAAATACTGGATTTATTTATGATTTATTTTTAAAGCATCCCTTCAAGACAGTTTTGAGGATGTTTCATAGAGTAGCCATGGGGATCTCTTTTATTGTACTGTACTATATGTATTTGTTAACAGTCTCTTTTATATATTTTACTATCTGTGCTTTTTTTTTAGCAGATACTCAGTGCCCATCCTGTTGTATGCTCCCCACCCCTTGATTTTCTCCCAGTTGTAGTTCTATCAAAACTGGACCATAGTATGACAACCTCAGTGGGCTCCGTTCAGCCTCTAATATATTTCTCACCAATCTTTTGCCCATAAAGATATAGTAAATACGATCACAGGCCTTGTAGGCACGTGAAAAGTGAAAGTAGTCAATCTGTAGTTGATTCCTATGTCTCCAGCCACCTACAAGGCCCTGAGTCCACATAAATCTCTTGCCCTTTGCTGAGATAACCTGGGCGCTATACTGGTATCCACTCCCAATAAGAGTGAGACTGTGGCTTTTACTGTTACCTTCACACTCTCTTAACTAGGAAACTCTCTTGTCATTTGTTTAGGGAGGTATACCATGGCTAATGACTGGGGAGATCCCTTATTTTGCCCATTAAGCAGAAGCCATTAAATGTTAACTGTATTTGTTACCCTAAAGGAATCATTTTGATAAGAAGATGCCTACCCATTTCTGTTCCCTAGTCTGATTCTAGGTATTGGTTTGGGAAAGATGTGTCCAGAGTCTTGTATGGTCTATTTGGAGTAAATGAGTCTCTTGTATGAAACACACATCTGCTTCACCTTGTTCCATCAAGGTAGCCTGCCTCTTAACTGGGTTGTTTAGCCTGCATACATTGTATGCTGTAAATTTAAATGTATTCACTTTGTGATCCGTATTGGTTTCTTAACTTGCATTTCTACTCTTCTTGCTTATATAGTGCACCTATTTGTGAGATGGCAATTCCTACTTTGCTCCCCTGCTTCCCCCTACCCGTTACCCCAACTAGGAATGTGGTGTTCTACTGTCTTTGACCTTAGGGTTCTCTTGTGTCACCATTAACTAAAATGGTTTGAACTAAAATTAAGTATTACATTGCAAGTTCCCCTAGTACATTCCATGTTGCCCCCAGCTTCTCCTATGGTTGATTACTGAGGAGTGTTAACTTTAGTCCTATTGCTAATTCGATTTCTCTAGAGTTGTATCTACCTTCTGTGTAGGGTCCCTGCCCCGCGCCTCCCTGTGTGCCATTAGTAAGCTTTGAAAAGATAGCTGTGAGCTGCTGGCCACAGCATTGACTAAAACTTTGGTTTTCTATACCATTATTAGTGAAATAGTTATGCCTGGATATAGGTGTTCCCTCCTTTCTTTAAAGTTCTTTTAACTCCAACATAAAACTGTGGAACTTAATCCAACCCTGGGCCAATTTACTTAACACCCATCCCACTGTCGTGAAGTCCCAATTAACAATTTCTGAATCACTGTCAGTGTCGACCAAAAGGCGTTAACCATGTTTATTATTCAAAAGGGGCTACTTCAGCTTTTGAGGTGGAAGAGTTTCCTTGTCACTAAAGATGCAACAAACACGTGAAATTATCTTGATGCTTTAGAAAATGTAGGTGGCTTGCGAAACTGGGAGAGGTGTATGAATGGATGCAAGTGAGCTGCACCCTAATTTGTGCCACTCCTAGCAAAGGTAATGACTCAAGCTCAAGCTAGATTATCCAGTACAACAAGATAATTGCAACAGAGTGGTAAAGTTCAACTGGAAGCCAACATTCACCAATGACTCAAAGTGTGTTTCTTGAGAAGCTTTTATGATAAAAAAGTGTAATTTCACTATTGATTTCAACAAATTAGACTTTGGTTTTCTGTAATAAGAATATAAACATGAGTGCTCATAACAGATAAAAGCTTGCCTTATATATTTTACGGACAGAGATCAGCTCATTTTCTATGCACAAAAGAAACCTTCTTCAGGAAGTGTGCTTTTTAAGTTCTCAAAACAGTACAGAATGCAGATTTATGCTCACAAAGCTCTTTATCATATAGACCTATTGTTTCTGTACACAGGTGATTGTGTACGAGTAAATATAGAAATATTTCAAAACTCAGCACTTTCAAAGGCATGTAAAGAAGTCGAGCTAACTCCCACACCCTAAGGTGGCTCCAAACAATGTAAAGCGGATGAAACCGCGCTGTGAGTGATAAAACCACATCTATGTAGCTGTGGAGCTAGAATTTAGTCCCCATGAAAATGAGAAATCCCTGAGCATACTGCAGCTCAACCACCAGTGTTTCAGGAAGCCCCAGATATGGAGTAGGTGATGCTGGCATTTCATTGATAACCAGCCAAAAAGATATTAGCTACGGAAGAATACAAACTTGGGATACTTCTTCACATTCAGACACCAATTACTCCTGTCCAGCTCGAACTAATCTTGCTATACATCCAGCACTTCAAAGAGTCCGCAAGGTGACATGTAGCACCATAAAAAAAACTGTAAATAAACAAACAAATCATCTATCACTGGACAGGCATTACTTTTAGAGTGAAGAATAAAGACTTATGATCTCCCTCCTGCCAGAGGTCATATGCAGCACCCGGTCTTCCTCAACTCAGAAAAATAAGACGGCCTCTATCTTCTTCCTGGCATTTCTTTACAATATATTTTGTTAATGTATTTATGACACTACAAACCATAC
Source organism: Triturus cristatus (assembly GCF_964204655.1). Taxonomy (NCBI): domain Eukaryota; kingdom Metazoa; phylum Chordata; class Amphibia; order Caudata; family Salamandridae; genus Triturus; species Triturus cristatus. The sequence goes on along the minus strand of NC_140589.1, from coordinate 278,513,441 downwards.
TTCTAGATTCTACCAATGTTTCAGTACTATGTAGTTGATAAGATTTCAAAACGCTTTATTAACCTCTTTTATAGGGTAATCTAATTTTTCTAAAATTAAAAAGGAGTGGATTGCTGCCTCAATTAGTCAGTGAGTGTAGGGAAGAGATTGGTGAAACCTCTTTTAGTGAAGGAGGACTTGTGTTAAGTAGTAACAATAGAAAGCGATGGCCATGGTCAGTCTGTAAGCATGAGAAGAACCAATTTCCGGGTGCATGCGAGTACATTCAGAGAATGTCGATAACTGTAGAAGTAAGATAGGACAATGGAAGTGGACTGATTAAATGGTACGGCATGACACACGTTTAGAACACTATTCACGCTAACACTACCAAATCAGTTGACTGACTCAATAAGAAAGAATGTGGATAATTAAAGAGAACCATACTCCACCAAAAGCAAAGACAAACATCAATGAGTCAGCTCAATTTTTGTTGTATGGATATTTATAGAAAAAAGATATTAAAGCAATGATATCTGGTTATAATGTCTTAACAAGAAAGTGGTCCAGCCAGAAAATTATGAGAGAGGTTTTGAGTCAGCAGCCACTTTTGTCAATTTAGGCAATCAATACATGTAGGCAATTTCAGTAAAACTAATTATCAAATCTAAAAAATAATAAGCTGAAACTGAAGATGAAACCCAAACTGGTAACCTTGACAGAAAGTATGTAAGTAATATGTTGCGAACAGATTTCTGGCCAAAAGGTTAAATGGATTCCAAGTTACCGGGAGCAGAACCATGTCAAGCATGTTAAGCAGGTCAAGAGTGGATGTAAGGTTCTGAAAATTCCCAAACTGGAATAAATTTAAAATATTTGAATTCACATTTTCACAGTGCACAAAGCAAAGCATCTAATCACTGGAACCTATTGTTCCTCATTTAAAGAAGGCTGGGGGTAGTAAAAATCATGTTAAATGTGAAATAAGCAGATTTCAGCATAATTAACACTGTGCTGCTATTTAAGGTGATGTGGTTTTCAAGCGCATAATTACCAAATTGTGGTATTGCTCCAAAAATTGACACATTCTCTTCATATAATATTGCCTATTGTTGCAATGGAATATCCTGCCAATAATTAAAAGTTTATGATTGAGGGGGAAACACTATTATTTGCAATTCCAAAATAGAACACACTGTTACCACAATTATATTTTTTGCAGAAATTGCTGCTCACAATTTGTTTTGGGTGGGTTGAGTGTGTTCATGACTTTTGTTTATTTATTCTAATTGGACCAGGCCCTCTCTGCAGGGTAACCCCAGATTTTTACCTTCCTTTGCCAAACCCGTTTTTGTTGGCTTTTAGGTCTCTGTGCACTTTTTCCCTGCTAATCATTGAAAAAAGTGCTTGTGCTCTCCCATGAAAACATGGTAAAATTGGTATACACTTGATTGGAACATTTAATTTACTTATATCTTCCTAGTGAATGGCACTACATGTAGGCAGGGCCTTTAAACTAAAGGCTACTAGTGAGCTGCAGGCCTCATTGGGCCACCCACTAAGGTAGCACTGTAAAACATCTCTTAGGCCTTCCACTGTAGCCTGTCGTGCAGTTTTAAACTGTCATTTTGACCATGCAAAACGTAACCTTTTCCCAGGCCTAAACCTTGCTTTTTATTACTTATAAGTCACACCAAAGGTAGGTCCCTCAAAGCTCATCGGGCAGTGTGCATTCTATTTAAAAGTAGGACATGTGTACTTTACATATCCTGGTAGTGGAAAACTCCTAAAGTCATTTTTCACTGTAGTAAGGCTATCTCTCCCAGAGACTTACGCTGGGTTACCATATTACACTTAATACGTGATAATTTCATTTTGGGAACAGATAGAGCAATACGTCTTCCACTTATCTGAATTGTAATTGAAAATCCGGTTTACATGTCAAGTCAGATTTTAATCTACTATAATGAAAATGTAACTTTTAGAAAGTTGGCATTTTTCTGCCTAAAGTAAATTAACTTTTCTGCCAGTGTCCATAGTCACACGACTGTGAATTGGTTTCCTGAGGTGTGTTGTGTATTGTTTCCAGGGACAAAAGGGCAATGGGTGTATAGGGAGTGGGTCTTCCTGAAAGGATGGTTGGGAAGGAATTATAATTACACTACAAAGGACACTGCCTGCAACACACACAAAGAAACCTGACACCAGGCCTGCCCATGCCTTTGGCACTCTAGGTAATTTGGAGCCCAACCCAGGGGAGGGGGAAAACTGACCAGAACCAGTTTGGGAGTAGGTCAGGTATCCCCCCCCCCCCCCCAACACAAAAATTGTTTGAAACTGGTCTCAAGTTGGCAGAGGTATGTACACTGTCCGAGTAGGACCCACAATCCTAGTCAGGGTAGGTCACAACACAACCTAAATTATCCTGTGCTCACCCTTTTGCAGCTTGTCACAGAGCAGGCAGGCTTAACTTAGAAGGCAATGTGTAAAGTATTTGTGCAATAACTCATACAGTAGCGCAGTGAAAACACCACAAAAAGACTCCACAACATTTTAGAACACTAAAGTGCGACTGCATAAATAAACAAGACCAAAACAACAAAAATCCAATAAGCAGAAGTTGAGATACTGAATTTAGAAAGAATAAATGCAGTAAAGCCCTTAGGAATAAGCAGCACTAACAAGGTTACTTTAAGTCTTGCTGGACCGGGGCAAAGTCAAAGTTTGGACCAACCGCAAAACTGAGTGATGGCCGGTTACAGGACCCACAAAGGACCTGGTGAACAGAGTACCTTTTCTGGTCGCAAACAGCGAGGAGCGTTGATGGTGAGGCCCGCAGGATTCGTCGATCTTCTCCACGCAGCGAAAGCGATGCATCAGTTCCGAAGACGGGTGCCGGAGTCGAGAGGCATCGAGCGATGTGCTGGATTCTGCCATGCAGTTGAGGGGATGCGTACATCTCACCCAGCTGCAGTGATATGCTGTCTGATGCGTCCATATTTGGAGGCAAAGTGCTTGTTCCGAGGCAATGCACGATTTTACTACCTTAACCGGATGGAAGCACCAGTTCTGCTACATGCAGACAGGAGATGCGTCAAAATCCATGATGCAACTATCTGGGCCACTTCCATTGAGTCAGACACAGGAGCAGGGGTAGAGACTTTGATATCCCTGAGTCTCAAGCAACAAGGCAAGCCAACAAGCCCTTGGAGATCGCCTAGAAGAAGGTAGAGTCCAGCTCTGAGTCAGAGAGCAGAAGTGCAACAAACAGAAAAGCAGGCCTTCCAGATTAGCAGTCCAGTTGAGTCCTTTGAGCAGCACAGCAGTTCTCCTGACAGATGTTCAGTTGTAGATCCAGAAGTGGCTGATTTGGTGGGGTCAGAGACCCAGTACTTATACCCAAATGTGTCTTTGATGTGTGGGAAACTTCAGAGAGTGACTTTGAAGTGCACCAGTAGTCCTTTCAACCCAGTCCTGTCTGCTAGACTATCTGTGGGGGTAAACAGTCCTTTTTGTGGGATTAGGTCACTACCTACTGAAACACAATTGTTAGCCCCTTCCTCTCTTCCTGCCCAGGAAGGCACTTCAGAATGCTCATCCACACCGAGCCTTCCTGTGTTTGTGGCTGTCTGGAGGGAATGAACAAAGTGTAACTGTCACCCAGCCCAGACGTGTATTGGAGACAGTCTGCAAGGCACACTGAGCAGTAAGAGCAGAGATACGTCCACTTTATAAAAGAAGCAGTAATTTTAAATCCAACTTTACCAGTAAAGAGGATTTATCAGTACCAGTCCAAATATATGAAACATAATGCAGCTACTTTTTAAGGCATTCCCAATGTTAGCCTATGAGAGTAGTAGGCCTTACAATAGTGAAAAACAAATTTGGAAGTTTGTCACTACCAGGGCATGCAAAACATAAAAGTACATGCTCTACCTTTTACTTATACAGCACCCTGCCCTATGGGCTACCTAGGGCCTGCATTAGGGGGGACTTATGTGTAATAAAAGGGGAGCTTAAGCGTTGGCAAAGGGGTTTAAATGTCAAGTCAAAGTGGCAGTAAACTGCACACAAAGGTTCTGCAGTGGCATGCCTGAGACATGGTTAGAGGGCTACTTAGGTGGGTGGCACAAGCATTGCTGCAGGCCCACTAGTACCATTTAATGTACAGGCCCTAGGCACATGTAGTGCACTTTATTAGGGACTTATAAATCAATTTAATATGTCAATTGGGTATGAGTCAATGTTACCATGTTTTAGGGAGAGCGCACATGCGCTTTAGCACTGGTTAGCAGTTGTACAGTGCACAGAGTTGAGGTTCCGTGTGGGACGGAACGACATTTTTGAGTGGTGACGAATATGGATGAGTTTGGTGTCTACGAACCGCAAATGACGAGTATAGTGGGTGTACGCAGTTTCGCTATGCAACCACGTATGGTTCGTCTTATTTTTGGGTTTGTTCATCTGAACCCTCGGGTTCCATTTTAGATACGGCATCCATTTTGTTTCTTGCCCTCAAGTAGCCAGCGAACGGACTTTGTCCGCTTCGTGACCCTGGGATTCCCAAGCCTACACGAGGGACACGTGTTCCTTTGAGTGTGACTTTTATGACGAGGGAAATGACACGGCGAAGGCAGATGGCCCCGCTCAAGGCTCATCTTGCCGTGCCGGTCTATTGTTTCAGTCATGCATACATTAGACACAAGGTCTTTGATCCCGTTATTAAGTTTCCTTTATTACTCCTAACACTCTTCTCTAATCTGTTGTGCATCCTTGTCCTTTCTTTGCATCTGTTTTTGTCCCTTCTCCTAATGTGTTTACGGCCAGGATGGAATGTGTTTTATTGCAGAGAAGATATGTTTTTACAGTTGGGAACCGGCAATACTGTTGTAATTATGTTCCGGCCTCCTGAAACATGAGCACGACTCTTTTAAGTTTATTGTGGGAACTGAGTTGTAATCTTTGTTCACCATACTGTTCTATGGGAAAAACGTGTATAAAAGGAGCGATCCACTTTTGCAATTCGAAGCAGTCTCCGAGAACCTACACGTTGTGTACTTCTTGTGACCTCTGTATCCCTGCAGCAAATAAACGCTGATCTCTGACGTCGCTGGAAGTGTCCCGTGTCTCTGTGTTTGGTACGCCAGAACAGGTAACCCACGAAGGTTTCAGGTGTTGTTCCCTGGCACCGCTGGGTCTTAGAATAACCCAGTCCTTCAGTTGGCGCCCAACGTCGGGCGACATCAACGGTACCGGTCCAAAGCCCGACGATCGTGAGGAACTTCGTGTGAAATCTCCGAGGGAAGGTGCACCCCGCTTCATCGATCCAGTTGTCGAAATAAGTGGCCCGACGTCTTTTCCCGCGAAGATCCCCGCCTCCTGACGGCTGCGACGGACTGATGCCCTGACTGTCGACCTGTTTTGGCGCCTGGCGTAGTCCTTTGTACGGCGAGACGATAGACGGGCCTTCCTGGTGACGCCATTGTTATCTCAGTTAAGTATTTGTGGGTCGCTCCCAGTGTTCCTTTGTTGTTTGCATGGTACCATAGCATTCGTGGTTCTTAGTTGTTGGGTTTTATTTGACGATTGCAATTGCCAAAAACCGAGGGTCTTGCATTTTTTTGCGAGGATATCATAAATTCGATAGCCCTTGAAGTTTGTAAGCTCGGTTAGTGTGCGCGATGCCTAGCCGTAGTACTTTGTTTGGGTTTCTCAAATGTTGCAGAATGGATTCCCGGCTGGAGGATTCATGTCCGATACCTCCGGTTGGAACTCCAATTTACGAGCTCTATAGTCGCCATGGCGTGGGTGCTATCGTGTATAATGAATATTGGGTCCGCTACACTAAAAATGATGGTGTTCTTAGTTGGCCATCTCATGGTAGCTTCGAAACTGCCGTTTTAGACAATTTGGAAGCTAAACTGTTTAAAAAGAAGGCTAGGCCGGCCATGTTTGATTCCTTTCGGTTATGGCGGAAAGAGGCCAAGCAGAAAGAAATCAAACAGAGTAAGAAAAATAAAAGAGAAGGCGTTATTACGGTGATGCGAAATGCAGAACAGTATCAGAGAGACAAAGATGAGAAAGAGCAGGAAGTTAGTGCTCGACTTCATCATATGGCGGTGGACAAATGTTATCCGGTGCTACCGTCTAATGTCGATAAGACGGGAGAAAAAGCGATAGAGGATTCGCTCTTGTCTTATCTATTGAAATCACCACCTCCCTATGCTCCCGATGCTGTGGGTCCTGTGATTCTACCTCTTCCTCAACCTGCTGTTTTGGCGGCTGCTGGTCAGCCCGCCGTTCCTCCTGCTCTCCCGAATCCCCTTGTGCCGCTGATCGTTCATCCTCTTTTACCGGCTTCTCTTCCTACTGCGCCTTTCCAAGTCCCTCCTCAGTCTGTCGTTCCCGCTACTCCTGGTGCCGCGTCTACTTCTACTGCCTCTACCCCTGCTGTTGCTGCGCCTGCATCTTCTTCCTCTTCTCCTTCTGTTCGTAGCCGTCTCCTGACTGCTGTTGCTACTCTTTATTCTCCGCTTTTTGGGCCAATACTCGGCTCGACTCTTTCAGATGTCGCTCAGAGGCGCAGCCAGCTTCCTGATGGTAGGGAACGTGAATCGCTGGTAAAAATGGCACGTAAATGGATTCGTAATCCAGTTAAATACACTTCACGTGTAGTGTTTGAAACGTTTTCTCAGTTTAATGCGCCCACTCAACGATTCGTGTTTGAGGAATTGTGTAAATCGTTGAAGGAGGAGTGGGATCATGATGTGGTAGATAATGTACCGTCTGAGGTTTCTGAGCTCCAGCATCAGTTCACAACTGGTGTGATCGTAGGTGACAAGGTTTGAGAAGCTCTAGAACGTTTGTTATCATTTCGATGCACAGTGCAACCTCGAGCATTGTTTAAGGAAGAGACTGCAGAGTGGATGGCAAAACCTGGTCAATATCCGATGCGGGAAGTTCCCCCAGTATGGATGCCAGGTGATCCTAATGCTAACCCTGCTGTCCCAGGCCATTTTCAGAGAGTGTGGATACACCTCCCTTGGAAACGATCAGAAGTCTTACAGGTGAAGCAAACTTTGCCTGATCCCCGTAAAAATCCTGCAGGTTATTATAAGGAGCTGTCCCAATTGGTGGATGCTACTGTTATGAACCTTGCTGATATTGACATGTTGTTTGGCAATGTAGTGCCTCAGCCGATTTGGGCGAAAATTCGTCACGAGAATCACGCGGCCGAGTTAGGCGGTGACTGGGCTGCCCTTACGGCGGCAGACGCTCAGCAAGTTGGTGGGGCTAAGCCTGAACAGCTTATTGTGGATTTGCCCCAGAGGATAATTACCCTTATGAAAACGCTTATGCCAGCGATGCGCGTCAATTGGGACAAGTTGTCCGCGTGCAAGCAAAAGAGGGATGAAAGCGTTTCCGATGTCTTTACGAGATTCGAGGAAGCGTTTGTCGATCATAGTGGCCAGGACATGGGTTCGGAGGGTGGTCAGCGGCTGTTTGTTGATAAGTTTGTATCGAACTTGTTGCCCGAACTTAGCAATAAGTTGAAAAATTCTGAGAGTTCGTGGGCTGTTTCTACCACTACTCAAATATTGGCTACGGCCCAATACTACGAAAATAGGGAAAAGGAGGAAAGTGAGCGTGCTGATAAGAAAACGATGGATCTTAAAACTAAGGTCTTATTGCAGCAAGCGTATCCTCCGCGCTCGAATTTCAGTGATTCGCAGCAGCCAAATCGATCGCAATCACAGTTTTCCAGATCGCAGACACGAAATGACTCTCCCGCACCTCGTTTTGTGTTGGGATATAATCAATGTGCATATTGTCGAGGGGAGGGCCATTTAAAGTTTAATTGTCCGGTTCTCCGTGATAGGAACAATGGTGTGTCAGCTCGAGGAGGTCGTGGTGGTCCTCAACAAGCTTCACGTGGTAGAGGTCGTGGAGTTACTCAGAATCAGGCCGAGCGTTTTGCCACTTCCTCAGACTCGCAGAATTGTTTCGATCGACGCGAACCATCGTCCGGTAGATCTGCACAGTATCATGTGGATGACTGTTATGTCGAGCGTGATGTTGATACGGACGGTATCTACTAGGACAGCCATAGACAAAGGACGGGAGAAGTATCAGTTCCGGTTGATCAGAGAGGGCCTTATGTTGCAGTAATCACATTGGGCGTCGTTGAGCCTTTTCTGTTGGACACTGGTGCAGCAAAAAGTTCCATTATGCATTCGAAACTCCCTGGCGCGCCTTTGTCTGGCTTAACGAATGTTTCCGTTGGATTCTCTGGCGCCCCCGTTAGCAATCCAGTTTCTAGCCCCTTGCCCCTTACAATTGGGTCCCATGAGTTAGAAGCTCCTTTGATTTTGACTACTGGTTGTGGTGAGAATCTTTTGGGCTTGGATTTGTTGAAGAGGTTACATGCGACTTTGTACTGCTCTCCTACGGGCGTGGAGCTTACATTGGGTGAGAATGTGATTTCCCCTATGTATCTATCGATCGATAAGCTCCCACCGGAATTGAGTTCTCTTCCGGTTTCTTTGTGGGCGACAGGTCCTAATGATGTGGGCCTGCTGGATATACCACCTTATGTTGTTCAATTGAAAGTTGATGCGCGCTTACCACGCATACCCCAGTATCGTATTTCCCTTGATGGTGAACGGGCACTATTAGCGATCATTTATGATCTGATCGATAAAGATGTTATCGAGGAGACACGAGGTAACGTGTGTAATAGTCCCGTGTTGCCTATTCTGAAACGAACTGATCCGTCCAAGCCTCCCGTGTACCGTCTAGTTATTGACTTACGGGAAGTAAATAAAATTGTTGTCCCGCAGTTTCCTGTGGTTCCAGACATTACAGCTTTACTGACTCTGATTCCAGCCTCTGCATCATGGTTCTCGGTAATCGATCTGAAGAATGCGTTCTTTAGCATTCCGATTGCTGAGGAAAGTCGTGATTTGTTCGGGTTTTCATTAGGCGGTCGCAGTTTCCGGTTCAAACGCGCACCTCAAGGCTACTGTGAGAGCCCATCGATCTACAGCCAAGCTCTTAAGAGTCAACTAGATGCAGTTGTGCTGCCGACTGGTGCGGCTTTGATTCAGTACGTCGACGATCTGTTGGTAGCTGCAGACACTGAACAAGTTTGCAAGACTGCTACTGTGTCACTGTTACGGCATCTCTGTGACTTACACCACAAAGTGTCACCTTCTAAATTACAATATTGTTGTCAAGAAGTTACCTACTTAGGTCACTTATTGTCAAAGGCGGGAAGACGGTTGACCCCTGAAAGAATCGCAGCAATTGCTCGAATGACTGTGCCGACGACCCAGAGAGATGTGCGTGCCTTTTTAGGTATCACGTCATACTGCAGACAGTGGATTCCGAATTTTTCACTGTTAGCGAAGCCATTGATAGCTCTCACGTGCAAGGATGTTTCGACTCCTTTGCCATGGACGGTGGAATGTCAGAAAAGTTTTTCTGAACTACGTGATGCACTGTGTTCGGCTCCCGTGTTAGGTACTCCGATTACAGCAAGCCATTCACATTATACGTTCACGAGAGGGAAGGTTGTGCGTTGAGTGCTTTGACGCAACAATTTGGTGACAAGCAGCGCCCGTGTGCATATTTTTCCTCGACCTTAGACCCAGTAGCTAGAGCGTTGCCAAGTTGCTTGAGGGCGACAGCGGCAGCAGCGGCGTCTATTCGGCAGTCCGCAGGTCTTGTCATGGATAATATGCTCATGGTGATTGTTCCGCATGCAGTTGATACTCTCTTGAATCGGACAAAGACTCAACATCTGACGAGTGCAAGGTTGTCTGGGTACGAGCTGACCCTTCTGGCAAGTCACATACAGATCAAACGTTGTAATGTACTGAATCCGGCGACATTGTTGCCGATTAAGATGGAATCAGATGATGTGCCACCACATGATTGTTATTTACGAACTGAGGAAGAAACAAAAGGTTGTGTGGACCTGAAAAACACTCCCTTGACAGATCCCGATGGTACTTTGTATGTGGATGGCTCGTGCTTTAAATTACCGAATGGCGATGTGACGACTGCGTATGCTGTAGTGACGTTGAGCACGGTTGTGGAAACTGCGAGATTGAATCAGAATTCAGCACAAGCTGCAGAGTTGATTGCATTGACAAGAGCGTGTGTTTTGTCTAAAGGTAAGCGAGTGAATGTGTTTACCGACAGTCAGTATGCATTCGGTGTTGCGCATAACTTTGGAAGACTGTGGAGAGAAAGAGGATTTATGACATCGCATGGTACGAAGATTCAGCATGGGCAGCTCGTGAATGACCTTTTGGATGCACTTACATTGCCTAAACAAGTGGCGATTGTTAAATGTAGTGCACATCGGAAAGTGACGGATGATGTTGGTCGTGGTAATGCGTTTGCGGATGAGATTGCTAAGGAAACGGCTAAGGATCTTGCGACCCGAATGTATGTCACGAGTTCAGTGAGGTGGCCGACGGAGACTGGTATGTGTGAAAATACTATTGAGAGTGTGAAAGCAATTCAGAATGAGGCTACTAAAGCTGAAAAGACCAAGTGGAAAGAAAGTACGGGAAAGTTGGACATGCATGGATGTTGGGTTGACCTGACGGAATGTCAGAGGTGGATGTTACCAGATGCGTACGTATTAGCTGTTGTGACGATGGCTCATGGGCTGTCACATATCAGTGCGAAAGGAATATGTAGGTTCTTGTCCCCTGTATGGAGGAATGAGGGTATTGCTAAGTGTGCCGAGAGAGTGGTTAAGAACTGTATGGTGTGTCTGATGCACAATCCTGGCAAGGGCACCCCCACTCCACCTGGTCATTTTGCTCCTCCTGTTTGTCCCTTTGAGGTTATCCAGCTGGACTTTATCCATATGGAGAGATGCAATAACCTGAAGTATGTTTTGGTTGTGGTTTGTGCGTTCTCCAGATGGATTGAGGCCTATCCTCTTAAGGATAACACTGCCCTGTCCACAGCAAAAATCCTGCTGAAGGAATACTTTCCTCGGTACGGAATGCCACGGATCGTGTGGTCGGATAATGGAAGCGAGTTTGTGGGAAGTGTAATGCAGAGTGTGTGTAAGGGCCTTGGAATTCATCAAAAATTCCATAGTGCTAATCATCCTCAGGCAGCGGGTTTGGTTGAAGGGTACAATGGTACCCTAAAACTAAAACTCGCCAAGATTCAAGCTACGACTGGTCTATCATGGCCTGATGCCTTGCCTCTGGCTCTCCTATCGACCAGAGCGACCGTACACTCTCGAGTAGGGCTTAGCCCATATGAGATTGTGTTCGGCCGCCCTGCGAATATTTGGGGAGTCCCGAGGCCAAGGGCTTTTGATAGTCTTGAGTATCCAATGTTAATTGATTACCTGCATGATTTGACCACTAAACTACGGTTAATCCATCAACAGGTCTTTGAAGCTCTACCGGCGCAGACAGAGAGTCCTGGGCACCAGCTCCGGCCAGGCGACTGGGTCGTTACCCGAAATTTCGGTCGGAAACGTAACTTGGAGCCAAGATTTGTAGGACCCTTTCAAGTCCTATTGACAACGAGGACTGCGGTTCGATTGAAAGGCCGGAAGAATTGGGTCCACGCCAGCCATACGAAAAAGGTACCGATCCCCTTACCAACAGACGGTTGGGTGAGAACTGGGATTTCGGCAACAGAAACTGAGACTCCTTTGCACTTTGTGCCGTTTAGCGACGCTCAACCTGTGGGGAATGATTTGTCACTGCCAAACCCACATGTGGAGTCATCGGTAGCAGAGAACCCTCGCTTGCCCCTATCCACCATATCTAAAGGCGCTACAAAGGTCCCAGTCTCCCATGCAGTCAAAAGTCTTCTGAACAGAAAACTGTATCATTTAATCCCTTTTTTTTTGTTTTATATAGAGCGAACTAGACCTGAAGGCATGAGAGTGCTTTACATGAGCACCAGTTGTGTTACAGATAGGCACATTCATTTTTGCTAGGACAAGAGAGATTAAGTGATTTGCCCAGGACCTATCGAGACCCGAACCCAGTTCCCCAGCTTCGAGGTTGACCACTTTAGCTAATAGGCCACATCCTTTCCCCTGCTCTAGCCGTTAGGCCTCTTCATAGTTAAATTTTAGTTCGATAGGACATCTGAATTTCTTCCTAGACTGAGGAACTGTAGGGCACAAAAGCAGCACTACCTTGACTAGACTTACATTGCCTACCTTCTTCTCTCTTTTGATTACCTTCTACCTAGCCTCTTCCCTCTTCCAGGTTAAAGTCCAAGCTGGCTTAAAAGCAGAGATCATATATTTTGCTGTTTCTAGCGTGAACAAAGAATAATACACTGGCTCTTTTTGGCCATTTTCTATCAGGTCAAATCAAGTATGTCTCATCAGCAGTAATTACTGAACAACTAAACATTTTTCACAGTATATGAGGACGTGGACATCCAAGAGACGATCAACTATTCATCTAGTCTTGTAATAACGAACACAATGTGAAGCATAATGGTTCAAGCACAGGACTCATAGATGTACTGTTTTTTTGGTCTGGCTTGAAAGTGCAGCTGTCAACAGACCATTTTGTGAGCATCACTAAAGAGAGGCTTTGGGTTCACCCACAAACTCATGGTGGAGATAGGAGTACATTTTGATTGGGCAGAAGTTGTGTGCTTCCACATAAAAGTGCTTGACCTCCACAAAGCTGTGATCTGTACATTTATATAGTTGGCCCTGTTTAAAAAGTCAGACCTATTGGCATTGCCAAGGCTAGTTTTGTTTTCGTCACTGCTTGGATTCCATATATGTGCATAACGAGCGGTGAGAAGCGGGCTTTGTGCCGCAGATAGGTCAGGAAGAGGCTGCATTACCCTCTTGTTTCCCTGCTTATGAGAACTGACCTGTGGATAAGGGCCTGAGGAAGCGACGTTGACCACTGTGCGTTACCTGCAGACATGAAGTACAAAATGTTGTGCAAAAGATCTCAGCTGCTATTAATAAAATCTAAAGAGATCACACACTGCTGGGCTCCACAAACAGTGGAGGTGCTGCAGAAGCCAGGGTAAGGAAAAACACAGAGATCAATGAAGGAGAAGTTCTGGGAATAAAAGTAAAGCTTTTTGGAGCTACCATGGGACAGCACTATATGGATAGATGGGGAGTGCCAGGGGCTGCCTATTGCAATGCTGTTTCCTCTTAATTCTCTTCTGGACTGCAGCTCACACTCTGCATGATGGTAAAGGTATTATTGCTGCATGCCAAAGTAGAGGAGTCCTGACAGTCTTAGTCAGGAGCAAGCTGTATGACACCAGAGGAAAGTCACCCACTAGCACAATAATGCCCACCGCCTTACAAGCCATCAGCCTACCAACAGCGTTTGGGAGAAGAGCACTATCCCAGAACTGAAATGGGAAATGAGAACAAGTGCTTGGGGGTAAGAATGAAGAAAATAGGGCCGCCACTTTGTTGCACCACGGGGTTTTCAAGTTTAGTTCCTGTTCTGTCTAAGGCTCTCATAACTCAATGAGTCCCAGCAACAACAAAGATGTTCTAATCAGCCAGAAAAAATACACTGTTTTAAAATGGTTTCCTATGTATTATTACTTTAAAAGTAAAATTCACTGGGTTACCCAACCTGACATTCGCCCACACGCCAGCGAGACCTTATTCTCATTAGAAACAGAGACCAACATCTTTTTTTCGATATCTACGCTTTTCTCAATGCTTCCTAGGCCACCACTAAATCTGCGGCACAGTTGCACTGGGAAAAAGAATGCGAACGTCCCTTAACGCACAAGGAATGGTTAGACATTCACACGCGTGCTCACTCCTCTGCACGCAGTACGGCAGGTAAAGAAACGCTTCTCATACTAGTTCACTACTGGTACTATACCCCTGCACCAACAGCCTAATAGAAACGAGATTGGACAGGCTGTGGACAGGAAGGAACATTAACACATCTTCTTTGGCAACACCCGTAGCTTCAACACTACTGGACTGAAGTGCTGGATAGCACTGACCAGATGTACGACGCTCAACTCCCCAGATTCCAAAGCTACATATTACTAGGCCTCCCAAATGCACTGACATACCCCTTGAAATCAACACGGGAGGAGCCATCACTCTCACCTTATGCGCTGCAAAGCAAGTTTTACTATCCTGTTGGCGTACTGCCAAAATACCCACCCACCTACACAGGCTCTACAAAAGCTGGGATCTCCTTTTAAATGGAAATGCTAATGGCAACTATAGAGCACAAAATGCCCCAATTTGATAAAACATGGGGACCATGCCTACGATTCTTGTTGCAGGAGTTCCTAGAGCTGGCCTGCCTGGACTATTTACTCATCCTACACCTCACACCAATTATTCAAACAGTTGATTGACTTCCCGGGCATTGGCATTACACTCTTTTTTCATTCTATGTGGTGACACAATCTGTCTACACTTTGAAGGCCATCATTGCACCTAGATAGATTATCTAATCTCCTTCCCAGAATGCAAGCTGATATCTGTGCACTCTAAAGATGCCACCATACCTTACACCTGTTCTAACTGCCACAGACCACTTCCCTGAGTCCTCAATCAGAGAGTCAAACCTAGCATACCTATGGAGCTACTGAGACCGGCATTACTAAACCCAAGGAATACGAGATTAAATGTCTACTAGTAAATGCCAGATCCTAAGCGAAACACAGCTTCGAGTGCACCGGACTCCTAGAGGAGCAAGACATAAAACTGGCTTTTATCACGGAAACCTGGATGGATAAGGCCTCAAGGCCAGACCTAGTGGCAGCCACTCCACCTGGTTTCCTGTGTTCCACCTTGAATAGGCCAACAGGGAGAGGAGGGGGGCTAGCAATAATTCACCACAACACTATTAAACTAGCGTGCCAGACAACCAATAACACAGCCTGTGAAGAGCCTTCGTTCAATGCTGGCCTATCGCCCCACCACTCCTTCAAGGGCGGCACCGACCGCCAGGGTCCAGAACATCATTTTTAACTACACTAGGGACTCTACTGGAAGAAGGGCTCTGCTCCAACTCATTTACCACCCTGGGGGACTTTAATTTACACTTGGAAGCCTCCATTGACCCACATTCTAAAGCCCTATTAGACATGATGGGCAGCGCAAATCTTACCCAACTTGTAAACGAGCCCACCCACACAGCAGGTCACACCTTGGATAGGGTCTTCCGCAACCATTCTTTGTGAACCTACACAGGGACGGTACCTCTGGTCTGGACTGACCATGCAGGAATATTATTTGAAGTAATCAGCCCAGTGGACCACTACAAACCAGGGGGTGTGTCAAATCAGATAAAAACAAGGGCCTGGAATAAAGTGGTAGGATCTGAATTACAGGGACTACTTAAGACCACCATGCGGCCGCCTCCAATAAAGAAGACGACCCCAGATGGTATACTCAATGGGTTGAGTCAGCCTGCAAAAAGCTAGCCCCGGTTAAACTCGTGCATCCCAAACGAGTTTCACCAACTGCACCTTGGTACTTAGAGGAGCTTAGAAGACAGAAACTTACCTGCAAACGGCTACAACGCAATGGGCGAAGAAAATAAAGCACAGCTGATAAAGAACCCTATAAGCAAAGCCTCACTGCATATAAACAAGCTGTTGTTAATGCAAGAAAACTCTTCTTTATAAATCAACCTAGCAAGAAACTCCTCCAAAGAACTTTATAAAATCGTAGCTAGGCTGGCAACACCAAACATACCTAGGGTCGAATCAAGCCAAGAACTGAGTGAAGAAATTGCAAGGTTCTTCCAGAATAAGGTAGAAGTCATTTTCTCTGCCTTCAACCAACTCCCGCAAGGAGCTACAGGAAACACGATGACATGTCCTAAAAAAGGCACAGGAGTATGTCCCGCACTGGAGATATTTGCCCCGCTTGGTATCAACGAGACAAAGCAGCTACTGGGCTCCATCAAGTCAGGATCTCCCTACGACCCCTGTCCAGTGACAGTGGCCACCATACTGACATCAGTATTCAATACCATGTTTGAACTAGGAGACTTCCCCAGCTCCTGGAAAATGGCCTCAATACTCCCATTACTGAAAAAAAATAACCTGGATCCAAAGAATCCAAACAACTATAGACCCATCTCCCGCCTCCCGTTGGTGGAGAAAGAAAGAAATGCCCAGCTGAGTGCCATTCTCTACGCGAACAAGCTATTGGATCCCACTCAGCATGGGTTCAGAGAAGGGCACAGTACCGAGACCACCTTGATTAAATCAACAGAAGAAATCAGGAAAGCTTTGGACCAAGGAGGCGAGGTTGCCCTCATTATGCTGGACCTAATTGCGGTCTTCGACACGGTCAATCATGACCTCCTGATGGACCGTTTGTCGGAGGTTGAAGTCAAAGGCAAGGCGTGGAAGCTACTAAAGACATTTCTAACAGACAGGAAACAAATAGTAGCCTTAGGGAAATTTTATTCCAATCTTTTTTCACTGCCATGTGGAGTCCCTCAGGGATCGTCCCTTAGCCCGACCCTTTTTAGGTCTCGCCTTGCTATCGCGTAAGCGATCGCAAAGCGAGACTATTGTAAGGGGGTTTTAAAAGTGCTTCCTAAAAGTGGATTGCATGGCTAGCACGCGCACAATCACGCGCATCGTGCCGCCATGCAATCCGTTTGGCATCGCACTTCAAAGGGTCCGCTCCCCTGCCTGGAATGCGCTCCCCCGCCCCCAAGCACGCGCGCGCCACGCTCCGCCGGGCTTGTCTTGTTTTTTATGTCATTGAAATAACGACGTAGCTCCTAGAAGCTTCCGAGCGCTTTCCACAGATGACTGCAATCGTAACATGAACATGTCAAGCAGGCGTCGCACAAACAACAGTGTCCGCTGAGGCAGGCTCACAGGGAGTTACTGCCGAGCCTCCTATGCAAATCACAAAATCATTTATATATAGCATATCCGACCTCGGGTTTCATACGGAGCTACGTAGCAGCGCGTTAAACCCACCGAGCTGTCCTGACAGCAGTTAGAGCCTCAACAAAAATACCCTATCTTCAGGATTTCAGACCTAGCATCACATCGCTTTGTATTTACCTACCCTACTGTCTCTACTCAACGTGTATCCTGTTCACAACAAAGTCAGATCTGTAGGGCAAGTTTATTGTCTCACAACTAGCGGATTCCAATAGTGAAAGCTTGAGTAAGAGGCGGCTCCAAACAAAAAAACAGTCACATGTTTGCCCAAATTGTCAAACCACTTTGGCCTGTATCTTTCGGAAACTTGAAATGTCTTTGTTGAAATGACAATTGAGTTATCGGTAGGTACACGTGGCTTGCCTTAGATCACATGGCTTGCACAGTGGTGGCCAGGACTTGAACCCTATTTTGTTTAATAAGTACACAAAAACAATGCCCATCAGCTCTGCTGTAGAAATGGTCTGAGACACTGGCGAAATTATATTTTGCCTTTTTCGCGCTCCTATTCTCCAGTGACGGAGCCTTTTTGATGTAATTCACTATAATGTGCGGTGTCAGCGTAAGACAGCTGCTTACAGCTGCATTAAAGTAGTAGCAGCACTTCGATAAAATAATGTAGGGTAGAGGGTGTGGCCTAACGGCTAGAGCGGTCGACCTCAGAGTTTCTCAAACCAAGTTCGAGTCTCGTCACGGACGCTGAAAATCCTGTGATTCTGGGCAAATCGCTTAATCTGCCCGTGCCTAACAAACAACAAGCATTGGCATAGCCAATAGGTCTCGCTTTTGGGACCTTATAAGTATTTAGTTATGCAGCACAATATCCTTTGTGCAACAACATCAACTGTTGCATGGCTAAACACTTATAAGGTCCCAAAATCGAGACCTATTGGCTATGCCAATGCTTGTTAATGTATATGTGGCAACCTTGGTCCCTCTAATCAGAACTCATAGATTCAGCCTTACTTTATAGGCAGATGACACACAAATTGTAGTGTCGCTGATACCAGGGCAAGAAGTAGGGATGGGCAAAAAATGTCATGACTGTATGAGGGCAGTCAAATCTTGGATGTCACAGAACTGCCTAAAACTAAACTCAGGCAAAACCGAGATCCTCATGTTCGGAAATAAGCCCAACTTCTGGACCCCAGACTGGTGGGCAGCAGATCTGGGCATCCTCCTCAAACCCACGTGGAAGGCAAATAATTTGGGGGTACTGGTGGATGATAGATTGAACTTTGAGGATCAGATAAATGCCATGATCTCGGCCACCTTTCACTCCCTCAAACTGCTTAAAAAGGTCACACCTTTCCTGCCAGAAGACAGCCTACGAACGGTCATATCATCCCTCATCTTATCACGGCTGCACTACTGTAATGGGCCATACCTAAATATGAAAAAGCGGCATCTAAACAGATTGCAGACTCTGCAAAACGCGGCAGCAAGACTAGTGACAGGCACCCCTAAATTCGAATCGGTAGCCAAAGAAATTAAAAGACTACACTGGCTGCCCATTAGGAAACAGGTGCAATTTAAGTCACTATGTATTGTCTTTAAGGCGCTACATGGCCTGGGCCCTGACTATCTGACTCACCAGTTCAAATGGTAGATTCCCACAAGAACCTTAAGCTCTCTAGGCGCCAAACTGGTGAGCATACCACCCATAAAGAAAGCCTCGTGGGGAGGGAGTAGCTTCATCACAGGTGTGGCCAAAGCATGGAATGCCCTCCCCTGGAGTTTGAGGAACTCCTCCGACCTCATCGCATTCAGGAAGAAACTGAAAACTTGGCTCTTTAAATTATAGTCCCCTCCAGCTACATTTCCGTGCTACCCTGTCTCAAAAGAGTTAAGCTGCCAGCGCCAGGACACGTATTATTAACATAACATAACACTGCTATCCTCTTTACCTATCTCTTTCTAACTCCTTCTCTTTCTAAATACAGTTCCTCACTGGCCGATGGATGTAAATGAAAGAGTTTTTGTATTGTCTACATCCTTAGTAAAATCAATAAAAAAATATTTAAACCTAAAAGTAAAATTCGACAACCCATTTAATTTCCCTAATGGTGGTCACTGATTGAATGTACATTGCCTAAATCTTTTCAAATTACAAACATAAATACATACAAACCTGCCCCTACCCTTGAGTCATCAGCTTGCCATCCTTTCAACATCAGAATGCTAGAATGCTAAAATGCTGTAAAGCCAAATGAGTCTTCCCTCCAAAAATGAAGATCGAGCTCGGTAGGATCTGAACTTGGACACACTGGAGACCATCATCACCGCTTCAAAATCACTTCAATTTCATCTGTTTGGCTTCACAAGTCCAAAGCTTAATGAACAGCTGTCAAAAGCACTGCACACTAACATTCTACTGAAAAAAGGTAAACCCTTATCGCCAGCCTCTCAGCTAAATGGTTCATCAAGGAGCTTGCATCCCTCAAACCACCCTCTAGAGTACTTGAGCGAATATGGGGAAAACAACTAGACCTAGAAAGCAGAAATTGTTTCACTCATCCTATACAGAGCAACTTCCAGCAACGAAAAAATAATAATACTACTCCTCGTGATTCTCTTTTGCCTCATGCCCTGCAAACGAGGTTTTCAGGACCCAACAGTTCGTCTAAATTGCAAATACTTTCTGTTGCCTTGGCTTCTCACTTCCTGGAAACAGGACCTCACAATCAGATATTTAAGATAACTAAGATACTATTAAACAACTTACACCCATGGCCAGGCCTGAACATTTTAGCAATCAATATAAACACACTGAATGAATAATCTTCCTTCCACCAATAATTGAAAGAAACTAATAAACACAGCAAGAAACCTGGCTCTCATGCCGACACAAGTCCCCCTGGCAAGCTTCAAGGAAATCCTATCTCTGCAGTTCATCACTCAAGCTGCATGAACAATAACCAAAAATTCACTCCTAATTTGTGCTATACCAAATGAAGATGAACCCTGGTCCATTAAGCATCTTCTAAACAAGGTTGGTCTGGGAGCAAGTAATCCTGGCAATTACAGATCTACAACACATGGATTACCTGGTCTGCCCAAAAACATTGGTTTTATGGATGCTGTTCTTCAATCTTGAGCAAAGAAAAAAAAATCTCTTTACTCCATGTTTCCGAAAAAGTTCATTGTAGCACTACCTTCTCCAGGAAGGCTCCCAGAATATGGAACATCTCAATCTTTAAATCAAAAATGCTTCTGTCTCTCAGAGCTTTATATCCCGTCTTTAGAAGCTGCTCCTGACTGTCTAATTCCCTTTTCATAGAGCACCTTCATTAGTGCCTCTTGCAGGCTTTGCTCAAAAGCTCTACAACTCCGAGCAACCGCACCTTCCCACTGCCACTCTCTTATTATTCACTTAATAATGTTGGTTTCTCTGCTGTCTCCATTGCACACTGATGATTCTGCATACAGTGCTAATGTGCTGTATTCTAACTGTTGCTCTTTTTTATTCATGTACTTATTCTCGTTGAAGCCGAACCTGTAGTCCATATCGCTATGTATTTTTCAACACTATATATATACCTCTAATATGTATATTTTCGTTGCATTGTAATCCTCTCTTCTGTAATCCATGACTTATGTTGTTCTGTAATTAACATGGAAATGCTACCAGTTCAGCTTTGCTGCCTTGAGCAAAAGCTCTAGACCAAATGCCACCTGTACTTTCCCAGCACCTGTATCTTATACTCGAACATATAGAACTGGATCTTTTGCTATTACCAGTGCACTATGCACAGTGCAGTAACCCTTGCTCTATGTTAGATATATAATTTATTCTCAACTCTGCTAAACCTGTACTCTTTGTTGTTGGTAACATGTACCACTATTTATGTATACATCTCTCATTATCTTGGTATAGTTTCTGTTGTATAGTAATCCCCTCTACCTCTTTAATTCATGATTAATGATGTACTGTAAACACATTCTTCTGTTATTCAGTGCATGGGTGACATGCTACCTGGTTTTTCACGCCTTTCTTCTGTACAGTGCTCTAATACTAACCAGGTGCAATGTGTACTTTACAAGATAACCTATAAAAAACTCAAAAAATGTATGTGTATTGGTCAAGCTGAATGAAAAGGCAGCTTTCTCTAAGATGCTGCAAGTTGCCAAGCAAATACCACACTTTCTGATGTACGGGTTGCTGTCTGTCCCTCAAGTAAGACTGAATCTATTCTAGTCACTACTATGAATGAGCCCAATAAATTGGATGATTCCAACAGGTCATCTGCACTGATGCTGTTGGATTTCACTTCTGCATTTGTTATAGTACATCACATAACACAACTGATCAGAATACAGAATGTGGGTATTTGTGGAAAAACCTTAGATCAGATCGCCTCCTTCCTGGCAAACTTTAACCACATCCATTTCACTAGCAGCCTACTACTCTGCAGGTTACCAGCTGAATAGAGGGCATCCTCAGGAATCTCTCCAGTCCTCCTTACCATCTATCTCAGATCTCTCAATGAATCCATTTACTCCATCATTTTATCAGAGTCAATTACGCATAAGAAAGAGCATTCTCAAGCTCCAGGATGCCCAAAATGCCATGCCCATGACAATGACACTTTCTTGATCAAGATATCAGACAGGATAATAACTAAACATGTTAAATTCAGCGCAGACAAATTAAAGGTCCTCGGATGTGGAAACTGGCCACTAACACAAAGGATCCCAAATTTGCTGAAAAGCCTATGAGAAGCAATCCCGCGATGGACACAGTAACGTCTAGTAATCATCCTGGATGCAGGCTTTATTATGGAACTACAAGTAGATGGTGCAGTGAACTTTGCAGCATCCTGAAACAGATTTGTCCATGCCTAGGTTTCCCGCACAGAATTAAAGCCACAGATGAGCTTGTTAGTTTTCACATAAATTGTGCAAAAGCACTAAAATCCCTTCTACACAAATTATATTGAATCCAAAATTCACCAACAAGGTTACTTCAGTTTTGAAAACACTGGTACTACATAACCCAGCCTTTTGGAGTGTACACTGGCTTTCATACTCTTGACGGACTTGTTTAAGCCACTGTGCTTAACGTATCGAGTTTTCCAATGAAACAAGCTAAAATTCCCACCAAAGAAATTTCAAAACTACCGTATTAGATGCAGCCTTCATTCAAATATACTCCTGTAAATTAAAATACCATGCAGCAACAGACCAGAAACATACACTTTCTCACTACAAGCCAGCAAAATGTGGAACTCGCTCTCAAGCCAGATAAGGAAGCTACAAATCTTTGCTTACAGAAAGTCATAAAAACATGGCTCTTCAGACCTCTGAGTGATCGTCAATCCCAACCATTCTTAATCCTGATCTATTGAAAGAACACATTCATGAATCCACCATGTGCTCACTCTGTCAATATGTCAAACTGATGCTCCATGAAGTGAACTCTATCACCTCTAACATATGCTATGGCACCCGTACTAGAAATGGCATTAGTCTGACATGACCAGACCACATGAAAACTTCACACACCATACCCAACTCTTTCCTTGTAGGATGTACTTCAACCTAAAAGACATGCACGCCGGTAATCACTCTGAATAGTTTGAGTACTAGGACACTATATCACAGTAGTGCACCATACAAATTCTAAATGTAAAAGATTGGGTGATTAGTTGAGAAGTATGTGAATCCTTCACAAAGAATAAGTCAGCAACTTTCTCTTTGTTGGGGACCAAGTACCCTATTCTAGCACTTGACTCTCTCAGGTAGCGAAGCAGTGTTAGAGACAAAGGGGCAAACCAGTAACCCAGGGACCTGTGCTGGACACTTATTATCAAAAAGGTGGTCCCTAAGGTGGAAGTGTAGCCTTGGACTTCCACAGCAATAGCAACATAAAGAACTCTTCTGTGGATTTATTTTAGTTATGCGGTATGTGCATTTATTTAATTCATTCTATTCATAAATGACACAACATTCATATTTTTCAAAAGATAAGGTGCTCCTACAGAGAGCTAAGGAGAGTGGAAAAAGTGATTGAAAAGTGCGCTTGTGTTCTATGCAAAATATATACATGTGACAATATGTTGTTACAAATGGCACTCATAGTACGAGTATCCAGAGACACAATCAAAATTTAAAACCAGTCCACACAGGATTTTGACGACGTTTCGACCCCTTAGCACAAATATTTAGATTGGGGTCATCATCAGGATCATAAGATCATCAAAACATGAATAAACACCAATTAACTCCCGCTCAATAGCAACCTAACAAAGATAAGTATCAAAGGCTCGAAAAGCATCTTGAAAAAGCTATTGCCTGAAGAGAGAACCTTTCTAATAAACATAAGGGGCCACCTAGGAACCCTGCTATGGGATGACACATCAGATAAACACTTTCCCTGTGGTTATTATGTAAGACTGTTACGGAGTTTCCAGCTACATACAGAAAAGAGAAAAAAACATTAATGTATCAACCATCTTGCAAAGGCTAAATTGTTCCCAGCTAATAAGGAAAATGTATTAACCCCTTCCCTGCTCATGACGGAACCACTCCGTCATGAGCCACGGTTGCGCTGTGCTCATGACGGAGTGGTTCCGTCATGCTGCGGCCGTTGGCCGCCGCTCCGCCCACGCGGCGCTAATTCCCCGCCTGTGCGGGCGATTAGCGCAGTGGGCGGAGACGTGACGGAACCACTCCGTCATGAGCACAGCTCAACCGTGGCTCGTGACGGAGCGGTTCCGTCACGAGCACAGCGCCACCGCGCTGCCCCCAAACCCCCCCCAGCGCCGCGGCGGAATTCCTGCCGCGGCGAAGGGGTTAATAACAGATCTGTTGGCAAACAGATGTATCTGGTCTTCTTCCTCGTTACATTTGAAACAAGCATTGGCATAGCCAATAGGTCTCGCCTTTGGGGCCTTTTAAGTATTTAGTTATGCAGCACAATATCCTTGGTGCAACAACATCAACTGTTGCATGGCTAAACACTTATAAGGTCCCAAAGACGAGACCTATTGGCTATGCCAATGCTTGTTTGTTGACTGCCATCATTAAGTACTAAAAACCATAGATAGATAGATAGATAGATAGATAGATAGATAGATAGATAGGTAGATAGATAGATAGATACTACTAACACAGGCACAAACAGAAACGTGCGCCTAGATAGAGAGGAATATGGGACAACATTGATATACTTCAACTATTAGCATACACGCACAAACACGCAGCACCTATCTATAGAGATGTAGAGAAGACTGAAATATTCACAGTCCGGCTAGAGGAAAGGAGAAGAAGAATGAGCAAAGCAGGAGGATACAGAGGTAGAGGAAGAGAAGGGAGAAAAAGAGTGCAGTAGAGAAAAGGAAAGACAAATAAAGAGGGAGTAGAAAGGAGGAGGAACTAGAAAAAGAAAATGGGAGTTAAAAAGAAGAGAAAGATAGAGAAAAAGAACAAGGGGAAATAAAATAAAAGGGTGCAAGAGATAGAAAGATAAAAAGAGGAGAGAGGAGAACAAGGAGAAAAAAGAGGACTGCGAAAGGTTAAAGAGGAAGATAAATTAAAAGGATGGAAAAGAAAAACGAGAGAGAGAGCGAGAGAGACTGAAAGAGAAAGAAAAAAGTGAAGTAGTGACAATTATGCAGAGAGGAAGAGATGGGAAGGGAGAAGAAATAGAGAGAATATGAACAGATTGCGGGAGGAAAAATGAGAAGGGGAGGAAAGAGAGGGAAAGAAAGGAAGAATAAATCAAAGAAAGAAACACTAGATAAAATGATTGAGAGTAAGACAAAAAGAACGTGTGAATCCAGGTATTCCAAAGAGTGAGTACCACACTTCTATATTTCTGTTTAAAGCACTGACTGGGGCTCACCACATGTTCTCATTTTTTAGGTCTCGTGAGCCAAAGGCTCAAAGAGACATTTTATATGTGGGCTTCTCAAAGTGCTGCCGTGGCTTAAAGCTACAGTGCACGTGAACGTGCACGCGCGCAGCGCCATGTGTCTTTCCTCCGTAGCGATCGTAATCACGATCACTTTCACTTTCGTGGGCTCCTCTGTTGCTGACATTCCCCCCTCCCTTCTCGCCCAGCCCTTCTTGTTATTTCTTGCTTTAACTACTAGATGACAGCCGTCCTTCAGTATTTGCCAACGTTTGCAGAAGTATTTTCTCTTGTTAATGCCGATTTCTTATTTTTTTAAATTTGATAAGCTTACAAAATAGCTGTATGGTGACCACCTTCCTCCAATTCACTACGCTAGTGTTTACCTGGACTTTTGCGTGACACAATAGAACGTACTGGATGTCGTAGGCTTGTTTTGCTTTTATATACCTAATTAGATTAACATCCCCGAAATCAGTGATTTGTAAATGGGAAGTTTAGGACTGGATATCGTTCGTGTCTGTAATGACCCGGAGTGAGGCCATCACCCTTATAGTATGTTAATTTTGCAATGGGAAGGACAGGCTGTTTGGTTGGAGGGGTTCTTTATGTACGAAGTCCATTAAGACGTCATTATGGTATTTGTTGAGGTTTAGGGCTGCCTATTGTTACAGTTTTGATTTTTTTTTTAAACATTTAGACCGGGTAATGTTACCCTGCATGTGCAGGGATTGAGTATTGTTTGTACAAGCTGCCGCTTGGACGTGTTTACTTCCGGTTTGTAATGTTTAGATGTTTGTCTGCCGGGCTAAATGCTAATGTTTCAGTGTTATGACTCAGCCAGAACACTCGCATTAAGCAGTGGTGTAATCGTGAGTGTTGATGCCGGTCTCTAAGGACATATTTTTCCTTCTCCGAAGCTTACTTTGGTGTTGTACACGCAGACATCCTCTTCTTTTCATGATCATGTATTTAGTCTTTCCCCGGTGTAGGAACAGTACATAACTTTGTTGCTAGTAATATATTCATGTGCTCTTCATTGTTCCTATATGGTTTTTGCAGGCATTTTCCCCCCACTTTTTATGGTGACTAAGCATTCTTTCCAACGGTAAACACAACCACTAATAGTGTTTATGAACGTCATGTGGCGTGTTGGCAGTGCAGAGCACCTGAGAAGGACGAAGTCCTGTGGTGTCAAAGAGCTCGTGTCATGCCATGTGGCAGTAGACCCCTTTGTGTAGTAAAGGTGCTCCGTTTTAAGTGGGTTTGTCCGCATTATTGTGCTAGAGGGTGGTGTTTCAAACTCTCCTACTAATTGCAGTACACTGCACATGTCTGCAGGGTCTTATGTTCATACTTTGTGTACAGGTGTGGTAGATGTCATACTGGTGTGTGTGGAGTAGCCCTGTATACCATAGGTAGGAAGGGTGTGGAAGTAGGAGTCGAGATGCTGGAAAATTCTATTGTCTCTACTAAAATGGCTGCAGCAGGTACGTAATGCTTTGGACAGATGTATTTCCGAAATCGCCTTAAATCCATTCTACCCTTCCATCATTCCTTTATGTAAGGCTAACCTTCAACCTGAACGGCCTTTCCATTTTTGTACTTGGTGCTTACATGGAAGGAGCCCCAACCCATGGGGTGTCCACTTTGATACTTACCACTGCACTTTATTTTCCTAGGTGCCCGAGGCACAGCTGGAGCAGATTCACAGGCCAGCGACGATGACGAGTTTGTCAGTGAGGTGCAGAGCCACTACAGCAGCAACCGTGAAACAGCAAGTGTTGCGGAGGAAGGAACCGGTGAGTAGGCAGTGTGATCTTTCTAGTATAATTGTCAGTCATTTCTCTACATTAGCCGAGCCAAACCCCCTCCTAGCCAATAGATCTCGCTTTTGGGACCTTATAAGTATTTAGTTATGCAGCACAATATCCTTGATGCAACAACATCAACTGTTGCATGGCTAAACACTTATAAGGTCCCAAAAGTGAGACCTATTGGCTTTGCCAATGCTTGTTATTTTTGTATGTTTTTCTTAACTTATGGGTTGGGCGCTTCTTGGATTGTTGCTGTGAGGTGAATTGTAGGGCATCATTGGTGGTGTAATGTACAACTTAAAATATGAGTATATTTTAAATCTGCAATTATTGCGCGCACATTACATTTGCAGACTGCATGTGTAGTTGCGAAATGAGTGTTTCTAAACCCAGCCCCTTGGTGGAGAACATTCCCGTTTTGCCTGTGTGTTGGTAGCAGCACAGAGGAGGGACTCAGTCTGTGACTGCTGAGGGGCGGGGAATGAAGCAACGAGGCCCTGCATCCTCCCCATCGAGGTCTTCTTTCTTCCAAATATGGTGTAAAGCTTTTCAGGGAGGAGTGCTCGAAGTTAGCTTCCTGAAGTTGGAATTTGGTGGATGCTTATGGGTCATGCAACTAAAGGAAGGAGGTAGTCTTGGGGTGCTACTTGTAATGATCGACTGATGCATGCTTGTTGATTTCGTGGTGGACCTCGGGTAAAAGTAGGACTAGAACAAAACTACGACCAGTCCAAGAGGGAATATACAGTTGTATTTCTGTCCTATCCTCCTCCTCGACTTATTCCAATCTGTCCTGTACTTTCCTACCTTACGACCTATTACTTCATAAAAATATAGCCAGCAATGGGGGACCCAACCGAAAATGTACTCTATACTATTTTTATACCATGTTAGACCAACGGCGGTGAACCCGGATAACAAATTTATGTATGGATAAAAACTTATAAAAAAATTAATAAAATAAAAAAATAAGAAACCTTTTAAGGTTCAAAAAGGAAATTCAAGTTTGTTGAAGGATGGTGGAATAGAGGTTCTGCAATCAAAATAAAGCTGTATCAAATAGAAATAATTGATAAAGGGAAGCATGATGGAAATAAAAAAGAAACAGTCAGACATTGTGGGATTTTTTTGTGTGGATTGTTCTAGAATGAGAAAGGGAGACTTTGAAACCAATTCCTTTCCCACTGATGTTATTAGTAATGTTAGTTGCGAACAAGTCTCGGAGTATACTGCTGGAGGATGTTGTGTGAGTAGTTGTATTAGCCATGCTGATGTGCAGATATAAAACAGCAGAAAAGAGTGTTCAACTATCTCAGAGGTTTCAAGATTTTGTAATGTGATAGTTTCTTTATTATTTGTATCCCTGTTTTACCACATATATGCCTGGTTTTGATTTATTATTTTTGTCCATGTTCGTTTGAGGAAAGGGAGATATTGTATTATGTGTTAGTTATTATTTTTCTTGCACGTTCTCTTTTGGGGGTTTTACTATGTATTACTATAGCGCATGGAGATTATGAGGTTTCACTGTTTCCTGGGTTTGCGCACCTTGATATTGAAGTCCCCTCGGTTGTATATCTCTGTGCATTCTTTGTGGGCTTTTCTTTCGGATTAAAGTCTTAAACATTACTTTGTCTACCGTGCATGTTTGCCACAAGAAAGTTGTAGTACTATTGTATAGTTGCAGGGCAAGACGATTTAAGAGCTGTGTGAAACACCAAACATTAGAAGTGTAAACACAAGAGAATATGCTTGCCTGATAGTTGTTATGGTATTCGGTGTGTAAAGTGGCGTGACATGCTTGGTGGAAATAGCAACATTGTATACAATCTGTGCTCCCTATTAGGTGTGTGTATCATCCTGACACTCTGTACCTCCTTCCGGTGAACTCCCGAATACTTGACTAGAATATTCTAGGAATGATACTATGAACTAGTTGAAAATATGGAAGAAGGCTAAGTTGAAAGTCGATAGTCAGTTAAAGCAAAGCACTACACATGAGGGCGCGTCCGTCACGAGCAGTGAAAACAAATGTAAACATTCTAAATATCAGAAGACCCTGAATGAAATTATATATACACAACAGAAGGAATAGTGTGACTGCATTGTCCATAATGGAGAAATTTAAATGGTAAAATATCTCCAGCTGTTTGCGCACTTTTTGCAGCAGCTCTGCCAGGCTTCTGCTTCTCAAACCATACTTCTGCGGTTTGTTTAAAGCCCTGACCTAGCTGTAGCACGTGAATGAATGTAAGGTAGGGGGAGGGAGGAAGAGCAGAGATAATGTCGTGGAGGAGCGGGGGAAGAGACACAAGAATGAAAGTGAAATCAGCGCTGCGCTCGTGAAACGGGTGCAGCGCTAAGTTGAAAGACGACAGTCAGTTGAAGCAAAGCACCTCACAGGAGGGAGCGCCGGCACGAGCAGTGAAAACAAATGTAAACATTCTAAATATCAGAAGACCCTGAATGCAATGATACATACACAACAAAAGGAATAGTGTGACTGCATTGTCCATAATAGAGAATTTAAAAGGTAAAACACCTCCAGCTGTTTGCACGCTTTTTGCAGCAGCTCTGCCAGGCTTCTCCTTGTCAAACCAAATCAGCGCTGCTCCCGCCAGGTGTCTGCAGACGAGGTACAGCTGACAGGCCACGCTGGAATCCTGCGCCGCTGCGTGCACGTGCATACGGGAACCTGGAAGCGCTATGAGGAAGTGACGAGGGGTCGAGCAACAGACGACGAGTCCAGTCCGGGTGGGTGGGGCCTAAGGGAGACAGGACGGTCACCAACCCCACTTCCAAAAGAAAACCGACATTAGATCTGGCAAGCGAGCGGCGCATGCGCTGCGTCGCTAGGCGAGACCTAAAAAGGCTTTAAACCTTTGCTCTTTCTGGGATTCTTTTCTACTGACAACTAGTGCTTGGATACCATCTGTGGGTTTACTTTATACAAAAATGCCATATGTATAAAATAAGAACAGCCATTGTTATATAAAGAACTCTTAACTAATGAGAGGATCTCAGTGCTGCCTACAGTTTCCTCTTTCCTGCTCTATCTCTGAAGACAGTTAAATGTATCTAGTAATTTTCTATGCCGCTTGCGGTACCTACCAATTGTTGTTACTCTTGTGCATACTCCTGACGCACAACTTACCCACAAAGATAAACTCTACTTAATGCAGTAAACATCCTAAAAGCAATGATGGTTGAAAAATAGGCAACTGTTTGGGCATTTATCAAACACATTTTGGATAATTACGGCACAATAATAGTCTCACAAAAAAAAAAAGATTTGGGGAAAAGGGTAGCATTTTGTGAACAAATAAGGAATAGTTTTGCAAATAGCACTTGGCGCCAAATGGAGAATCACTGCTACCCTGGGGAGGAATTGTTGAAACTAAAGGACAACTGGACTGACTGCAATGACTCAATTGCTGTGAAACAATAAATGTTCGGTGTAGGTGACTTTCGCATAGGCAGTATTTTCTATGATAGCTGTGAAACTATATGTATCAAAGGGCAAATCTCAACAATCTGACGCATACAGGCTTGGGGTGTGTGAGGAAATTAGGTAAATAAACAATTCTTTATGTCACAGTGATCCTGGCCATATCTCTTAAAATGTACAATGCTCATCGGAATCATATGTGTAATGTTGTTGTGCACACATTCATAAAACATGGTATAATTTGACAGATGTCTGAAAGTGAGACCCACAGAAAGGAAGAATTCTTATTTAATGTACCTTTTGTCTGATATTTACTATAGACCTTGTCTGCACAGTTAAAAGAACTGCAGCCCCCTTGGGACACTGTTTCTCAAAATTTTGGACAGTGAACTTCAATTGTGTGGGAACATTTTTGTGGGTAAAGCAATATGTGCTCTGTATGAGGGTTTTGAATATTATGTTTTCACTCTGTTTTTGCTATTTCTTTAGTTATTTGTGGCTTCACCTTTCGTTTTCTTTTACTTGAGAATACTGTTTTATGAATTCTTATATATAAGGGGGACCACCAAGGGTATGCAGAGGCATAAAAAGTTATTTAATGTTTGCTTTATTGACAAACTCGTAAGTATGCTAACATGAAAACATGAGTCCATTAGTCAGGTAAGGTGTCTGAAAAATATGTGCGGCCTGGGACCCAGCAATCTTAGCCAATCATTCTCTCAATAAACCAATACTGTGTTGAAAACACAAATGGCAGTCATTCATTTAAACATACAGGGCCTCATGTAGGTAGCTAAATACCGGTCGGTAACGGCCGAAATTCGGTAAATATCCCGTTACCGACTGGTATTTAGCTATTTGGGATGTAGGAGGCATAATTCAGGATTCGGTAAATTACCGAATCGGTAAAATACCGATTCGGTAAATACCGAATCCTGAATGTAGGGAGCACTCTAAAGAGTGCAAATTAGAATTAAGAATTCGTTATTTACCACCAAATACAGGTTGGTGATAAATAACGAGTACCTTGCAAAACGCAATATTTTGCAGATGTAAGAGTGCCATGTGGCAGACATACATGCCCTTAGGGAATGTATGTGTGCCACATGTGCACACATGCAAGAATCAGGGGTGCAACAGGGTGTCAATGTGACACCCTGCCACCCTTGTATATGCTCCCCCCATTACCGAATCGGTATTTACCGAATCGGTAATGGTGACTGGCTTCCCATTGATTCCTATGGGCCTCCAGGCCCATAGGAATCAATGGGAAGGTATGCCCCATTTCCGAATCGGTAAATACCAATTCATAATTACCGAATTTTTCCGAATCGGTAAAATTTACCGATTCATTACCTACATCACATTTACCGATTCATAAATACCGAATCGGTAAAATTCGGTATTTATGAATCGGTAAATGTGTTGCTACCTACATATGGCCCACAATGTCGAGAAGCGTCCACCTGAAACTGGCTCTTGGCATTGCTCATATTTAGAGGGCTCTATGTTTCCTGATGGCTACACTTTAAATCTGTCACTTAAAATGGGAGGAGCGAGTAGAGAGAACACACGTGGAGTTCCACGTTCATGATTGCGTAGGAGGGTCGATTAACATCTATTTAGAGCTTGAGAGCAATGTAGCATTTTTGCAAACAACGAGGGAGAACTAAAACGCAATACGCTTCATATCAGGTATGCAGGGGGAACCGGCGCATTGGTTGAATACGATAATGGGTGAAGTTGTTTTAGGAAGAAGTGATTTAGTTTAAGCTACGCAGTAAAGGGGATTTAGGTTTATATAGTATGAGTTAGTTTTTGCAGTGACAACGAGCACAGGTTTAGAGAGTAGGAATTGGGTTAATGTGCATTCGTGGAGAAATCGAAAGGGATAAATTTAACACGGGCACGTAGGTAATTTATACATTGTGAACACGGGGGTTGTTAATGCAATGTTACTGATACACACACGTTTTTAATTCGCAGATACTCCTGATGAAGGTTATACAAACCGAAATGCATTGAGTTTGATGTGTATTGAAACAGATGGAGGACATGAAAATTCTATGATTGTTCACTTATAGGCCTGGATGGGCAATATGTAGAACACAAATATGCTGAAAGTAAACTAATGAATTTTGTATACTCTTTGACGTGTTGAAAAATAAGGATAAATATGAAAAATAAAGCAAATAAAATGGATAAACTACGGATTACTCTGGTGGAAGTGTACTAATTTGAAGTACTAAGTGCATAAGGCTGTGCAGCCGGATCGTGACCCACTCCACTGTAGGCCACTAACTTTCAATACACTTTAAATCTGGCATTTAAATATTACAGCGCCCCAAGCCCAAGCAGATCATGAAAAGGCACACTCACAAAGGAAGGGGTGGGGTGTTTATTGTCACCAGTAACCTCAAACCAATGAAACAGATGGGCTCGCTGTGTGTGCAGACAACTGCTGGGGGGGCGGGTGGGGTGGACTGAGGGTGGCAGCCAGTCGGCACCAATTCCTTACCTTCACAAAGGGGAAGGCTGGCCCCGGTTTCAGAGGCTCCTGCTCGTGCTCCTCCTGGTACTTGACGTATTTTTCCACCCCCTCATCCTCATACAGTTTCCTCTCCTCCACCATGTCGAACAGAGCCCTGGAGGAGACGGCGATGGTGACTGCATGCTTCGGCTTGGGCTGAGGAGGGAAGGGACAGCATTAGCAGAGGCAGCAGAGACTCCACGTTCAGGCTGTGCACACCATATGACGTCAGACACTGGCGTTCTAGCACCTCCTGCGAGACGACGCTTCCTTTCACTGCCACTGACAGCCTTTCCGGACACCGTACTTTGCAACTCTGTGACCCTTTACTCATGCAATCCCTCCCTCTCATCCGGCTCTCCCTGACACCCATTAACATTCAAATATGCCCTACCCAACCTGATATTTCACTGCACCTCCAACGCCTTGACAAGTGTCACTCGAGTGTCTGACTAATGTATTTACTATAAGTACCCTGCGTAATTGGTAGAGACCGAACAGTAATGCCAAAAGAGTCAATCTGGATCCTGATTGGTTAACCTCACAAGTGCTGCACAACACGGCCCACCCATCATGGAACTGGCTGTTTTCTGTGGTGCAAATGTCATGCGAGGTGACAGAAGAAGCAACTAGCAGGGTGCACAAGCCCCAGTGTATTGGCAAGGAACCCACAGTTAAGTCTTGTTGTATTTGGGGCTACTGTGGGCCTGGCAATTACTCATGAATCACTCGCCCTGTTGGCCCATCTGGCTTGGGAGATCTGAAGGCGGTCCAAGAGCACCTGCAGCACAGGCTACATTGAGTCACATCTCACATTTGGGGCAGGAGCACCCACACCCACCTGCTCAAGCCAAGGCACTCAGAGGCCTGTTCATGGCTAACCTCACTGGCAGCATAGGAGACAATGCACTACCACCTCTTCCGCTGGTCACTGCGGCCCTTGCTTGGCACTGCTACTTGCTAGAAAACGAAGTCTGGGCAGTGAACTCTGCTCCGCTCGCGGAGTTTGCAGAGATTTCTAAACTTTGTGTTACACGGAGCTCGCGGAGCTCTGAAAAAGAAAAAAAACGGGTAGCGGTACAGAGTTTTTTCCCACGCTCACATTCGTAAACGTCAAGTTGGCAAGCACGAGCGAGGAAACTCCACCTCCAGAAAGATTTTTCCTCGCTCGCGATCGTCAACATCAAGTTGGCGAGCGCGAGTGTGGAAAATCAACCTCCCGGCGAGATTACTCAACGCAGGTGGTCAGATCTCATTGCAAATGGTCGCGTATGCTCGCGACCGCTCACGTTGAGAAACTGTCTGTTCGCGTTGAGAAAGCTGCCGCTCGAATAAAAATCTACTCAAGCGGCAGAAAGGAAGCAGCGCCCGCTAGCGCTGTGCATGGTGCCATTCGCGATGATTGCACAGTGCAGACAAGCACCTGGCAACCAACGCAGTCTGCCACTTGCGGAGCGCCGCGTAGTGTGGGGGAGGTTTTTTTGCACTTCGCGGAGTTCTGGGTAGCAGAACTCCGCAAACTCCGCCCAGGCTTATAAAGAAAACAGTACCTAGGAGAAGTCCTGGCTGCCTGCTGTTTGCTATGTGTGTTTGCCAGCACCGCAAACTCAAATCAAAAATGCCTTTGTGAATTTGACCTGAAGTGTGCAACTTCCTGTTAGTAAACGTTCAAAGAAGAAACCATGTGCTTTCTATTTGTACTACTTGTATATTGATACTCCCATCTTAGATGTTTGAAGGCCAAGTAATACACCCTTTAAAGATTATTTTAAATAATACTACCGGAGTACTACTTCCCACACTCATAAATATATTTGTGAATTGGCCCAATACTTAACAAACACCAGGCCTATGTTCCATATCCAACCTGTTTCCGAGAATTGCTGTAACACTAAGGAATAATCTACTGGAATGCTAGCTACTTCAGGCCAATAAGAGGTGACAGCAGAATTCTGTTTGAGAGAGCTGATGTCATGATATTCACCTACATTAAGACAGTTCAGTGGTCTGAGCAGCTGCTGCACGCCTGCCTATAACCTGGAGCACTGAGGTTCAATTATTGGCAGGGACTAGTCTGCCTCTTATCCACTTCTGGTCAATAAAATGATCACTATTGATAATGCGATGGAACTGGAAAATGGATCGCCCAGTCCTAAGCATTCCTCTGTTTCATCATTAATGCTCAGCACTGGCACATCCATTTGTCAGAAAATATACTCTGTGAGCTGTAGACTTGCTTAAAAACATTGTAATAAAGTGGCAGATTTCCTTGGGCCACTTACCATACATTTGTGATAATTTACAATACTTGGACTTCTGTCAAGACCCCTTTGCATTATGGGATAGATACCTTAAGGACATACCTGAGGCATTAGATTGCTCAGATGGGGAAAATTTCTGATGTTCATCTTATTGCATAGATTTTACTGCTTTATAATGCACATCTGTCATAGAGAGCCATTAGCATGAACAACTGGATTCTAAATCCAGTAATTCACTGCTATGCCGTAGCAGCGATGAGTAGCAGATGTTGCTACATCATAAAGGAATTCCAGGCTGCTCTGGCTGGCCCCTCTGAATTCCCTTGTGAGCAGCTTCTAGAGGAGAGGTAGGGCACAGAGATTGATGGGAGTGGGTGGCAGGGCACCATGTAATTTTAGGTTGAGCCTAGGCAGCGCATGCGCTGCTCTGCGAGCCATGCTGTATTGGAGTATATACTTGAAGCCCCAACCACTCTCCGCCCATATTTGTCATTGGCTTGTGTCATTGTCCTTTGTAAATGCTGGCTTCTGATTTGTTATTAGGCTTGGTAGTCCCTCCTTAGTACCACCTTGTCATCATTTGTTACCTCCCGTGAGGACTGGTCCTTTTACTTCGGTTGATACATGGTATGTCTCATTTAGCCTGCAAGCACTACTTTATTTAATTATTTTGTCCTGCAGACGCGTCATGCTTTCCTCGCAAGGCACCTTCAGGTTCCAGAATGGCAGCCGCTCATGTCTTGTTATGCACTGCTGCCAAAATTAACACAAACTCACGAATGGCGCCTGCTGCTCACAGTACCTCATCTCCGTCCTGCCCATGTTGTTCATGCTTACATTTCATGTGCTTGACTTAATTATGTTTTTAGCAGCAGTCCACTCCGCCCCCAGGGCTTGGACAAGCTGCAATGCTAGCCTCATTATCTCCCCACCCAGTCCATGCATAAATGTGGCAGCCGTCCGCTTTTTTGGGATTCGGCATACCAGCACGGCAGCTGCCTCCTCTCCCCTCCCCCCACCCCAACTGCTTTGTATTTGAAGCCATTATGAAAGTTAGGAGAAAAAAATATATAATTATGCGCTGCTATAATTAAGACGTTCACTACTAACGTCTTAATTGCAGCAGTGCATGGCTATAGTTTTATTTTCTCCTAACTTTCACTTGTCATGATACGTGCTGCATAGTTGCATAGGGCGCAGATGTAGCATTTGTAATGCAATAGGCATCACATTTACGAGAGTTTAAGCTATTGGCATTGTAAGTGACAATGTCTTTAATTTACCTGTTTTACAAAAAATGCATTGTCATTTAAAATGCCAAGAGCTGAAACCCTCGCAAAAGCGAGACCTATTGCATTGCACATGCTTGTTTTTAATTGGGACAGGAAGGAGAGGTCGTGTTATGTATAGCAGCGGCAGCTCCTCCGCGATGGCGGAGGAGAGTCGCCCCACTGGCTCAGAGCCAGCAGCTGAAAAATAAAACGATATCTTATCGTTATTTTTCAGCTGCTGGCTGAGCCAGCGTGTGTAGGGAGGGGCCGGGGCATGGGAGGGAGGAGGAATGGACTGCTAACTGAACTTCTAAGTGCGCATGTCTGTTTGACCGGCCATCTAAGGCCGCCCAAACAGACATGCGCTCTTAGTTTTCTCTA
The DNA here is from genome assembly GCF_964204655.1 of Triturus cristatus. NCBI lineage: Eukaryota > Metazoa > Chordata > Amphibia > Caudata > Salamandridae > Triturus > Triturus cristatus. Next base: position 278,476,958 of record NC_140589.1, on the reverse strand, counting down.
ACCCAGATGAAACGGCACAGACTCAGCCTGAGCAGAGCATCAAAGCAGCCCGCTCAGGAAAACCCTGGCGCTGCTCTCAAAGTGTAAGAGCAGCAACTGGATGGGATGGGCAGTCTGTCCCAGGGGCTGCTGGGAGCAGCAGGAGAACGGGGCAGCACCAAAGCGCAAGGCGGCCGCAGGATCAGGTAAGTTTTCTTTTCATTCAACCCTATCCACCCCCTCACCCCAGCTGCCGCTGCTGCTTCCCTGTCACCCCTGCCGCTGACCCACCACTGCTTTGGCAGCAGCCATGACTGATGTATAGCTCCCCCATCCCTCCTCTGCCTGCATGTAGCAAGCAAAGGCAGATGATTCTGTGGGCCGTACATAACATAGAATTACAGCAGATAGATAACAGTAAATTCAAGGGACGTTTTTCACCTCCGGGCTCTGAGTGCAAACTGCTACCCATCTATAATTCGATAAGTTCAATTCGCGATGAAGTATCACTCAAAGGCTACTAGGTGAATCACAAAAAATAAGGTACACTGAAAACATTAATAGGAAAAGTGAAACTGTGGCAGCTGTCTTCGGAGCTCATGCACACTGAAGCATGGAAATGAAGGCCAACTGAAACCTTGGAAGCAGAGTCTTCAATGTGCTCAAACTCAAACCTTCAAAGCCACGCAAGCTTTGGTGTTGCCCCCTCCCAAAGCCCCCGCCCCTTCACTACTCAGTCTCTCACCCTATGACATCTCCCCACCACTCTTATCTATCTACGACACAAAAGACTTTAAGTACACTCTCTTCCAACACCCGTTCCCGCATCCCTCCGCCCTCACTACCCCCCTCATGCCACCCCACCTCCTCTCTCTACCACATATACCGCTCTTATTTATGCATTTTTTCTTCCCCGCACTCACGGGCCGGGGCTTCTTCTTGGTGCCCATGCTCTCGTAGAAGGCTTTCGCTGCCTGCCAGTCCATCTCTCCCTCGGAGGCGACATGCTTGAGGCCCGGTGCGCTGTCCTTCTGGCCCGGCACCTCCAGGAAGCCGGAGGAGCCGGCCGAGGGGGTGGTGCTGTCGGCGACGGACGACTTCGGTCCCAGCGCGGAGGAGCTCATGGTGCAGCTGGAGTAGAATGGAACTGTGCGAGGCGCTACGATCCCCGGCTCAGTCAGAGGCGCTGCGGTCGGGGTGTGACCTGACACGGTCTGGGAGGATTGCGGAAGCAGGGCTGGCTCTGGCAGGGCGTTGCCGGGGATGTGCCCAGAAGCGCCCGGGGTATTTCTGCTTCTGTAGTCCGATACTTGTTAGACAGGAAGAGGCTGAACCGGGCAGGCAGATCTCCGCAAACAGTGAGAGGCGTCGCGGCGGCCGCGGCCTCCCAGCGACACGGCCAGAGGTGCAGCTGCTCACATCACAATGAATCGGGCGTTCTCCCGAGGGCCCCACTCCCTCGCCTGGCTGTAGTAGTCACTACTGTCTCTGTGACGTTGTAGTATTTACATAACAGAAGGTTGCCTACACGGTAGCCCCGTCTGCGTATAACTCGTTCATTTAAAAGAACAACGTTCTTTATTTTCAGTACCGAAGTCCATTTTTCTTACATAATGTTAATTTTTACATGGTGTCTGACCCACGTAATCTCACACGTTTAGCTGTTTTGGCAAAATTCGAGCCGAATCACACTTGCCAAAAATGTATTCATTTCATGCAAAGGATAACAATGTAAATGAGATATACGTGTTCGGGAAATCCCGATTACAAACATTTGCAAAAGGAGCAGGATATAAATATATGTTTAAAAATATAGGAGAAAGCAGCTAGGTTATACGTGAGTGCACAGCCTGGACCTGTCACCATACAGTAGTGAGAGTATTGCCCACCTCAAATGGCCAGCTGCTTAAACGACCACAAATAAGACATAAGTTCAAAAAGATATGAGAGGCAACACAAAACTGAGTATAATGTGTTAATACAGTTGCGAATTGATTGCTGAGTCCACACGAAAATTGAAGGATTCAGATGTTCTTTATTCCCAAAGGTGATACAGCCATATTCACAGCCAACGCGTTTCGCCCAGACAAGGGCTTTTTCAAGGCTGTTAAGGAATCATACAAAGATATGGAATGTGTCCTTAATTTGTACTTATAAAACTTCACTAACAATGATAGTGGAAAGAGAGAAAAAGGAAGAAAAAACGTTTTAGTAAAGATAAAAATAGTAGAAAAAAGTAAAGGAGAAGAAAGAAAAAGATCAAGTAACGGCGAAGAGGGAAGAGTCAGCAAAATGTGTTCAAAACCAGTGAGGAATAGACCGTGAAGAAAACGAACATATCACATTACGGATAAGTGACTGAATTAACCATGTGACCTAACAAAAAGTGAGAAGAAAAAGCACATAAGCAGAAGAAACAAATACCCTAAGGGAAACACCGAGTATATGTCCATAAGGTGAACGCATGACTGATGCCAAAAAAAAACCAAGTGTGTTGTGAAGGAAATAAAAGACTAAGACTAGATCGTTTGAGCTAAAAAAACAGTCGCTTACCACGAATTGTGAAACATTGATGCACGAAATTATTTTCAAAAGTATTGGGAAGGTAATTAACTGTGGATAGATTCTGTAATTAATAAAAGCACGAATGAGTAATATTCCAAAATAACAAAAGTAACCAATATCCTCTAAGGCGCAATAACACAAGAATACCCACTCACCTTGCTAGAACATAGCATGTGAGCAATAGGAAAGCGTCAGGCGAGGTGCATCAAAGATTATGATTCTCAAGAAATCTTGGTAATTCAATTCTGTTAGGAAAAATAGAGTAACAGTACAGTATAACCAAACAATAAACTATATGTAAGTAGCTAGTCGCAAGTACATAAAACAGCTCACATAATCCCAAAGAGAACATAACAGTACCCTGCCTGTAAGTCCGCCAACCAAGTGAAACGCGTCGCAGCATGTTACAAAGGCACAGCCAAATAGTTGTATCAAGTGGGCTTTAATATCGTGGGGGCGACATTTAACGTTCATGGAGTCCAACAATATCACGAATGATCAAGCCTCAATAGTAGAGTACGCCAATGAAGAAGGCTGGCCCGTACGTTTCTAACGCCTCCAATATTCCAGCATGTAACGTGATCCGTAGAATGCAGCAAGGAGAAATAATGTCCATAGTACCGCTAATCCCTAAGTCCTACAGCGTAAGGCATAAGCGCCGCAAAGTGCTAACAAAACATAAAACCGTAATGTAGTTCTGCCGTGAGTGCGTTGCCAAAGAAAATGTGAAACTAATTTCTAATCGTACCGAATCCAAAAGCCCGACATATTCGTATCTCAACCATACACTTACTTCAAGTGTTCGATTTTAAGGACTGTCCAAAGGAGGTCTGTAGCGCCGAAGTTGCCGTCGTGTCGGAACGGTTACCTAAGTGAATGGAACGCCAGTAAAGTTATACCATGGCGCCAAACAAAGTACATCCGGTACGTGCTGAACGGAGAGAGTACACTAGAACGTGTCCGTAGTCGGAGTGCTCCATCTTGGAGAAGTTCCGGTGTGTGAACAATACGATGCAGATTCCGCATCCTATGTATCAAAAGCTCTAGGAAGACAGTAATACTCCATCTTGGAGTAGTTCCGGTATGTGGACAATGTAACACTACTTACGCATCTGATGTTTCAGAACTCTAATGAGAAGGTGATAATAAATAATATGGTAACGAATAAAGTAACAGATATTAGACTAGTAAAAAAGCAATCAGCAAATTAATGCTACCGCAGCTGACAGCAAACAATTATGTCAAAATCCTATTAGGAATTACAAATGTTAAGTACCGATGTACGAGCAGAAAGGTATCGTTTCAGCAACAAATACAATAATGACATTGGCGAAACAATAGTACATCATGCCAAAGTAAAAAATAAAATGTACCGGAGTCATGTTAAAACATTTTTTTTAGGGCATCCAAAAAGGGTAAAGAATGAGAAAAGGTCGGGAAAGTGGATGCGGCTTCTCGTAGGGCAGTGAGTGCATTTAAGAAAAAAGGCACAGGATAAGCGACTGAAAATGAGTATTAAAAAAGGGGCCATAGTATGACCCATAGATGTACATGATAAGATAAATACCAAACATGTACAGAAAAACACAACGTAAACTATCGTCTGTCGCAAGACTTGGACTTTATCCAACATCAGGAAGGATAAAGGACAGGAAAGATCTGGGAACGAGGGGAGTACGTGACTGAAGCAAAACCATGCCTGTATTCAATAAAGTGTTGAATAAAAAAACAACATGTATTAAGTAACAGTTCAGAGTCGATGATTTGCTCACGTATGTAGTCTCATAACATGAAAACAGACATTGTACCCCGTAGTGCAAATAGGGCTAATGATCATGCAGAAAACTAATAAAGTGCACCAGGCCAGTCAAGTAGTAAAGTCAAAATAGCGCAGAATGGAACAATGTTGACAGACAGGGTGTGAGTGTAATGATTCGCTGCGTGTCATACATGGACAACACACCCTAGTAGGCTCCATTATAATTATTGTGCACAAAGGCTTTTGGATTCGGTACGATTAGAAATTAGTTTCACATTTTCTTTGGCAACGCGCTCACGGCAGAACTACATTACGGTTTTATGTTTTGTTAGCACTTTGCGGCGCTTATGCCTTACGCTGTAGGACTTAGGGATTAGCGGTACTATGGACATTATTTCTCCTTGCCGCATTCTACGGATCACGTTACATGCTGGAATATTGGAGGCGTTAGAAATGTACGGGCCAGCCTTCTTCATTGGCGTACTCTACTATTGAGGCTTGATCATTCGTCATATTGTTGGACTCCGTGAACGTTAAATGTCGCCCCCACGATATTAAAGCCCACTTGATACAACTATTTGGCTGTGCCTTTGTAACATGCTGTGACGCGTTTCACTTTGTTGGCGGACTTACAGGCAGGGTACTGTTATGTTCTCTTTGGGATTATGTGAGCTGTTTTATGTACTTGCGACTAGCTACTTACATATAGTTTATTGTTTGGTTATACTGTACTGTTACTCTATTTTTCCTAACAGAATTGAATTACCAAGATTTCTTGAGAATCATAATCTTTGATGCACCTCGCCTGACGCTTTCCTATTGCTCACATGCTATGTTCTAGCAAGGTGAGTGGGTATTCTTGTGTTATTTATTTATTTATTATTTATTTATTTTTACAATTTATAAAGCGCGAACAAATGCCCGTAGGCGTCTCGGTGCTGGAAACAATGCATGAGGTACCCACAGGGGCTGGTCCGCAGCTATTATTGACCGAAAAGCCAGGTCTTTACTTTTCTGCGAAATTGCATCAAGGACGAGCTTTCTCTGATGGCTACTGGCAGAGAGTTCCACAATCTGGGAGCAGCCACAAGGAAGCGCCTATCGCCCCACGTGACTGTTTTGGTTCGCGGTACCGACAAAAGATTGAGATTGTTAGATCGAAGAGATCTAGTGGGTGTGTTGTAAAGTGAAACAACGATGTGATTAAGCATTTACTAAAGACATTAATTCCCCTCTTATAGATCATGTTTTCTCTGTTATGTTGACCGAAGTTCGGACTCCATTTTGTATTGTCATGCTTCCACGTGTTCCCCACGAGAAGAGTCCAACCTCTGTGTTAGTTGCTCTTGTAATCTGCCTAGTAACAGTCTATAAATAGCTCCTTTGTTCATCTGGCACATGCCCAGACTTGACCACATCTGTTATCAGTTAGCCTTGCTTGACCATGTTTTCGCGGGCTCAAGGAGTGTGTTAGCTCCGCCCACATATTGATTCAGTATCGAAAATGACCATAAATGGTAATGTTCTTCAGCCTCATGTTGTATCCACCCACTTATGAGCCCCTCTGTTGTGTATAAAAGGGGACTGTGTACGCAAGTTCTTTGTGCTACTCTATGCAATACTGAAGGGTGTTGTGTGGATTGTAGGACCACCCTTAAGGGTTAATAAATGCTGTCTTTGTACTTTACAGTTTCCGTGCCAACTTCCTTATAGATTCCATTACAGGAGAGCGAACCCTTGTGTCCTGCGGGCCTAGCTGGGGCCTGTATTCATCAATTGGCGCCCGTCACGTGGGGCTCATCGGCGACTCGGATGCCCGAAGGACTGGTCGCGACGAAGGTGAGGAATTTGACCGGGGACGTGATCACTGCCCGCGGCGTTTTAGCCCTGGCATCCCGAGGTTTTTCTTCCTTCCCTTCCGAGCTGACCGTCTGGGTGGCGCCGGTCCTCGACTGAGACCTCTTCTGTCGGTCTTGCCGTGAAAGCCGTTTGGGCGATTGTGGAGCTTGGCAGTTGGAATCTGGACTCTTGATTGGTAAGAACCGGTGTACGGTACTTGCTCCGAGATTTTGAAGCCTGGTCCGGCTATTTGAGTTTGATTTGTGATGACTAGTCATATTTTGAATTTGTCTTTGTGAATATATATGCGTTGCAACACATATAGGCAGGTAATGTGGAGAGATTTCTCCGGAGCTGTGTGACTTTGAACGGCGCAACGATTAAGTGCCATTTTTCTATAATATTGCATATTTTGCATTATTTCTGAGCATGCCTGCTTTCAGCGCACTCCGTAAGTGGTGCTGCTGTTTCGGAAACCGGTTGAACCTCGAGGAATCTGCTCCAGCTCCCCCAGAGGGGACTCCTAATAGGGATATGTATGTGAAGCATGGTCTTTCTTCCATAATGTACAGCACAGTATGGAGGAAATATACAAAAAATCCTGAGTTACGATGGCCTTTGTATGGATCGTTTGATATACGTAAGATTGAGTATGTGGAACAGTGTATGTGTAAGCGGCGTGCTCGTCAGGATATGTTTGAGTGTGTGCGGTTGTGGGTGAAGGAGGTGCGTGAGCGAGAGAAGCGTGAGAAAGCGCTGTTTGATAAAGAACAACGGAAGAATGATCATGTGCGAGCACAGGAAGCGAAGCGTCGGGAGGACAGAGAGCAGACGGACAGGCAAGAGAAGGAGCGTAGGCTACAAGTTTCGGGTCAATACGCTGTTCGGCAGCCACTTTATCCTGTCCTTAATAATCTTGATGATGATTTTTATTTACTAGATCGCTCTCCGCCCCCTTATGTTGGCGCATCTGCTCCGAGGCCACAAGATTCTGTCCCGGGTCCGGGTAAGGTAGATACGCGGTCCATGTTATCGGCTGAGCAAATGGCTCAGCTTCGGCAAATTTCCTTCCGTGCACTTAAGGGTAAGGTGTCCGTGGATGAATTGTTCCATACTTGGGGGTCGTGGCAGGATAGAGAGAGATTGTATTTTTTGAACCATTTCGCTGAGGAAGTGATTGCTGCTTTTCGGAAATATTCTAGTGTCTTTGAGCCTGAAGAAGTGACATCGGATGCCAAAGCATTGCATGATGGTGTTTTTTCTCCCTCTAAGGCTCCTGATACGGCTCGGCGGCTATTCGCCTTGCGGGAGGCGGTGCTGGCCCATAGAGAAAAAGCGCGCGAACGAGCAGGGGAGGAGACGCAGTCGGATTCGTGTACTGCAGAAGGCCACTCATCCACCTCTCAATCAGATAAGAGCGATCTAGTGCATGCTAAGCCAATGCGCGAGGCGGCGCCTTTGTATGTTCCTCCTAAAGGAGCGGGGACTAGCTCGGACATTACCTCCGCCGATGCTAAGGGATATTTTGTGTATAATTGGGTTTATACTCCGTGGCATAGAGCTGATGTGATGGCATTAAAGAATGCGCTGCCTGACCCCCGCAAGAATCCAGCGGCCTTCTATGAAGAAGTCGAGGGGGCCTTGAATTCTTGCGTCATGATTTTAGCAGACATAGATTTGTTCTTTGGGCTTATTCTACCACCAGACATGTGGCGATCTGTGCGGAAGGTAGATGATGTTGCCACTTTTAAGGCTCGATGGTCTGAATTGGAAGATGAGGATAGGGAGCGGAAGCCTGCGCAGAAACCGCCCCAGAGTATTTTAGATCTCCCTGCTGCTATTGTGACTAAGTTGAAGACAATTATCCCCCCTAAAAAGATTGACTGGAATATGTTAGCTGCATGTAAACAGAAAGTTGACGAGTCAGTTGCGGACTTTTTTACGCGCTTTGAGGAGACGTTTCCTGATTTTAGTGGCCAGTCGCTTACTGACGATACGGGTCGCCACCTTTTTGCGGATAAATATGTGGCTAATCTGCTGCCGGCAGTTGCGGCCCGTCTAAAAGCGAGCGAGAGTTCTTGGTCCTCCGCTACACCGACGGCCCTCCTGACTATCGCCCAGTATTATGAGCATCAGGAGCAAGAAGCAAAGGGCCAGGAGGAAAAGAAATCGAAAGATTTGAAAACAAAGGTGATGTTGGCACAAGTCTATGGCCCGCCCCGACGGGGTAGTAATAGAGGTAGGGGAGGATCTTATGGTCCTCCCTTGGGCCGATCTGATTTAAATAGGAACCAATGTGCGTATTGTAAGCAATCGGGTCATTGGGCTAGGGACTGCCCGGTGTTGCATGCATCGCGTCAGGGGCATACCTCTGGTGGCCCGCGAGGTAGAGGGAGTTTCTCGAACTTTCGAGGGAATTCTAACGAACAGGCTCGTTTTGACTCTGCTGGGCAGCACCGAGATAGATCAAATGTTTTCGATCGTCAGCATCAGTATCAAGCATCAGGAATTGACCGGTCGGGGTACCATGACTCTCAGCATGCATAGGATTGCGTTGGATGGGGGTTAGAATCAGTTGAGGTGCCGGTCGATCAGAAGGGCCCTTATGTATCGGCTGAGGTTTTGGGCTCTACTGATCAGTTCCTAGTGGATACAGGAGCGACACGTAGTGCGCTATCTAAGCAATTGGTTCCGGGGGCTCCCCCATCCGGCTTAATGGTCACATCGGTAGGGTTCGATGGTACACTCTCCCGAAGCCCTCTTTCACAGCCCCTCGTGTTTAAGGTTGATTCTTTTTCTGCACCCTGTCCGTTTCTGCTTGCCCCGTACACACCGGACAACATTATGGGTCTTGATATGTTAAAGCATTTTAGGGCTACGATCCGTTGCTCCCCTGCTGGTGTACGGGTAATATTGAATGACAATTACCCCCGATCAGAACGAATGTGTACGATGTCAGAGGATGCGCTGTTAGCTACCCTCCCTCGTGCTTTGTGGGCAACTTCGGATACTGATGTAGGACAAATGGTGATTCCACCGGTCCACATCAGCGTCCAGGAGGGGGCGGTGTTACCTCGCCTCCCACAGTACCGTATTTCCCAGGAGGGTGAGGAGGCTCTCATACAGATAGTGCATGATTTGATAACGGTTGGGGTAGTCGAGGAAGTCCCCTACAACATTTGTAACAGTCCGATTCTTCCTATACTGAAAAAGGATACGGATGCCAGAGTTTATCGGTTCATAATTGATTTGAGAGAAGTGAACAAGATCGTGATACCTCAATACCCAGTGGTTTCCGATATCACGACGTTGCTTACCTTGGTCCCGCCTACGGCGACCATGTTCTCAGTGATTGATTTGAAGAATGCCTTCTTTTCCATTCCCATTCACCCTGACAGCCGATATCTTTTTGGGTTTACATTGAATAATAGATCTTATCGTTTCTGTAGGATTCCCCAGGGCTATACAGAAAGCCCTAGCATTTACAGTCAGGCTTTGAAACGACAATTGGATTCTTTTGCTCTGCTCGAGGGGGTCGCCCTCATTCAATATGTCGATGACATCTTGCTGGCGGCTGACACCCTGGAGTTGTGTGAAAAAAGTACGTTATCCTTACTTTCCTTTTTAGCGTCCCACAATCATAAGGTATCTAGGAAGAAATTGCAATTCTGTAGACCAAAGGTGACTTATTTGGGTCACCTTTTGTCTAAGGAGGGACGTGCACTCACACCGGATCGTATCCAAGTAATCTTGGATACACCGAGACCATCCACACAGAAGGATGTGCGTGCATTTTTGGGCCTTGTTTCTTTTTGCAGACAGTGGATATTGGGGTTTTCGCACATAGCTAAGCCATTGTTAGCCCTTTTGACAAAGGACACGCCTATCCCAATCCCTTGGTCAGATGAGTGTGATACTGCTTTTCAGCAACTACGACAGGCCCTTTGTTCAGCACCAGTGTTAGGGACCCCTGATTATGCAAAACCCTTTTCGTTGTATGTGCATGAGAAAGATGGATGTGCATTGTCAGTTTTAGTGCAGATGCACGGCGATAAGCAGCGCCCATGTGCATATTTTTCGGCTGTACTTGATCCTGTTGCCCGAGCATTACCGGGGTGTTTTCGCTCGGTTGCGGCGACAGCTGTGTCAATACGCCAAAGTGAGGGAATTGTGTTATCTCATAAGTTGTTGGTATTAGTCCCCCATGCTGTCGATGCCCTACTCAATCAAACGAAGACGCAGCATTTGACCAGCGCCCGTTTAACGGGATATGAGTTGACGCTTTTGGCTCCTCATATTACGTTAAAAAGGTGCGTAACGTTAAACCCGGCAACATTGTTGCCATACCCCGAAACCCAGCCTGAGACGCGGAAAGCGCATGATTGTATTCTCGTGACTGAGGAACAAACAAAGGGTCGTATTGATCTCCAGGATACGCCCTTTCCAGATGTAGATGGGGAACTGTGGGTGGATGGATCCTGTCTGAAGCTGCCAGATGGTACGGCTTCAGCAGCATATGCAATTACCACATTACAAACGATAGTGGAGACAGCACGCATACCACAGAAATCAGCCCAAGCAGCGGAACTGATAGCATTAACACGAGCATGTGAGCTCAGTACAGGACTATGTGTGAATGTTTATACAGATAGCCGCTATGCCTTCGGAGTAGCGCATGACTTCGGCCTACTCTGGAAGGAGAGAGGGTTTTTAACGTCACATGGAGTACAGATAATGCATGGAGAGTTAGTTCACAATCTTTTAACCGCATTGACATACCCAAAGAAAATTGCTATCGTTAAGTGTAGCGCCCATAGGAAAGTAGTTGACAAAGTTGTAGAAGGGAATGCGTTGGCAGATCGAGTAGCACGGGAAACTGCGATGCAGCCCGGTACTACTGCCGTGTATGTAGTGAAGTCACAGGTGGAAAGATGGCATGATGCGAAGGAGGAAGTGCGAGAAATGCAAAGGACCGCTTCTGACAAAGAGCGGGAACAATGGGCTACTGAGGGAGAATTGGATGATGAGGGTTGCTGGAGAAATAAGCAGATGGATAGACGGAAATTACCTACGGCTTTTGTACAGCCTATGGTTCAGATGGCACATGGGCTAGCACATGTTGGGGCTTCCGCAATTGTGAAATTGCTTACCCAAGTCTGGGAGCATCCAGAGATTGCTAGCACAGCGAAGAGGGTGGTGCAGACCTGTATGATCTGCCTGAGGTACAACCCAGGAAAGGGTACTCGAGCTCCAGCAGGAGGATTTGTGACACCCACTGCACCCTTTGAGGTTCTGCAGATGGATTACATCCAGCTTGAGCGCTGTAACAATCTGAAGTATGTTCTAGTAGTGGTCTGCGCTTTCAGCAAATGGGTTGAAGCGTACCCTACGAAAGACAATACTGCGATGACTACTGCGAAGCTGCTGCTGAAGGAGTTTTTCCCCCGATATGGTGTTTGTAGACTTCTGTGGAGTGATAATGGCCCTCACTTTGTAGCGGACGTTATAAAGTATGTCTTGAAGGGTCTAGGCATCACCCAGAAGTTCCACGCCGTGTTTCACCCTCAGTCTGCAGGCCTAGTTGAGAAGTATAATGGTACACTGAAGCTTAAGATCGCCAAAATTCAAGCTTCGACGTCTTTGACTTGGCCAGACGCTCTGCCACTGGCGTTATTGTCAATTAGATCGGTACCACACTCTCGAACTGGCCTTACACCTTACGAAATTGTTTTTGGACGCCCAATGAATATTTGGGGTCCACCAAAACCTAAGGCTGTGTATGATGTACCTTGTGTAATGATGAACGATTATCTGGCACAGTTAACGGATAACTTGGTTTCTATTCATCAACAGGTCCGAGAGGCGCTCCCTGATCGGTCTACCGGTGAAGGACATGGTCTCCGGCCTGGTGACCATGTCATGGTGAAAGTTTTCGACAGGACGAACAGCTTGGAACCGAGATGGGTGGGCCCTGAGCAGGTCCTCCTCGCAACGAGGACGGCTGTGCGAGTCTCCAACCGAAAGAATTGGATCCACTCTCTGCACTGTAGGAAGGTGCCGCCCGGATTGGTGGAACCTGCCGTGCTGACCGATCAACGAGAAATCTTGGCTGCAGAGACAGGCCGTGCTGCGGAGCCAAACGCCACTGAGGAGCTCTTTCCGGACCACGCGACTCCTGGAGGAAGGCGATATCATCTTCGACCAAGGAAGTGAGTTTTCCAGTACCGGGACATACTGTCAGAACGGCCCTTGGGTTAGTGAAACGGAGAGCCGATGAGGCAAGGGGGGGGGATCAGCCCTGCATTAGTGTAGTGACACCCGTCTTGGCCCGCTGGTGAAGAAATCAACCGCTGCCCAAGGGGAAGAGTTCTGACAGACTTCTAGTTTCAGGAAGATATTGGGTTTTATTTTTGCTTTGATATGGAGAAAAAGAAAATACTTTGCGCATTAGGGTTCATGTTGACAGTAGCCATTGTTGGGATAACCACATGGTTCGTGGAGGATGTAACTCCCGCTCGGAAGATTCTTGTGTTGACAACTCCGGTGCCTGAGGAGCACTACTTTTATACATTACCGTATCAAGAATTGAAGCATCGACAATCTTACTTGAATAACACTTTCATCCAGATGCTGCATCATACCCACGTTGCTACGAATGCTACGAACTGTTGGATATGTGGGATGATGCCAGCTCATCAGAAGAAAGGAGGAACGCCATTTATACCACTTCCTTTCTCTCACAATGGCTCTTGTAGAGCATGGTATACCTTGCTTTTTGCTACTCGGAAACCAACAGTGGGACGATTGCTCTTCAGACTCAATAAAGAATGCCATCAAGACAAAAATGGGTATCCACAAGCAAATGGGACAATTTGGGAGTGGGAAGAGTACCGACCAGACAATGAATCCATTCCCTACATCTTTACGAACACAAGAGACACTGTGGAAAAGGACAAGTTTGTAATTCAAGTAGCACAAGCTCAAGCGGACCTGTGTGTCCAGAGTGTGGGTTTTATTCCTGTTGGTGTTAGTGATTGCATTACTGTTTTGAATATTGATGGGTTGAACAATAGTACCTTCTTAGCCTCCCATAATACGTACTTTGTGTGTGGAAATAAAGGTTATTACCGTCTGCCGGCTGGGTGGTCTGGGGTATGCTATGTATCATTTCTATTACCTCCAGTATTCTTAGCTCCCGCATCTTATCATAAGGATTTGAAATTATTAAATAATGTGACTGTAAATAGGTATAAACGTACTTTATCAATTGATGATGTAGATCAGACTGACACCAGTCTGCAACAGTATATTGATTTTAACTTGGGACTGTTTTTCTTTGTTGGAGCTGCCCTGAACAGTAGGAAGATCCGAAGATTAACAAGAGTGGTAGAAGCTGTGACAAATCAGACTGCTGCTGCTCTTGGGAATCTTACGGAGGAATTACAGGTTACTAGAATTGTTGCATTGCAGAATCGTATGGTATTAGACGTTATGCTAGCTGACAGAGGAGGAGCATGTAAAATTATTGGAAGTAGCTGTTGTGTGTTTATTCCTGATCATACGCCATCAGTTTATAATGCCATCAATAAACTGCATAAAATTGCAGCTGAGATCCATACAGAAAACGGCACTTGGTCCTTTTCTGGATGGTTTTGGGCGTTAATTACTGCCTGGGGATGGAAGGTTCTAACTGGTCTCTGCATTATTGTAGCGGTTCTGTTTTCATGCTGTATCTGCGTTCAGTGTGGTCCTTTACTCTGCTCATTATGTGTATCATTTTGTATCCCCGATAAGAAAGCTATTGCCAATGTCACTTATCAGAAACGTTTAGCTAAGGAAGTAGAAGAGATGATGATAATTGATATATATGATGATTATTCTAAAAAGCCGGATGTCTTCAGTAAATGCTGAAAGGGTCGTCTGTTGTAAAGTGAAACAACGATGTGATTAAGCATTTACTAAAGACATTAATTCCCCTCTTATAGATCATGTTTTCTCTGTTATGTTGACCGAAGTTCGGACTCCATTTTGTATTGTCATGCTTCCACGTGTTCCCCACGAGAAGAGTCCAACCTCTGTGTTAGTTGCTCTTGTAATCTGCCTAGTAACAGTCTATAAATAGCTCCTTTGTTCATCTGGCACATGCCCAGACTTGACCACATCTGTTATCAGTTAGCCTTGCTTGACCATGTTTTCGCGGGCTCAAGGAGTGTGTTAGCTCCGCCCACATATTGATTCAGTATCGAAAATGACCATAAATGGTAATGTTCTTCAGCCTCATGTTGTATCCACCCACTTATGAGCCCCTCTGTTGTGTATAAAAGGGGACTGTGTACGCAAGTTCTTTGTGCTACTCTATGCAATACTGAAGGGTGTTGTGTGGATTGTAGGACCACCCTTAAGGGTTAATAAATGCTGTCTTTGTACTTTACAGTTTCCGTGCCAACTTCCTTATAGATTCCATTACAGGAGAGCGAACCCTTGTGTCCTGCGGGCCTAGCTGGGGCCTGTATTCATCAATTGGCGCCCGTCACGTGGGGCTCATCGGCGACTCGGATGCCCGAAGGACTGGTCGCGACGAAGGTGAGGAATTTGACCGGGGACGTGATCACTGCCCGCGGCGTTTTAGCCCTGGCATCCCGAGGTTTTTCTTCCTTCCCTTCCGAGCTGACCGTCTGGGTGGCGCCGGTCCTCGACTGAGACCTCTTCTGTCGGTCTTGCCGTGAAAGCCGTTTGGGCGATTGTGGAGCTTGGCAGTTGGAATCTGGACTCTTGATTGGTAAGAACCGGTGTACGGTACTTGCTCCGAGATTTTGAAGCCTGGTCCGGCTATTTGAGTTTGATTTGTGATGACTAGTCATATTTTGAATTTGTCTTTGTGAATATATATGCGTTGCAACACATATAGGCAGGTAATGTGGAGAGATTTCTCCGGAGCTGTGTGACTTTGAACGGCGCAACGATTAAGTGCCATTTTTCTATAATATTGCATATTTTGCATTATTTCTGAGCATGCCTGCTTTCAGCGCACTCCGTAAGTGGTGCTGCTGTTTCGGAAACCGGTTGAACCTCGAGGAATCTGCTCCAGCTCCCCCAGAGGGGACTCCTAATAGGGATATGTATGTGAAGCATGGTCTTTCTTCCATAATGTACAGCACAGTATGGAGGAAATATACAAAAAAAGATCCTGAGTTACGATGGCCTTTGTATGGATCGTTTGATATACGTAAGATTGAGTATGTGGAACAGTGTATGTGTAAGCGGCGTGCTCGTCAGGATATGTTTGAGTGTGTGCGGTTGTGGGTGAAGGAGGTGCGTGAGCGAGAGAAGCGTGAGAAAGCGCTGTTTGATAAAGAACAACGGAAGAATGATCATGTGCGAGCACAGGAAGCGAAGCGTCGGGAGGACAGAGAGCAGACGGACAGGCAAGAGAAGGAGCGTAGGCTACAAGTTTCGGGTCAATACGCTGTTCGGCAGCCACTTTATCCTGTCCTTAATAATCTTGATGATGATTTTTATTTGCTAGATCGCTCTCCGCCCCCTTATGTTGGCGCATCTGCTCCGAGGCCACAAGATTCTGTCCCGGGTCCGGGTAAGGTAGATACGCGGTCCATGTTATCGGCTGAGCAAATGGCTCAGCTTCGGCAAATTTCCTTCCGTGCACTTAAGGGTAAGGTGTCCGTGGATGAATTGTTCCATACTTGGGGGTCGTGGCAGGATAGAGAGAGATTGTATTTTTTGAACCATTTCGCTGAGGAAGTGATTGCTGCTTTTCGGAAATATTCTAGTGTCTTTGAGCCTGAAGAAGTGACATCGGATGCCAAAGCATTGCATGATGGTGTTTTTTCTCCCTCTAAGGCTCCTGATACGGCTCGGCGGCTATTCGCCTTGCGGGACGCGGTGCTGGCCCATAGAGAAAAAGCGCGCGAACGAGCAGGGGAGGAGACGCAGTCGGATTCGTGTACTGCAGAAGGCCACTCATCCACCTCTCAATCAGATAAGAGCGATCTAGTGCATGCTAAGCCAATGCGCGAGGCGGCGCCTTTGTATGTTCCTCCTAAAGGAGCGGGGACTAGCTCGGACATTACCTCCGCCGATGCTAAGGGATATTTTGTGTATAATTGGGTTTATACTCCGTGGCATAGAGCTGATGTGATGGCATTAAAGAATGCGCTGCCTGACCCCCGCAAGAATCCAGCGGCCTTCTATGAAGAAGTCGAGGGGGCCTTGAATTCTTGCGTCATGATTTTAGCAGACATAGATTTGTTCTTTGGGCTTATTCTACCACCAGACATGTGGCGATCTGTGCGGAAGGTAGATGATGTTGCCACTTTTAAGGCTCGATGGTCTGAATTGGAAGATGAGGATAGGGAGCGGAAGCCTGCGCAGAAACCGCCCCAGAGTATTTTAGATCTCCCTGCTGCTATTGTGACTAAGTTGAAGACAATTATCCCCCCTAAAAAGATTGACTGGAATATGTTAGCTGCATGTAAACAGAAAGTTGACGAGTCAGTTGCGGACTTTTTTACGCGCTTTGAGGAGACGTTTCCTGATTTTAGTGGCCAGTCGCTTACTGACGATACGGGTCGCCACCTTTTTGCGGATAAATATGTGGCTAATCTGCTGCCGGCAGTTGCGGCCCGTCTAAAAGCGAGCGAGAGTTCTTGGTCCTCCGCTACACCGACGGCCCTCCTGACTATCGCCCAGTATTATGAGCATCAGGAGCAAGAAGCAAAGGGCCAGGAGGAAAAGAAATCGAAAGATTTGAAAACAAAGGTGATGTTGGCACAAGTCTATGGCCCGCCCCGACGGGGTAGTAATAGAGGTAGGGGAGGATCTTATGGTCCTCCCTTGGGCCGATCTGATTTAAATAGGAACCAATGTGCGTATTGTAAGCAATCGGGTCATTGGGCTAGGGACTGCCCGGTGTTGCATGCATCGCGTCAGGGGCATACCTCTGGTGGCCCGCGAGGTAGAGGGAGTTTCTCGAACTTTCGAGGGAATTCTAACGAACAGGCTCGTTTTGACTCTGCTGGGCAGCACCGAGATAGATCAAATGTTTTCGATCGCCAGCATCAGTATCAAGCATCAGGAATTGACCGGTCGGGGTACCATGACTCTCAGCATGCATAGGATTGCGTTGGATGGGGGTTAGAATCAGTTGAGGTGCCGGTCGATCAGAAGGGCCCTTATGTATCGGCTGAGGTTTTGGGCTCTACTGATCAGTTCCTAGTGGATACAGGAGCGACACGTAGTGCGCTATCTAAGCAATTGGTTCCGGGGGCTCCCCCATCCGGCTTAATGGTCACATCGGTAGGGTTCGATGGTACACTCTCCCGAAGCCCTCTTTCACAGCCCCTCGTGTTTAAGGTTGATTCTTTTTCTGCACCCTGTCCGTTTCTGCTTGCCCCGTACACACCGGACAACATTATGGGTCTTGATATGTTAAAGCATTTTAGGGCTACGATCCGTTGCTCCCCTGCTGGTGTACGGGTAATATTGAATGACAATTACCCCCGATCAGAACGAATGTGTACGATGTCAGAGGATGCGCTGTTAGCTACCCTCCCTCGTGCTTTGTGGGCAACTTCGGATACTGATGTAGGACAAATGGTGATTCCACCGGTCCACATCAGCGTCCAGGAGGGGGCGGTGTTACCTCGCCTCCCACAGTACCGTATTTCCCAGGAGGGTGAGGAGGCTCTCATACAGATAGTGCAGGATTTGATAACGGTTGGGGTAGTCGAGGAAGTCCCCTACAACATTTGTAACAGTCCGATTCTTCCTATACTGAAAAAGGATACGGATGCCAGAGTTTATCGGTTCATAATTGATTTGAGAGAAGTGAACAAGATCGTGATACCTCAATACCCAGTGGTTTCCGATATCACGACGTTGCTTACCTTGGTCCCGCCTACGGCGACCATGTTCTCAGTGATTGATTTGAAGAATGCCTTCTTTTCCATTCCCATTCACCCTGACAGCCGATATCTTTTTGGGTTTACATTGAATAATAGATCTTATCGTTTCTGTAGGATTCCCCAGGGCTATACAGAAAGCCCTAGCATTTACAGTCAGGCTTTGAAACGACAATTGGATTCTTTTGCTCTGCTCGAGGGGGTCGCCCTCATTCAATATGTCGATGACATCTTGCTGGCGGCTGACACCCTGGAGTTGTGTGAAAAAAGTACGTTATCCTTACTTTCCTTTTTAGCGTCCCACAATCATAAGGTATCTAGGAAGAAATTGCAATTCTGTAGACCAAAGGTGACTTATTTGGGTCACCTTTTGTCTAAGGAGGGACGTGCACTCACACCGGATCGTATCCAAGTAATCTTGGATACACCGAGACCATCCACACAGAAGGATGTGCGTGCATTTTTGGGCCTTGTTTCTTTTTGCAGACAGTGGATATTGGGGTTTTCGCACATAGCTAAGCCATTGTTAGCCCTTTTGACAAAGGACACGCCTATCCCAATCCCTTGGTCAGATGAGTGTGATACTGCTTTTCAGCAACTACGACAGGCCCTTTGTTCAGCACCAGTGTTAGGGACCCCTGATTATGCAAAACCCTTTTCGTTGTATGTGCATGAGAAAGATGGATGTGCATTGTCAGTTTTAGTGCAGATGCACGGCGATAAGCAGCGCCCATGTGCATATTTTTCGGCTGTACTTGATCCTGTTGCCCGAGCATTACCGGGGTGTTTTCGCTCGGTTGCGGCGACAGCTGTGTCAATACGCCAAAGTGAGGGAATTGTGTTATCTCATAAGTTGTTGGTATTATCCCCCATGCTGTCGATGCCCTACTCAATCAAACGAAGACGCAGCATTTGACCAGCGCCCGTTTAACGGGATATGAGTTGACGCTTTTGGCTCCTCATATTACGTTAAAAAGGTGCGTAACGTTAAACCCGGCAACATTGTTGCCATACCCCGAAACCCAGCCTGAGGCGCGGAAAGCGCATGATTGTATTCTCGTGACTGAGGAACAAACAAAGGGTCGTATTGATCTCCAGGATACGCCCTTTCCAGATGTAGATGGGGAACTGTGGGTGGATGGATCCTGTCTGAAGCTGCCAGATGGTACGGCTTCAGCAGCATATGCAATTACCACATTACAAACGATAGTGGAGACAGCACGCATACCACAGAAATCAGCCCAAGCAGCGGAACTGATAGCATTAACACGAGCATGTGAGCTCAGTACAGGACTATGTGTGAATGTTTATACAGATAGCCGCTATGCCTTCGGAGTAGCGCATGACTTCGGCCTACTCTGGAAGGAGAGAGGGTTTTTAACGTCACATGGAGTACAGATAATGCATGGAGAGTTAGTTCACAATCTTTTAACCGCATTGACATACCCAAAGAAAATTGCTATCGTTAAGTGTGGCGCCCATAGGAAAGTAGTTGACAAAGTTGGAGAAGGGAATGCGTTGGCAGATCGAGTAGCACGGGAAACTGCGATGCAGCCCGGTACTACTGCCGTGTATGTAGTGAAGTCACAGGTGGAAAGATGGCATGATGCGAAGGAGGAAGTGCGAGAAATGCAAAGGACCGCTTCTGACAAAGAGCGGGAACAATGGGCTACTGAGGGAGAATTGGATGATGAGGGTTGCTGGAGAAATAAGCAGATGGATAGACGGAAATTACCTACGGCTTTTGTACAGCCTATGGTTCAGATGGCACATGGGCTAGCACATGTTGGGGCTTCCGCAATTGTGAAATTGCTTACCCAAGTCTGGGAGCATCCAGAGATTGCTAGCACAGCGAAGAGGGTGGTGCAGACCTGTATGATCTGCCTGAGGTACAACCCAGGAAAGGGTACTCGAGCTCCAGCAGGAGGATTTGTGACACCCACTGCACCCTTTGAGGTTCTGCAGATGGATTACATCCAGCTTGAGCGCTGTAACAATCTGAAGTATGTTCTAGTAGTGGTCTGCGCTTTCAGCAAATGGGTTGAAGCGTACCCTACGAAAGACAATACTGCGATGACTACTGCGAAGCTGCTGCTGAAGGAGTTTTTCCCCCGATATGGTGTTTGTAGACTTCTGTGGAGTGATAATGGCCCTCACTTTGTAGCGGACGTTATAAAGTATGTCTTGAAGGGACTAGGCATCACCCAGAAGTTCCACGCCGTGTTTCACCCTCAGTCTGCAGGCCTAGTTGAGAAGTATAATGGTACACTGAAGCTTAAGATCGCCAAAATTCAAGCTTCAACGTCTTTGACTTGGCCAGACGCTCTGCCACTGGCGTTATTGTCAATTAGATCGGTACCACACTCTCGAACTGGCCTTACACCTTACGAAATTGTTTTTGGACGCCCAATGAATATTTGGGGTCCACCAAAACCTAAGGCTGTGTATGATGTACCTTGTGTAATGATGAACGATTATCTGGCACAGTTAACGGATAACTTGGTTTCTATTCATCAACAGGTCCGAGAGGCGCTCCCTGATCGGTCTACCGGTGAAGGACATGGTCTCCGGCCTGGTGACCATGTCATGGTGAAAGTTTTCGACAGGACGAACAGCTTGGAACCGAGATGGGTGGGCCCTGAGCAGGTCCTCCTCGCAACGAGGACGGCTGTGCGAGTCTCCAACCGAAAGAATTGGATCCACTCTCTGCACTGTAGGAAGGTGCCGCCCGGATTGGTGGAACCTGCCGTGCTGACCGATCAACGAGAAATCTTGGCTGCAGAGACAGGCCGTGCTGCGGAGCCAAACGCCACTGAGGAGCTCTTTCCGGACCACGCGACTCCTGGAGGAAGGCGATATCATCTTCGACCAAGGAAGTGAGTTTTCCAGTACCGGGACATACTGTCAGAACGGCCCTTGGGTTAGTGAAACGGAGAGCCGATGAGGCAAGGGGGGGGGATCAGCCCTGCATTAGTGTAGTGACACCCGTCTTGGCCCGCTGGTGAAGAAATCAACCGCTGCCCAAGGGGAAGAGTTCTGACAGACTTCTAGTTTCAGGAAGATATTGGGTTTTATTTTTGCTTTGATATGGAGAAAAAGAAAATACTTTGCGCATTAGGGTTCATGTTGACAGTAGCCATTGTTGGGATAACCACATGGTTCGTGGAGGATGTAACTCCCGCTCGGAAGATTCTTGTGTTGACAACTCCGGTGCCTGAGGAGCACTACTTTTATACATTACCGTATCAAGAATTGAAGCATCGACAATCTTACTTGAATAACACTTTCATCCAGATGCTGCATCATACCCACGTTGCTACGAATGCTACGAACTGTTGGATATGTGGGATGATGCCAGCTCATCAGAAGAAAGGAGGAACGCCATTTATACCACTTCCTTTCTCTCACAATGGCTCTTGTAGAGCATGGTATACCTTGCTTTTTGCTACTCGGAAACCAACAGTGGGACGATTGCTCTTCAGACTCAATAAAGAATGCCATCAAGACAAAAATGGGTATCCACAAGCGAATGGGACAATTTGGGAGTGGGAAGAGTACCGACCAGACAATGAATCCATTCCCTACATCTTTACGAACACAAGAGACACTGTGGAAAAGGACAAGTTTGTAATTCAAGTAGCACAAGCTCAAGCGGACCTGTGTGTCCAGAGTGTGGGTTTTATTCCTGTTGGTGTTAGTGATTGCATTACTGTTTTGAATATTGATGGGTTGAACAATAGTACCTTCTTAGCCTCCCATAATACGTACTTTGTGTGTGGAAATAAAGGTTATTACCGTCTGCCGGCTGGGTGGTCTGGGGTATGCTATGTATCATTTCTATTACCTCCAGTATTCTTAGCTCCCGCATCTTATCATAAGGATTTGAAATTATTAAATAATGTGACTGTAAATAGGTATAAACGTACTTTATCAATTGATGATGTAGATCAGACTGACACCAGTCTGCAACAGTATATTGATTTTAACTTGGGACTGTTTTTCTTTGTTGGAGCTGCCCTGAACAGTAGGAAGATCCGAAGATTAACAAGAGTGGTAGAAGCTGTGACAAATCAGACTGCTGCTGCTCTTGGGAATCTTACGGAGGAATTACAGGTTACTAGAATTGTTGCATTGCAGAATCGTATGGTATTAGACGTTATGCTAGCTGACAGAGGAGGAGCATGTAAAATTATTGGAAGTAGCTGTTGTGTGTTTATTCCTGATCATACGCCATCAGTTTATAATGCCATCAATAAACTGCATAAAATTGCAGCTGAGATCCATACAGAAAACGGCACTTGGTCCTTTTCTGGATGGTTTTGGGCGTTAATTACTGCCTGGGGATGGAAGGTTCTAACTGGTCTCTGCATTATTGTAGCGGTTCTGTTTTCATGCTGTATCTGCGTTCAGTGTGGTCCTTTACTCTGCTCATTATGTGTATCATTTTGTATCCCCGATAAGAAAGCTATTGCCAATGTCACTTATCAGAAACGTTTAGCTAAGGAAGTAGAAGAGATGATGATAATTGATATATATGATGATTATTCTAAAAAGCCGGATGTCTTCAGTAAATGCTGAAAGGGTCGTCTGTTGTAAAGTGAAACAACGATGTGATTAAGCATTTACTAAAGACATTAATTCCCCTCTTATAGATCATGTTTTCTCTGTTATGTTGACCGAAGTTCGGACTCCATTTTGTATTGTCATGCTTCCACGTGTTCCCCACGAGAAGAGTCCAACCTCTGTGTTAGTTGCTCTTGTAATCTGCCTAGTAACAGTCTATAAATAGCTCCTTTGTTCATCTGGCACATGCCCAGACTTGACCACATCTGTTATCAGTTAGCCTTGCTTGACCATGTTTTCGCGGGCTCAAGGAGTGTGTTAGCTCCGCCCACATATTGATTCAGTATCGAAAATGACCATAAATGGTAATGTTCTTCAGCCTCATGTTGTATCCACCCACTTATGAGCCCCTCTGTTGTGTATAAAAGGGGACTGTGTACGCAAGTTCTTTGTGCTACTCTATGCAATACTGAAGGGTGTTGTGTGGATTGTAGGACCACCCTTAAGGGTTAATAAATGCTGTCTTTGTACTTTACAGTTTCCGTGCCAACTTCCTTATAGATTCCATTACAGGAGAGCGAACCCTTGTGTCCTGCGGGCCTAGCTGGGGCCTGTATTCATCAATTGGCGCCCGTCACGTGGGGCTCATCGGCGACTCGGATGCCCGAAGGACTGGTCGCGACGAAGGTGAGGAATTTGACCGGGGACGTGATCACTGCCCGCGGCGTTTTAGCCCTGGCATCCCGAGGTTTTTCTTCCTTCCCTTCCGAGCTGACCGTCTGGGTGGCGCCGGTCCTCGACTGAGACCTCTTCTGTCGGTCTTGCCGTGAAAGCCGTTTGGGCGATTGTGGAGCTTGGCAGTTGGAATCTGGACTCTTGATTGGTAAGAACCGGTGTACGGTACTTGCTCCGAGATTTTGAAGCCTGGTCCGGCTATTTGAGTTTGATTTGTGATGACTAGTCATATTTTGAATTTGTCTTTGTGAATATATATGCGTTGCAACACATATAGGCAGGTAATGTGGAGAGATTTCTCCGGAGCTGTGTGACTTTGAACGGCGCAACGATTAAGTGCCATTTTTCTATAATATTGCATATTTTGCATTATTTCTGAGCATGCCTGCTTTCAGCGCACTCCGTAAGTGGTGCTGCTGTTTCGGAAACCGGTTGAACCTCGAGGAATCTGCTCCAGCTCCCCCAGAGGGGACTCCTAATAGGGATATGTATGTGAAGCATGGTCTTTCTTCCATAATGTACAGCACAGTATGGAGGAAATATACAAAAAAAGATCCTGAGTTACGATGGCCTTTGTATGGATCGTTTGATATACGTAAGATTGAGTATGTGGAACAGTGTATGTGTAAGCGGCGTGCTCGTCAGGATATGTTTGAGTGTGTGCGGTTGTGGGTGAAGGAGGTGCGTGAGCGAGAGAAGCGTGAGAAAGCGCTGTTTGATAAAGAACAACGGAAGAATGATCATGTGCGAGCACAGGAAGCGAAGCGTCGGGAGGACAGAGAGCAGACGGACAGGCAAGAGAAGGAGCGTAGGCTACAAGTTTCGGGTCAATACGCTGTTCGGCAGCCACTTTATCCTGTCCTTAATAATCTTGATGATGATTTTTATTTGCTAGATCGCTCTCCGCCCCCTTATGTTGGCGCATCTGCTCCGAGGCCACAAGATTCTGTCCCGGGTCCGGGTAAGGTAGATACGCGGTCCATGTTATCGGCTGAGCAAATGGCTCAGCTTCGGCAAATTTCCTTCCGTGCACTTAAGGGTAAGGTGTCCGTGGATGAATTGTTCCATACTTGGGGGTCGTGGCAGGATAGAGAGAGATTGTATTTTTTGAACCATTTCGCTGAGGAAGTGATTGCTGCTTTTCGGAAATATTCTAGTGTCTTTGAGCCTGAAGAAGTGACATCGGATGCCAAAGCATTGCATGATGGTGTTTTTTCTCCCTCTAAGGCTCCTGATACGGCTCGGCGGCTATTCGCCTTGCGGGACGCGGTGCTGGCCCATAGAGAAAAAGCGCGCGAACGAGCAGGGGAGGAGACGCAGTCGGATTCGTGTACTGCAGAAGGCCACTCATCCACCTCTCAATCAGATAAGAGCGATCTAGTGCATGCTAAGCCAATGCGCGAGGCGGCGCCTTTGTATGTTCCTCCTAAAGGAGCGGGGACTAGCTCGGACATTACCTCCGCCGATGCTAAGGGATATTTTGTGTATAATTGGGTTTATACTCCGTGGCATAGAGCTGATGTGATGGCATTAAAGAATGCGCTGCCTGACCCCCGCAAGAATCCAGCGGCCTTCTATGAAGAAGTCGAGGGGGCCTTGAATTCTTGCGTCATGATTTTAGCAGACATAGATTTGTTCTTTGGGCTTATTCTACCACCAGACATGTGGCGATCTGTGCGGAAGGTAGATGATGTTGCCACTTTTAAGGCTCGATGGTCTGAATTGGAAGATGAGGATAGGGAGCGGAAGCCTGCGCAGAAACCGCCCCAGAGTATTTTAGATCTCCCTGCTGCTATTGTGACTAAGTTGAAGACAATTATCCCCCCTAAAAAGATTGACTGGAATATGTTAGCTGCATGTAAACAGAAAGTTGACGAGTCAGTTGCGGACTTTTTTACGCGCTTTGAGGAGACGTTTCCTGATTTTAGTGGCCAGTCGCTTACTGACGATACGGGTCGCCACCTTTTTGCGGATAAATATGTGGCTAATCTGCTGCCGGCAGTTGCGGCCCGTCTAAAAGCGAGCGAGAGTTCTTGGTCCTCCGCTACACCGACGGCCCTCCTGACTATCGCCCAGTATTATGAGCATCAGGAGCAAGAAGCAAAGGGCCAGGAGGAAAAGAAATCGAAAGATTTGAAAACAAAGGTGATGTTGGCACAAGTCTATGGCCCGCCCCGACGGGGTAGTAATAGAGGTAGGGGAGGATCTTATGGTCCTCCCTTGGGCCGATCTGATTTAAATAGGAACCAATGTGCGTATTGTAAGCAATCGGGTCATTGGGCTAGGGACTGCCCGGTGTTGCATGCATCGCGTCAGGGGCATACCTCTGGTGGCCCGCGAGGTAGAGGGAGTTTCTCGAACTTTCGAGGGAATTCTAACGAACAGGCTCGTTTTGACTCTGCTGGGCAGCACCGAGATAGATCAAATGTTTTCGATCGCCAGCATCAGTATCAAGCATCAGGAATTGACCGGTCGGGGTACCATGACTCTCAGCATGCATAGGATTGCGTTGGATGGGGGTTAGAATCAGTTGAGGTGCCGGTCGATCAGAAGGGCCCTTATGTATCGGCTGAGGTTTTGGGCTCTACTGATCAGTTCCTAGTGGATACAGGAGCGACACGTAGTGCGCTATCTAAGCAATTGGTTCCGGGGGCTCCCCCATCCGGCTTAATGGTCACATCGGTAGGGTTCGATGGTACACTCTCCCGAAGCCCTCTTTCACAGCCCCTCGTGTTTAAGGTTGATTCTTTTTCTGCACCCTGTCCGTTTCTGCTTGCCCCGTACACACCGGACAACATTATGGGTCTTGATATGTTAAAGCATTTTAGGGCTACGATCCGTTGCTCCCCTGCTGGTGTACGGGTAATATTGAATGACAATTACCCCCGATCAGAACGAATGTGTACGATGTCAGAGGATGCGCTGTTAGCTACCCTCCCTCGTGCTTTGTGGGCAACTTCGGATACTGATGTAGGACAAATGGTGATTCCACCGGTCCACATCAGCGTCCAGGAGGGGGCGGTGTTACCTCGCCTCCCACAGTACCGTATTTCCCAGGAGGGTGAGGAGGCTCTCATACAGATAGTGCAGGATTTGATAACGGTTGGGGTAGTCGAGGAAGTCCCCTACAACATTTGTAACAGTCCGATTCTTCCTATACTGAAAAAGGATACGGATGCCAGAGTTTATCGGTTCATAATTGATTTGAGAGAAGTGAACAAGATCGTGATACCTCAATACCCAGTGGTTTCCGATATCACGACGTTGCTTACCTTGGTCCCGCCTACGGCGACCATGTTCTCAGTGATTGATTTGAAGAATGCCTTCTTTTCCATTCCCATTCACCCTGACAGCCGATATCTTTTTGGGTTTACATTGAATAATAGATCTTATCGTTTCTGTAGGATTCCCCAGGGCTATACAGAAAGCCCTAGCATTTACAGTCAGGCTTTGAAACGACAATTGGATTCTTTTGCTCTGCTCGAGGGGGTCGCCCTCATTCAATATGTCGATGACATCTTGCTGGCGGCTGACACCCTGGAGTTGTGTGAAAAAAGTACGTTATCCTTACTTTCCTTTTTAGCGTCCCACAATCATAAGGTATCTAGGAAGAAATTGCAATTCTGTAGACCAAAGGTGACTTATTTGGGTCACCTTTTGTCTAAGGAGGGACGTGCACTCACACCGGATCGTATCCAAGTAATCTTGGATACACCGAGACCATCCACACAGAAGGATGTGCGTGCATTTTTGGGCCTTGTTTCTTTTTGCAGACAGTGGATATTGGGGTTTTCGCACATAGCTAAGCCATTGTTAGCCCTTTTGACAAAGGACACGCCTATCCCAATCCCTTGGTCAGATGAGTGTGATACTGCTTTTCAGCAACTACGACAGGCCCTTTGTTCAGCACCAGTGTTAGGGACCCCTGATTATGCAAAACCCTTTTCGTTGTATGTGCATGAGAAAGATGGATGTGCATTGTCAGTTTTAGTGCAGATGCACGGCGATAAGCAGCGCCCATGTGCATATTTTTCGGCTGTACTTGATCCTGTTGCCCGAGCATTACCGGGGTGTTTTCGCTCGGTTGCGGCGACAGCTGTGTCAATACGCCAAAGTGAGGGAATTGTGTTATCTCTTAAGTTGTTGGTATTATCCCCCATGCTGTCGATGCCCTACTCAATCAAACGAAGACGCAGCATTTGACCAGCGCCCGTTTAACGGGATATGAGTTGACGCTTTTGGCTCCTCATATTACGTTAAAAAGGTGCGTAACGTTAAACCCGGCAACATTGTTGCCATACCCCGAAACCCAGCCTGAGGCGCGGAAAGCGCATGATTGTATTCTCGTGACTGAGGAACAAACAAAGGGTCGTATTGATCTCCAGGATACGCCCTTTCCAGATGTAGATGGGGAACTGTGGGTGGATGGATCCTGTCTGAAGCTGCCAGATGGTACGGCTTCAGCAGCATATGCAATTACCACATTACAAACGATAGTGGAGACAGCACGCATACCACAGAAATCAGCCCAAGCAGCGGAACTGATAGCATTAACACGAGCATGTGAGCTCAGTACAGGACTATGTGTGAATGTTTATACAGATAGCCGCTATGCCTTCGGAGTAGCGCATGACTTCGGCCTACTCTGGAAGGAGAGAGGGTTTTTAACGTCACATGGAGTACAGATAATGCATGGAGAGTTAGTTCACAATCTTTTAACCGCATTGACATACCCAAAGAAAATTGCTATCGTTAAGTGTGGCGCCCATAGGAAAGTAGTTGACAAAGTTGGAGAAGGGAATGCGTTGGCAGATCGAGTAGCACGGGAAACTGCGATGCAGCCCGGTACTACTGCCGTGTATGTAGTGAAGTCACAGGTGGAAAGATGGCATGATGCGAAGGAGGAAGTGCGAGAAATGCAAAGGACCGCTTCTGACAAAGAGCGGGAACAATGGGCTACTGAGGGAGAATTGGATGATGAGGGTTGCTGGAGAAATAAGCAGATGGATAGACGGAAATTACCTACGGCTTTTGTACAGCCTATGGTTCAGATGGCACATGGGCTAGCACATGTTGGGGCTTCCGCAATTGTGAAATTGCTTACCCAAGTCTGGGAGCATCCAGAGATTGCTAGCACAGCGAAGAGGGTGGTGCAGACCTGTATGATCTGCCTGAGGTACAACCCAGGAAAGGGTACTCGAGCTCCAGCAGGAGGATTTGTGACACCCACTGCACCCTTTGAGGTTCTGCAGATGGATTACATCCAGCTTGAGCGCTGTAACAATCTGAAGTATGTTCTAGTAGTGGTCTGCGCTTTCAGCAAATGGGTTGAAGCGTACCCTACGAAAGACAATACTGCGATGACTACTGCGAAGCTGCTGCTGAAGGAGTTTTTCCCCCGATATGGTGTTTGTAGACTTCTGTGGAGTGATAATGGCCCTCACTTTGTAGCGGACGTTATAAAGTATGTCTTGAAGGGACTAGGCATCACCCAGAAGTTCCACGCCGTGTTTCACCCTCAGTCTGCAGGCCTAGTTGAGAAGTATAATGGTACACTGAAGCTTAAGATCGCCAAAATTCAAGCTTCAACGTCTTTGACTTGGCCAGACGCTCTGCCACTGGCGTTATTGTCAATTAGATCGGTACCACACTCTCGAACTGGCCTTACACCTTACGAAATTGTTTTTGGACGCCCAATGAATATTTGGGGTCCACCAAAACCTAAGGCTGTGTATGATGTACCTTGTGTAATGATGAACGATTATCTGGCACAGTTAACGGATAACTTGGTTTCTATTCATCAACAGGTCCGAGAGGCGCTCCCTGATCGGTCTACCGGTGAAGGACATGGTCTCCGGCCTGGTGACCATGTCATGGTGAAAGTTTTCGACAGGACGAACAGCTTGGAACCGAGATGGGTGGGCCCTGAGCAGGTCCTCCTCGCAACGAGGACGGCTGTGCGAGTCTCCAACCGAAAGAATTGGATCCACTCTCTGCACTGTAGGAAGGTGCCGCCCGGATTGGTGGAACCTGCCGTGCTGACCGATCAACGAGAAATCTTGGCTGCAGAGACAGGCCGTGCTGCGGAGCCAAACGCCACTGAGGAGCTCTTTCCGGACCACGCGACTCCTGGAGGAAGGCGATATCATCTTCGACCAAGGAAGTGAGTTTTCCAGTACCGGGACATACTGTCAGAACGGCCCTTGGGTTAGTGAAACGGAGAGCCGATGAGGCAAGGGGGGGGGATCAGCCCTGCATTAGTGTAGTGACACCCGTCTTGGCCCGCTGGTGAAGAAATCAACCGCTGCCCAAGGGGAAGAGTTCTGACAGACTTCTAGTTTCAGGAAGATATTGGGTTTTATTTTTGCTTTGATATGGAGAAAAAGAAAATACTTTGCGCATTAGGGTTCATGTTGACAGTAGCCATTGTTGGGATAACCACATGGTTCGTGGAGGATGTAACTCCCGCTCGGAAGATTCTTGTGTTGACAACTCCGGTGCCTGAGGAGCACTACTTTTATACATTACCGTATCAAGAATTGAAGCATCGACAATCTTACTTGAATAACACTTTCATCCAGATGCTGCATCATACCCACGTTGCTACGAATGCTACGAACTGTTGGATATGTGGGATGATGCCAGCTCATCAGAAGAAAGGAGGAACGCCATTTATACCACTTCCTTTCTCTCACAATGGCTCTTGTAGAGCATGGTATACCTTGCTTTTTGCTACTCGGAAACCAACAGTGGGACGATTGCTCTTCAGACTCAATAAAGAATGCCATCAAGACAAAAATGGGTATCCACAAGCGAATGGGACAATTTGGGAGTGGGAAGAGTACCGACCAGACAATGAATCCATTCCCTACATCTTTACGAACACAAGAGACACTGTGGAAAAGGACAAGTTTGTAATTCAAGTAGCACAAGCTCAAGCGGACCTGTGTGTCCAGAGTGTGGGTTTTATTCCTGTTGGTGTTAGTGATTGCATTACTGTTTTGAATATTGATGGGTTGAACAATAGTACCTTCTTAGCCTCCCATAATACGTACTTTGTGTGTGGAAATAAAGGTTATTACCGTCTGCCGGCTGGGTGGTCTGGGGTATGCTATGTATCATTTCTATTACCTCCAGTATTCTTAGCTCCCGCATCTTATCATAAGGATTTGAAATTATTAAATAATGTGACTGTAAATAGGTATAAACGTACTTTATCAATTGATGATGTAGATCAGACTGACACCAGTCTGCAACAGTATATTGATTTTAACTTGGGACTGTTTTTCTTTGTTGGAGCTGCCCTGAACAGTAGGAAGATCCGAAGATTAACAAGAGTGGTAGAAGCTGTGACAAATCAGACTGCTGCTGCTCTTGGGAATCTTACGGAGGAATTACAGGTTACTAGAATTGTTGCATTGCAGAATCGTATGGTATTAGACGTTATGCTAGCTGACAGAGGAGGAGCATGTAAAATTATTGGAAGTAGCTGTTGTGTGTTTATTCCTGATCATACGCCATCAGTTTATAATGCCATCAATAAACTGCATAAAATTGCAGCTGAGATCCATACAGAAAACGGCACTTGGTCCTTTTCTGGATGGTTTTGGGCGTTAATTACTGCCTGGGGATGGAAGGTTCTAACTGGTCTCTGCATTATTGTAGCGGTTCTGTTTTCATGCTGTATCTGCGTTCAGTGTGGTCCTTTACTCTGCTCATTATGTGTATCATTTTGTATCCCCGATAAGAAAGCTATTGCCAATGTCACTTATCAGAAACGTTTAGCTAAGGAAGTAGAAGAGATGATGATAATTGATATATATGATGATTATTCTAAAAAGCCGGATGTCTTCAGTAAATGCTGAAAGGGTCGTCTGTTGTAAAGTGAAACAACGATGTGATTAAGCATTTACTAAAGACATTAATTCCCCTCTTATAGATCATGTTTTCTCTGTTATGTTGACCGAAGTTCGGACTCCATTTTGTATTGTCATGCTTCCACGTGTTCCCCACGAGAAGAGTCCAACCTCTGTGTTAGTTGCTCTTATAATCTGCCTAGTAACAGTCTATAAATAGCTCCTTTGTTCATCTGGCACATTCCCAGACTTGACCACATCTGTTATCAGTTAGCCTTGCTTGACCATGTTTTCGCGGGCTCAAGGAGTGTGTTAGCTCCGCCCACATATTGATTCAGTATCGAAAATGACCATAAATGGTAATGTTCTTCAGCCTCATGTTGTATCCACCCACTTATGAGCCCCTCTGTTGTGTATAAAAGGGGACTGTGTACGCAAGTTCTTTGTGCTACTCTATGCAATACTGAAGGGTGTTGTGTGGATTGTAGGACCACCCTTAAGGGTTAATAAATGCTGTCTTTGTACTTTACAGTTTCCGTGCCAACTTCCTTATAGATTCCATTACAGGAGAGCGAACCCTTGTGTCCTGCGGGCCTAGCTGGGGCCTGTATTCATCAGGTGAGTGGGGCCTGAGATGGGCTTTCAGAAAGTGCGGGCCATGATTATGCAGTGCTTTGCATGTTATACAAAGGGTTTTAAATTTGATCCTGTTCCTGATCTTAAGCCAGTGGAGATCTTTTATAGTCTCCGAGATTGGCATAAATTTCGGGATTCCCGCCAGGAGACGGGCTGCAGCATTCTGGGCTGTCTGTAGTTTATTAGTCACTGTGGCCTGAGCATTGATAAACAAGCCATTACAGTAGTCGAGGGAAGAGAGTACCAGAGCACTTATCAGAGTCTTTCCAGCAGCAGTTGGCAAGAACGGCATAACTTTCTTAATCAGCTTTAATTTGTGGTGGGCAGTGGCTGCTGTTTTGTTTGCGTGGGCCACAAAATTCAGGTTCTCGTCAAAAATCACTCCCAGATTTCTGACAGCAGGGACCGGTTTCGGGGGGGTCCCATACGTGGGCGGCCACCAGGTAGTAGACCAGCAAGGTGAAAGATGTCCAAAAATGACCACCTCCGTTTTTTCGGAATTAAGTTTTAAGCAGTTGGAGGTCATCCACTCTCCAATTGCCCGCATGCCCCCCTGAAAGTTATCTGCTACCTTCTCTCCATCTCCATTAATGGCCAACACAAGTTGCGTGTCATCTGCGTAGGAGGTAAGGCTCATCCCATGGGCCTTGATGACAGATGCCAGGTCCGACACATAGATGTTAAATAGTGTCGGACTTAGGGATGAGCCTTGTGGTACCCCACACGGCAGTGACAACTTGTCTGATTGAAAATGCCCTAATGTGACCACCTGTGTTCTCCCTGCCAAAAAGGAGGAAAGCAAATTCTTTGGCAAGTGACGAATGCCCATCTTTCCGACACGGTCCACCAAGATCTTATGGTCGACCGTGTCGAAGGTCGCGGATAAATCGAGTAGTACCAGTACCGCTGTTCCTCCCTGTTCACGGATCACTCGTATATCCTCAGTAGCTTTAATGAGAGCCGTCTCCGTGCCGTGGTACTTACGAAAGCCGAATTGGGTGTTATCAAGTGATTGGTGCTTCTCTACAAACTCCGAAAGTTGTGTATTCATAGCTTTCTCCACTACCTTAGCTAAAAAAGGTAGGCTAGCTATGGGGCGGTAGTTTGTTAATTGCTCCTTATCCAGATTGGCTTTTTTTAGAAGGGGCTTAACCAAGGTGTTCTTCAGTGAGTCCGGATAAATCCCAGTTCTGAACATTGCGTTACAGACTGATGTAATCTCAGGAGCCAGACAATCCATCACCGGACGAATGACCTTAAGAGGACAGGGATCTAGTGCAGATCCGGATTTGATAGTTGCGATAATATCCTTAATTTGTGTCTCTGCGAGGTCTTTGAACTGCAACAGTTCACAATCCGGCGTCAGACTATCAGGCATGGGCGAGTGAATTACCGTTTTAACAGTGAATGCTTGATAAATGTCGTTCACCTTGGTAAAAAAGAAGTTGGCCAGAGAATCAAGAGAGATTGGGATGGAGGCGGGACTAGGTCCGGCGAGTTTCCTGCTAAGATCTTAGTGATCTCGTACAGTTTTTTACTGGAGTTTTTAGCATTGTCGATCTGTTCTGTAAAGAACTTTTTCTTAGTATCGACAATGAGGGCTTTATATAGCCCAAGTGATTTCCTGTAGCTGACTTTATCTTCAGAACTGTAGGATCTGCGCCAGTGCCTTTCCTTGTTTTTGCAGAGTTGTTTCTGTTTGCGCAGTTCCTCTGTGAACCACGGGGCCGAAGGCACTGATCTATTTCTCGAAGGCTGTTTGGTAGGAGCTAAGGTGTCTGTGGCAGTACCCAGCCACTCCTGAAATTGACATATGGCAGTGTTGGGATCAGAGGCGAGACAAGGCCGGGTCCTATCCAGAAGAGCAGTAAGCTCCAACTGGTCAATATCTTTCCAGACCTTAAATGGTTCTGGTCTCGGTACAGGGTCTTTTTTAGTCCTGTTTGCCATAACTGAGATTCTCATTATAATGGCATAGTGATCTGTCCAAGGCATGGGCAAGGAATCTATTATTTTTAGGCCTTCCAGGTTGGAGAAGATGCCATCCAAAGTATGGCCAGCCTTATGAGTGGGGAAGGTGACCAATTGCCGAAGACTCAAGGTAGCCATATCGGATGTCAGGGTGCAGGTGTCATTGTCAGGAGACTTCTCCAGATGGAAATTCATATCACCCATAACTGTAAAGGCGTCATCCATCGCCAATGCTTCTAGTATCGAGCCAAGATTGGCGAGGAAGCCAGTGCGGGCACCTGGGGGTCGGTATAAGAGCATACCTTTAAAGTGAAACGACGGGGTAAGCTCAAGGTCAAATTGGAGGGCTTCAAAAAAGATGGAAGGGATGTGTGACATTCTCACACTTAAGTGATCACGGGCTATGATAGCTAGCCCCCCTCCACGCTTCCCGACTCTGTCTTGACGGTAAGCTTTATAGGCAGGGGGGGCCGCAACTGCCATATCTGGGTCGGACGCCTCATCCGTCCATGTCTCTGTGACAAAGAGACAATCCAGATTATTATCCAGGATAAGGTCGGATACTTCCTGCCGATGCTTTACCAAGGAACGAGTGTTTATAAGTGCTACTGAGAAGTCAATGGAGTTAACGGCTATCTTGGTATTGGTCTTAACCTTATCGTTAGCTATATGTAGCCTAATGTTGCAGTGAGGGCATATGAATTCTGTGGTTTCCCGGACTTTACATAGGCTATGTTGGACACATTGAGAGGTAGCCGTTATGCGCAGTTCCAGCAAGGCGGATTTCGAATAAGTGAGTAGTCCATGTCGGGGATTCTGGGCAGGGGTTATGGCCCTAGGCCCGGCGCGGACGGGCGCAGACGGGCTTGCCTTTGGCGCGCCTTCAGCGCGCCGTCGGCGCGCCCGCCCGCTGCGCCGTCTAGAAGCAGTGGTCATTTTATGGAGTGGGAGAAGGGCGGGAGGCAGCCGCAGCTAGAGCGCTACCCCTGCCTTCTCCCAAGATGGCGGCCACCCTCGGCTCAACCCAATGGCAGGTGTCCCGAGCGAGGAGGGAATCCTGCCAGGAGGGGAACCGGGCGAGGTGGAAGCAAAGCAGAATGACAAGAATGTCAAATGCCAGGTAAACAGAGCGCTAGATATGTGTTTCAATTTAAAAATAGAAATAGTGAGCTAGCGTGTGCAAGTTCATAGAATGCTGACAGAACGCAACACGCAGCGCACAACAACGAATTAGAATTATTAAGACGCAGAACACAGCGTTTCACTCACACGGCCCCCGGCTTTCGCCTCAGGGGTGTTCAAACAAAAGTCTGTGCAGGAGTGCAACAGAACGCCAGATATGTGTTTCAATTTAAAAGTAGAGATAGTGAGCTAGCGTGTGCAGGTTCATGGAATGCTGACAGAACGCAACAAGCAGCGCACAACAACGAATTAAAAATATATTAAGAAGCAAAACACAGCGTTACACTCACACGGCCCCCGGCTTCCGCCTCAGGGGTATTCACACAAGAGTTATTGCGCCTTAGAGGATATTGGTTACTTTTGTTATTTTGGAATATTACTCATTCGTGCTTTTATTAATTACAGAATCTATCCACAGTTAATTACCTTCCCAATACTTTTTTTTTTTTTTTTTTTTGAAACCGTTTATTACAGGTCTTAAAAGTATACAAGTATGGGCCCACAACCTTCCGGCCGGCCGCTAGCAATAGTAGGAACACACGACATATATACATGGAATACGTGGTATTACAGGAGGAGCATTTCTCAATAGATAACAATGTCGAAAAACCACATCATCCAGGCTCCATTATGCGGTTTCATTTTAAATTAAATCAACAAAAATTAAAAACACACCCACAAGGCAACCCACAATCAAAATTAGCAGCACGTGCTCCCCAAGAGGGGGGATCCCAACTATATACAGAAGTGTGAAGAGGGGGAAGAGAGCAAAGCGAGGACTGGGGGAACCCAATGCCCGGCAGCGGGGGAATGAGTCGGCTAAGGGGATGGGGCTGGCGAGGGATCAGGCAGCAGCGGCGGCGCACAGATACCCCCGCGGTAGGCGTTCCAGGGGCCCCATACTTTCACCCATGTCCCAGGCTTACCCCGCGCCACGTACACCACTTTTTCGCGAAACATGCACCAGTCCATGTGTTCTTTCCAGGCCGAGACCGTCGGGGGCCTCTGGGATCCCCACAGTTGAGCAATATCACGCTTGGCTACCATATATCCCAGAGTCACCCACCACTTCTGCGGCGCTGAGTAATCAGTCGGTTCCCACACATTCAACAGGCATCTTCTCGCTTCAGGCGACAGCGCCACATGCGTAACCAGACGCAGCACCTCATGTACACCACGCCAGAACCCCTCTACCTCCGGGCACTCCCACAAAATATGCATAAAGGTCCCCAGAGCACCACACCCACGCTTACATAACCCATCTCCGGCACATCCCATACGCAGAAGCTTTGGCCCCGTCATGTAGACCCGGTGGAGTATCTTGAGCTGGACGAAGCGAAGGCGAGCCGGTATGGCCACCTCCTTCGGGGAGGCCACCGCGGAGGTCCAGTCCTCGTCGTCCAGCTCCAGCCCGTCGGCAACCCAAGCCGCACGAAGGGCAGTCAACAGGCCCGAGCGGTCGTTTATCAGCTTTTTATATATAAGTGAGATCGTGCTGTCCGGGACATGCCCATCCAGCACTCTATCTTCCAGGGGGGAATATTCCGGGATGGAGGCAACATCCGTGAAGACGGAACCCAGCGCATGACGGACCTGCAAATATCGGAAGTATTCACTGCCCTGCAACTGAAATTCCGTCCGCAGCATATCGAACGTTTTAAATCCTCCCCTCGTCCAAAGATCCCCCACTTTACTGATACCTATCATGTCCCACTTCTCAAAGCCCTTAGAGGTCCACAGGGAACCTAACCGCTCAGACGCGTATAGTGGTGATGCCCGGGTCAAACGGTCCTTCCACCCCATAGCTGCATTGGCCGCGTGCCAGACTTGCACCATGACACGCGTGGGGCCCGTCAGACGAGCGTCGGGCGCGCTAGAGTAGAGCGCTCGATTGTAGTCGCCACCTGGCAGGAGCATCTTGTCCATTTCAAAAGCCGGGTTTAAGGCGGGCCCGTAGAGGCCATGGTTAATGGCAGCGAGCTGGGAGGCCCAATAGTACCGTTTAATATCCGGGAGGGCAATCCCCCCGTCAAACCATGGGAGCGTCAGCTTAGCCAGAGCAATGCGCGGCCTCCCGTCCCAGAACAGGCGGCGTTGCAGACTCTCCACCTCACGGAAGTAGCGCGCCGGGACCAAGTCCATAGTGTTCTGCAAAGCGTACAGAAAACGCGGCAGAGACATCATCTTGAACAATGCTGCCCGGCCGAGCGGCGAAAGCGGCAGGCGCCTCCAGCGTGCGACATCTACCCGCAGACGCTGGAGGGGGGGAAGCAGATTCCGTTCATACCGGGCCTCCGGGTCCAGAGTAATGAAGACACCCAGGTACCGAAATCCCTGCGGGGCGATCTGGATCGGACAGCCCCGCGGGAGAATAGGAGCCTCCCCAGAGAGAACATACACACACGATTTAGCACAATTGATGACGAGACCGGAGTTACGACCAAACGAGTGTAAAACATCAACTAGGACTATAAGTGATTTGCGTGGGGAGGCTAGGTACAGAAGGATGTCATCAGCGTATAGGGATACGCGATCCTCATACTCGGGGGTCCAACGGAGACCTCGGATGGAAGGCTCCCACCGCAGCCACTCCGCCAGGGGCTCCAAGGCAAGCGCAAAAAGAAGCGGCGACAGGGGACAGCCATGCCGCGTGCCCCGGCCCAGCTCGAACGGGGCCGATACTCTTCCGTTCACGACCACCTGTGCCAATGGGCCCGCATACAGCAATTTGACCCAACTGATGAATCCTGGGCCAAACCCGAACTTAGCAAGCATCGCCCAGATGTATGGCCACTCAAGCGTATCAAACGCCATGGTGGCGTCTAAGGACGCCAGAATGGCCGGTTCCCGTATGAATGGGACGCGCGCAAGCACCCCATGCAAACGCCGCAGATTAAGGGCTGTATTGCGATGGGGAATGAAGCCAGATTGGTCCTGATGAACCAGATCTCCCACCACACTGACCAGCCGATTGGCGAGTACCTTAGCGAGAATTTTAGGCTCCGCATTCAGTAGTGAGATAGGCCGATAAGAAGTAACCCGATCTCGAGGTCTCCCTTCCTTGTGGATCACCACGATTGTAGCCAGACGCTGGTCAAGCGGGAGGGAGCCCACTCAGTGGGCCGCAAGGAACATTGCGCGGAGGTGAGGCGCCAATGTATCCGGTCGCAGCTTGTACAGCTCGATAGGGATACCATTCGGGCCCATGGCCTTGCCAGAAGCGACCGAGCTTATGGCGAGGGCAATTTCGTCGGAGGTGGGAGCGGCGTCCAGCAACACCCTGTCCTCCCCGGACAGGGAAGGCAGTGCGATATCTCTGAGCAGGGCACGGGAATCCTCTTCCGAGCAAGAGGAGACCGGGGAATACACCTCGCGGAAATACTCCGCGAAGCACGAGACAATGTCTTCTGGTTCAGTTACACACACACCATTCGTTTTCTCA
The DNA here is from genome assembly GCF_964204655.1 of Triturus cristatus. NCBI lineage: Eukaryota > Metazoa > Chordata > Amphibia > Caudata > Salamandridae > Triturus > Triturus cristatus. The sequence goes on along the minus strand of NC_140589.1, from coordinate 278,438,513 downwards.
ATCAGCGGGACCACACGATTCGCTCTTTCCTTTTTATCCAACCACGCTATCAGTTTACCAGCCTTATCACCCACATCATACAGCCGCCCCTGTTGCTCTCTGCTAAGGCCCCTGGCCGCCTCCGTAACGAGGGCCCTATACACCGCCTGCTTGAGCTGGAGGACATGTAGTGCAGCGTCCGTCACCCCATCTTCTAGATTACCCTCCAGCTCCGCTATTTCAGCCTCCACCCGGGTCACCTCTTCCCGCTCACGCCTCCGGGCGTGGGAAATAAGGGATAGGGCCTCCCCTCTAAGTACTGTTTTGAAGGCCTCCCACAGGGAGATAGCTGAAGGCACTGACCCCACGTTCTCCTCAAAATAGCGCTGGAGGGATTTAATCAAGTCAGCGCGAATGGCGGGGTCGCGCAGGTACCAGGAGTTGATTGGGACCACCCTGCTCTCAGCCCTCGGAAAGACATCAACATGCAACAATAGCGGGGAGTGGTCCGAGATACCCCGTGCCAAATGGCGCACCTCCCCCACCCTCCCGACATGGGCCGCCGGGACAAGGACATAATCAAGCCGTGAGAGACTACCATGGGCCCCCGAGTGGAAAGTGTATTGCAACTGTGTGGGATGTTTTAAGCGCCAGCAGTCCACCAATCCCAGTGTATCCAAGAGGCCGGATAGCCACGCCTGTGCCCGGGGGAGGTCCCTAGGGGGGTGACGATCCACAGTTCCAGAAACCACCGCGTTGAAATCCCCCCCCACCACCAGAAGCCCCCCCGGAAGGCCAAGGAGGAGGCGCCCCAGATCTGCAAAGGTGGTCGACTGCAACCCCGGTGGGACGTACACTGACACAAAGACAACCACTTTGCCTCCATTCTCCCCACCAAGACAGTGTAACGTCCCCTGTCATCATGGAGCACCTCATCAATTTCTAACGGGAGCGAGTTCTTTACCATGATACCCACACCCCTCGAGCCTGACGTGAAGCCCGAGTGGGCCACGAGGCGGTAGCCACGCCGATTCATGGCGCAGAAGGAATTGCCGATAAGGTGTGTCTCCTGCAGGAAGACCACATCAGGCGAAAGTCGCTTCAGATACTGTAGGACCACACCTCGTTTGATCCTGTCCCCCAGTCCATTAACGTTCCAAGACAACAAAGTCAATTCCCTACCCCCCATCATACCCAAAGACCATCATTCGTCCCCCCGAGAGCACAGTAGAGCCTACACAAAAAAAGGGTTGCCTTGTGAGAATAACAAACAACGCCCCATCCCTACCCACCCACCCCAACAAAACTCCCCCCTCCCTGCACCCCTGCATGAGCCCAGACAGCCCCCCCAATGTGCAGTGTGCCTGTCGCCCCATAGATAGTTAAACTAACTAGACCCCCAGAGGAGGAGGGAGAACCCCCAAGAGACCCCACACAACCTCCATAGGAGGGGAAATTAAGCAATCCGACGTATAGTCAAAAAACGGCATCATTTTTGTCCCGAGCGAGGCCTAATATTAGTCCCTCAGTCTTGATCCGTCGAGCCCTCTCCCCCGGCCGCTCCCCCCCCGCCACCCCGATCCCGATCTCCAGACAGAGTATCCAGCCAGTCCCCGGCCGCTTCGGGACGATCAAAAAAGTGTGTGCGACCTTCCACCTCCACTCGCAGCTTAGCTGGGAAGAGCATGGCGTACTTGATGTTTAGGTCCCGAAGACGGCGCTTGACACCAAGGAAGCTCAGTCTCTGCTTCTGGACCGCAGGGGTGAAATCAGGATAAAAATTAATATCCATATTATCAAGTCTAATCGGTCCCTGTAGTCTGGAGGATTGCAGAATAGCGTCTCTGTCCCGAAAATTAAAAATCCGGGCGATGAGAGGTCTCGGAGCGGCTCCGACCTTAGGCCTTCCCCCGGGAACCCTGTGGGCTCTCTCCACAGCAAAGAATTTACTCAGCCCCCGTGGCTGGAGATGGTTGACGATCAGGTCTTCCACGAAAAGGTCCGCCGCCGCTTCCTCACGTCTTCCCAATACTTTTGAAAATAATTTTGTGCATCAACGTTTCACAATTCGTGGTAAGCGACTGTTTTTTTAGCCCAAACGATCTATTCTTAGTCTTTTATTTCCTTCACAACACACTTGTTTTTTTTTGGCATCAGTCATGCGTTCACCTTATGGACATATACTCGGTGTTTCCCTTAGGGTATTTGTTTCTTCTGCTTATGTGCTTTTTCTTCTCACTTTTTGTTAGGTCACATGGTTAATTCAGTCACTTATCCGTAATGTGATATGTTCGTTTTCTTCACGGTCTATTCCTCACTGGTTTTGAACACATTTTGCTGACTCTTCCCTCTTCGCTGTTACTTGATCTTTTTCTTTCTTCTCCTTTACTTTTTTCTACTATTTTTATCTTTACTAAAACGTTTTTTCTTCCTTTTTCTCTCTTTCCACTATCATTGTTAGTGAAGTTTTATATGTACAAATTAAGGATACATTCCATATCTTTGTATGATTCCGTAACAGTCTTGAAAAAGCCCTTGTCTGGGCGAAACGCGTTGGCTGTGAATATGGCTGTATCACCTTTGGGAATAAAGAACATTTGAATCCTTCAATTTTCGTGTGGACTCAGCAATCAATTCTCAACTGTATTAACACATTATACTCAGTTTTGTGTTGCCTCTCATATCTTTTTGAACGGATATAAATATATATATATATTTTAAATAAGTGGATGTGTTTTTTTGTGGCTGTGAGGAAAAATGGAATATGGAGCGTGTGAAGATGGAAGTATGCATTGATGAATGAGAGTGACAGGATGAATGATTAGTTTAATAGAAGGAGTATGATGAAGAAATAAATCCGGTAATGAGGAAAGGTCAAAATATAAATGATGATATAAGATCATGGATGGAAGAATGAGTGTGGATGTAAATATGGAGAAACTTAAGCTTTGTTATAGTCTGATATCCATCGATGGTCAACCAACGCAGAAATGCTGCCAGCCTCTTTGGTTTGAATTTCATTTATGCCTCTCTCCAGAATAATCTGTGTTCTTATGGTATTATAGAAATATATTCTGTGCGTATTGTAGGCACGAAAATCAGTTTCTCATAACGTTGCCAAGTGCACGTTAACAGCTCGGACTGGGAGAGTTATAGTCCCTTTGCAGACTTTAGTGCACCCGGATTGGACCGATCACTGGTTCTGATGATCTCCAATAAAAAGTAGCAGTTGGGCTTCCTAGTTACAGAGGAAAAGTATGTCCTTTTATAGGACTACAATTAAAGAGTTTCTACCATTACTAAGCATGTAGATGGTTAACAGGCTATGCAACAATGAGGAACAAACAAGAAGAAACATTTTACTACAGAATGCGTTTGAGGATTCTCTCATAATACCTTTGCATTGAATACAGTTGTTTTGACAGTTTATTCAGGCACTAGAATTGACACATTGTTTAAACAATAGTCTGACACAGTTGGGACGTCCTTGGTTAAGTACAACGTGATGAGAAACCTCTGCGAACGCTCATCTCTTTTGAGTAACTTATCGTATTTAGGCCTCGCCGACCTGCGTTGCAGCGCGCATGCGCTGCTCGCTCTGCGAGGCTTCTTATAATCGAGTAAATTTCAGAAGGGGACTTGAAGCCTCGCCCATCATTCCTATTGGCTAGTGTCATCGTTTATGCTAAACGCTGGCTTCCGATTCAAAATGAGGCTTCTTTGTTACCGCCCTGTCTCCTCGGACGGCCCATCCCGACTGGATCTTTTACTTGCTGCGTTACACAGCCTACTTGAATTAGTCGGTAGGCACTTTTTTTCTCATTCGCGCAATGGCGACAGTTTGTTATTAGTTGTATGTTGATGCTGAGCGCGGCTCCGCTTTAGGGACACTGCGCTCCATTTATTTATTTTATCTTGTAATGATGTGGCGCAGCTTCGCAAACATACCGTGGCACCCTAGACTGAGCCGGTTGTTGTTTTTATTTTCAATGACCTTCACTAGCATCGTGTATCCCCCTCTGTCTCCTCACTCCCTCTCTGCACCCCCCACCCACACACACAATTGTCAGTCCACAACTTCCGCCCGAAGGCTGGTGTCCTATTACTGCTCTCTGTGCCCTTTACCCCCACCTTAGAATTCCTCACCGTGAGCGGGGGCTGCATAGGATTATGAGCCCCACGACCCCCTAGCTGGAGCTACTGTGGTGTTATATTCCCTGCCCCCCTATCCCCAGCATTCCTCCCGGAGAGCGGTGGGTGTCCTGGCATTTGAGATGTAGAGCTGTGCAGCGTGGACACAAAGCGTTGAATAGGCAGGACAGAACCCAAGTCCTGTTTTCAGTTAGAGCCCCTACCCCCAGAGCGAGGGCCAGCTGTCTAGGGCCCCCTTGCATTCAGATGCGACCCCCTCCCTCCTCTCTGCTCGCGGCAGCGGGTGGGGGAGGGGCAGTTCTATAACTTCCCCTCCCCCACTGCGGCGAAATTTAGACAATGGCAGAGTCTGCTGGGACCTGCTTTGGTTGCGGTAATAACTAACTGGGAATTTTAAAAAGCGCTGAATGTTTTAGCATTGTGAATCTGCACCATTTATCTTTTAAAATCACTCACTGTTCTTAATCCTTGCACCATCTTCCCGCCCCGGTATGTCACGGCGTTTTCAGTGCTGATTGAATGGAGGACAGGGAAGGAAGGAGTAGTGCTTCCGGTCTCCCGGTCTGGGCCCAGTCAGCGGTCTAGTGTGGAGGTGGGAGGGGGACTACTTAAGGCGCATGCCAGGAAGGACGCGCAGCGGGCGCGCTGCCGGCACACCAAAGGCAAGCCCGTCCGCGGCAGGTCAGGACCCGGGGCCAGAACCCCTGCCCGTTTTTTCACCACCCATATATATACCTCCGAACAACTACACATGATGTGTGTCCCCATATCTAATTCATGTGCGCATAGCATACAGATAGGTCTCACTGCGCAAAAATGCGATCACTGCCCCTATTCGTTGATGATAAACCAGGGAAAATATGGAAAGGAACACGATTTCCAAATGACACTGGTTAACTGCAGATCCCTAAGCAAACATAAATATGAGCTCCATGACCATCTCGCTGATAACCAACCGAATATCATGTTTTTAACTGAAACATGGTTGAACTAGAATTCTGCGCCTGAAATCCTCGAGGCCCTTCCCCTGAATTACGGGATCATTAGACAGGATCGCCCTATGATCAGAGGGGGGGGGATAGCTATTATCCATAAATTGTCGATAGAATGCTCCCTGGTGAGGGTGGCAGTAGAAGCCAGTGAGGCTGGTCTTTTTACTATCGCGACTGTTAGAACCGGCGGTCTCTAGTTGGCAGAGGTATACACTTCTGACGAATAGGGACCAACCAACTCTAGTCAGGGAAAGGGGATTACACACTCAGATAACCCCTGCTACCCCCTTGGTAGCTTGGCAGAGCAGACAGGCTTATCTCAGAGGCAGTGTGTTAAGCATTTATGACCACATACAGTAATAAAGTGAATACACTACAGATGGACACGACACAGAAGTTATTATAAAAATAGTATTTTTATATAAGGCTTAGCACAAGACCAAATAACGACAAAAATATACCACAGTCTTAATAAATACTCTTTGGAAGGAAAAATGATAGTTCAAGTAAGGTTTCTTCTTGGCAAATTGTTCTTTAGCAACAAAATTAAGTATTCTCCTGAAACACAGTTCTTTGGCAACAATGTGACCCCCACAGGAGTCACATGACGTCGAGTCTACAGGATTCCCAAGGTTCGGCGTCGACCGCGAGGAGCGCTACGTCGAGCCTGGAGTTGCAACAGACCCCACAAGTACAGTACCTTGAGAAATGAAGAAAAACGATGATCCACGGCGTCGAGATGTCGGCGTCGAGGTCGGCGTCGATTGTGCCTCGGAGTCGGGTCGATCTGCAGCGGCGTCGAGGGATGTCGGGCCGGAGCAGCGCTCACGGCGTCGAGAAGGGCGTCGAGTCGATGCGATCAGCAGCGGCGTCGGGACGGGGTCGCTTGGAGGTGGAGCCGATACTCACTCCTCACTGGCGTCAATACCGGCGTCGAGACGGGGTCACTTGGAGCCGGGGCCGATACCCACTGCTCACTGGAGTTGCTGCTGGCGTCGATCGGGCCCGGCGGCCGGCGTCGAAGGCTCGGGACACTGGAGCCGTTACTCACGATGTCGAGCTGGATTCGGCGGCGTCGGCGGCGTCGAGACTGCAGATTCTCCCTTGTGTACTGGAAACAACACTTTCCAGCAATTCAGCAATTCAGCAGATGGTGAAGTCCTTTGGCCCTGTGACTTCAACAGGAGACTGGCACTCTTCCAGCCCTTGGAGATTTCCTAGCAAGTGTTCAGAGAGTACACACCAAGTTCCTCTCTCCTTGTTCCTTGGCAAAAATAAAGAAGCAGCTTTCAGGTTCCTCCACAGCAAAACAGCACTCTGGCAGAAAGGGGAGGCAAGTCCTTAGATCAGCAGGCTTCTTGTCCTTGGTACAGGTTTCCTTGTCAGAAGTGATCTGAGTTCTTGGTTCAGGGGTCCTTCTCTTATACCCCTTTTCTCCTTTGTTCCCTTTGTCCAAGCAGGGAAATTCCCCCCATCTCAGGTTCGTTGTGGGTGTTGCCAGGCAGAGGCACCTGGCCTATTCACTGAGCAGGGCAGAGTCCTCAGCCGCCCAGCAGGAGGCGGAGCCAGTATTGTCACTGGCAGGAGCAGGGCTATCAGTCGCCCAGCAGGAGGTGGAGCCAGTATTGTGTCAGGCAGGGCAGGCTACTCTTCCCTCACTCTATCTGTAAATGCCTCATTCACCCCACACTGACTCATTCAGACCTCTGGAGCCACCCAGCCCCTGACACACACACCAAACCAGCAGAGACCGGTGGATAGTTGGACAAGAAAATAGACACTTTCTAAAAGGGCTATTTTCAAACATAGAATTTAAAAACCATCCATCCTAAAGGGTGTGTTATTAAATTCTGAGTTCAGGGATACTAAACTCGACCTGCTACCATGCTCCCTGAGTCAGATAGATTATAATGGAGTTAATAATCCGTCTGCCCATTCTGGCCTATGGGAGGCAGGTAGACCTTCAATAGTGAAAAACGAAAATGGCTGTAATTCACTATTAGGTCATACCACATACATCAGGGCATGACCTACCTTTTACCAACAATGCACCCTGCCCTAGGGCCTACCATAGAGGTGTCTGAAATGTGGCAAAGTGAAGGTTTAGAGACTGGCAAGTAGGTTTCCTTGCCAAGTCGACATGGCAGTCAGGGACTGCACGCAGGCGCTGTGGTGGCAGGCCTGAGACACATTTTACACGCTGCTTCTGTGGGTGGCACAACCAGTGCTGCAAGCCCACCAGCAGCAGTTAACTTACACGCCCTTGGCACACGCAGTGCACTAGACTAGGGTCTGAACAGTAAGTCAACCAAGCCAATCATGGTAACACCAATCAATGTAACAATTTAACATAGGGAGCACTTGCACTGTGGCACTGATCAGCAGTGGCACAGTGCCCAAAGCAATAATCCAGCAAAAACATCGTACACAGAGGAGGCAAACAGAAAAAAATGGAGGAGAGACTCATGCCAATGATGCCAGGTCTAACACGTGTCCCCTCCAGCTGAAATGTGGGGAGAACTACCATTCACCCAGGGAGTCCTCATCACTAAGGCGGAAAAATCTGGACAGACCATCAGCATTGGCGTGATCTGTACCAGGGCGGTGTTCCACCGTAAAGTCCATCCCCTGTAGGGAAATGGACCACCTCAACAGCTTTGGGTTCTCACCCCTCATCTGCATTAACCATCTGAGGGGCCTGTGGTCTGTCTGAACCCGGAAGTGAGTCCCAAACAGGTAGGGTCTTAGCTTCTTCAGCGCCCAGACCACAGCAAATGCCTCACGCTCTATCGCACTCCACCTTTGTTCCCTGGGAAGTAACCTCCGGCTGATGAAGGCTACAGGTAAGTCTCGGCCCTCCTCATTCATCTGTGATAGAACAGCCCCCACACCATGCTCTGAAGCGTCTGTCTGGACAATGAATTCTTTTGAAAAGTCGGGTGCCTGGAGGACCGGTGCTGTACACATTGCAGTTTTCAGGGTGTCAAAGGCGTTCTGACAGGCGTCAGTCCAGATCACAAGTCTCGGCTGCTTCCTGGAAGTCAGCGAGGTCAAGGGGTGCACAATGTTGCCATACCCCTTGACAAACCTCCTGTAGTAACCCGTGAGACCCAAGAAGGCTCTCACCTGAGTCTGGGTTTTGGGCGGTTCCCAAGCCAGGATGGTATCTATCTTGGGTTGCAGGGGGGCCACCTTGCCGCTCCCTACTTGGTGCCCCAAGTACACCACTGAACCCTGCCCAATCTGGCACTTACTAGCCTTGATTGTGAGGCCTGCTCTGCGCAGGGCCAACAACACTTCCTGGAGGTGGCGCAAGTGTTCCTCCCAGCTGGCGCTGAACACTGCTATATCGTCCAGGTAGGCGGCGCTGAAATCTTCCAGCCCGGCCAATACCTGGTTAACCAACCTCTGGAATGTGGCAGGGGCATTCTTCATCCCAAAGGGCATCACACGGAACTGGTAGTGCCCATCTGGTGTGGAGAATGCAGACCTCTCTTTTGCCCCATCAGTCAAGGCGATCTGCCAGTACCCAGACGTTAGATCAAACGTACTAAGGTACCGGGCAGCCCCCAACCAATCGATGAGCTCATCAGCTCTGGGGATGGGGTGCGCGTCAGTCTTGGTGACCGAATTGAGTCCTCGGTAATCCACACAGAACCGAAGTTCTGGTGAAGCACCAGGCGCTGCAGCCTTTGGGACCAAGACCACTGGGCTGGCCCAAGGACTGCTAGAGGACTCAACCACCCCTAAGGCAAACATCTTGGAGACCTCCTCCTTGATATATGCTCTGACCTTTTCAGTCACCCTGTAGGCCTTGTGCCTCACAGGAGTGCTGTCCCCAGTGTCCACATCATGGACACACCACTGAGTGACACCAGGGATTAAGGAGAACAGATCAGGGAATTTTACCAACAGATGGCGACAATCTTGCTGCTGCTCAGGGGTCAGAGTGTCAGAGAGGACAACACCATCCACTGACCCATCTTTTTCTTTTGCACACAGGAGGTCAGGAAGAGGCTCACTCTCCTCCTCCATCCCAGCATCTGTGGCAAGGAGCATGCCCACTTCGGACCTTTCTAAGTGGGGCTTTAACCGGTTGACATGCAGGACCCTTAAGGGGTTCCTGGGAGACTTCAAGTCCACCAAGTAGGTGACATCGCTCTTTTTCTCCACAACCTCAAATGGTCCAGTCCACCTGTCCTTGAGCGCACAAGGTTCCACAAGGGCCATGACCCAAACTTTCTGACCAGGTTGAAGCTCAACCAGAGTGGCATTCTGATCGTACCACCGCTTCATCTCTTCCTGGCTGGCCTCCAGATTTGCCTGAGCAAGATCTCTGAAGCGCCGAGTCTGGTTCCTAAAGGCCAGCATGTAACTATATACATCCTGGGGAGGTTTCCTGGGAGATTGCTCCCAGCCTTCTTTAACCAGACTCAAAGGTCCTCTTACCGGGTGACCATACAAAAGCTCAAATGGGCTGTACCCTAGAGACTTCTGTGGCACCTCACGGTAAGCAAACAGCAGGCATGGCAAGAGGATGTCCCATTTACGCCTCATTGGTTCTTCAAGACCCATGATCATGCCTTTTAGGGTCCGGTTGAATCTCTCAACCAGCCCGTTACCTTGAGGGTGGTAAGGAGTGGTAAACTTGTAGGTTACCCCACACTCCTTCCACAGAGACTTCATATAATTCGAAATGAAGTTGGTGCCCTGGTCTGACACCACCTCTCTGGGGAACCCCATGCGGGAGAAAACACCCATCAGTGCCCGTCCCACCACGGGGGCCGTCACTGTGCGGAGAGGGATGGCTTCCAGGTACCGGGTGGCATGGTCCACCAAGACCAGGATAAACCTGTTGCCCATGGCTGTCTTGGGGTCCAGTGGCCCCACAATGTCAATTCCCACTCGCTCAAAGGGGGTACTGACGACGGGAAAAGGTTGGAGGGGAGCCTTCTGCTTCCGCCCACTTTTCCCACTTGCCTGGCAAGTTTGACAGGTCCTACAATGGATATCTGAATCCCTTCTCATCTGGGGCCAATAAAAATGGGTGAAAAGCCTGTCATAGGTCTTGTCCTGCCCCAGATGTCCAGCTAACGGAACGTCATGAGCCAACCCCAGTAGGAAGGCTCTGAAGCGCTGGGGTACCACCAGCACACGGGCTGACCCAGGCTCAGCAGCCTTAGGCTCGCTATACAGGAGGTCGTTCTCCCAGTAGACCCAATGTGATCCTGACTGATCACCTGTCGTTTGGGCTGAGGCCTGCTGCCTCATACCCACAAGAGAAGGGCACACTTTCTGCTCAGCACAAAATTCCTCCCTGGAGGGACCACCATCCTGCTGCCAATGGGTCAGCTCGGGCAGGTCTCCCAGTTCGGCCACTTGTTCTTCTGTCGGTTCCAGGGCATCCCCCTCAGGGTCTGCTCCCTCCTGGACCGCGGGAACGATGGGGGATGGTTTCCCGCGCCCCCTGCCTCTTCTCTTCACGGTTGGGACCTGGGCCATACTTTCAGGCTCCAGGGCCCCATCAACACCCTTACTGACTGACATGGACCGGGTGGTCGCACACACCCACTCAGGCAGACCCAACATTTCCAGATGCGCTTTTCTCTCCACCTTAGCCCAAGGGGAGTCCTCCAAATCATTGCCCAGGAGACAATCAACAGGCATGGCGGGCCTCACAGCAACCTGAAGAGTACCTGAGACCCCCCCCACTCAAAAGGAACTTGAGCTACCTCACACTGACTCTGTGAGTTGTCAGCAGCTACAACGGGGTAGAATGCATGAGGGACCACCTGCTCTCTGGACACCAAGTGACACTTGACAGCTGTCACACTCGCTCCAGTGTCTCTGAGAGCTTCCACCCTATGGCCATTAATGGTCACCCACTGCCTATACTTTTTAGTGTTATTAGGCAGAGGGGTTGGAGGGACCAGTTCCACGTCTCCTAAAGAGACCAGGGACATTTCTGCGGGACCCCACCCACCGGGGGCACCCATCTCATTCCCTCCCAGGGCTACATTCGTCACCTGATGAGGGGGTGCACGTGGTGGTGCATTGGAATCCTTCATGGGACACTGGGGATCATAATAACGGTGTCCCACCTGCTTACAAGCGTAGCAGGTCATGGGGCCCCTTGGAACAGGTTTATCTGTCGGGGCCTCTGGCTTCTTCACAGGGGGAGGCTGGGAACCCTTCCCTTGGTTCCCTTGGGGATTACTTTGGGGCCCTTTCTGAAACTCCCTCTGTTTACCCCTGTCTCCCCCACTCTTCTGCTGGGGACCCTGCCCACCTTTGGCTGAGTCTCCCACTGGACCCTTGTGGACCCTGGTACTGACCCAGCGGTCCGCCTCCTCAGCAAGTTTTCTAGGGTTAGATATCTTGCTATCAACAAGGTGCTGGCGTAGCTCTGGAAAACAGTTATTAGACAAGTGCTCCCAAGCAAACAAATCATAAAGAGCATCATAACTATCAACCTTGCTACCCTTTATCCAACCATCCATGGCTCTGCAAAAAAAAGACACATATTCAACCCACGTAGTACCAGGCAACTTCTTACATTCTCTAAAAGTTTGTCGGTACTTTTCTGGAGTTAAGCCATATCTCAGCATTAAAGCATTTTTCATATGAGTATAAGACGCCCTTTCCTCTTCAGGCATGCTCAACAAGGTATCTCTCCCTTCATTTGTAAAGCGGCTCCACAACCCCGTTCCCCAATCTTTCTCAGGGACCCGGTGGGCCAACAATGCTAACTCATACGCTTTAAACCATTGGCTAATATCTTCATTCTTACTGTAATCTTTGATCACATCTTTAGGAAAATAAAACCTACTTTCTGTAGGCACAGATGGAGCGCTGCCACCAGAGGGATTCAACTCTAAACTCTTTTCTTTAAGTTCCATCTCCCTCAACATCTTCTCTCGTTCAAATGCTAACTTCTCGCTCTCAAAATCTAATCTTTTGCTCTCCATTTCAGCTTCTCTCAGGCTCTTGGCTTTTTCTAATTCCAACTGCCCTCCTAATTTAAGTTTTGCCATTTCTAACTTGTACCCCCTCTCCCTCTCCCTGTCTTCTAATTCTTCAGGGGAAAGGCTCCTAGAGGAAGCACTACTGCCGGGAGATGACACTGGCCCATCTGCGGGCTCTTCCTCCTCTTCTTCCTCTTCCGGTACCACCACCGGATCAGAGGGATTTCTGGCCTCTAACCAGGCCTTGAGCGCTTTGAGGAGGTCGTCTTTCCTTGTGAGACCTGTGGTAGGAACTTTAAACTGCTTGCAAAATCCTTTTAGATCCTTTAGCACGTAGGAATCTATCTTCTCCTTATCAAATTCCCCCACAACAATCTCCACAGGTGTAGCAGCTCTGGCATTCTCCATGGTCAAAACTGGCAGTGTTTAAAAAATAAGCTCCAGGAAAGCGGAGAACAAAAATAGAATATCCTACCAAAACAGATTGTGGCTGTGTTATGGTCACTATGTAGCGTACACTAATCACTGCACATGAGTCATAAATGCAAAGTTCAATCCCACCGCTGACCACCAATGTTAGAACCGGCGGTCTCTAGTTGGCAGAGGTATACACTTCTGACGAATAGGGACCAACCAACTCTAGTCAGGGAAAGGGGATTACACACTCAGATAACCCCTGCTACCCCCTTGGTAGCTTGGCAGAGCAGACAGGCTTATCTCAGAGGCAGTGTGTTAAGCATTTATGACCACATACAGTAATAAAGTGAATACACTACAGATGGACACGACATAGAAGTTATTATAAAAATAGTATTTTTATATAAGGCTTAGCACAAGACCAAATAACGACAAAAATATACCACAGTCTTAATAAATACTCTTTGGAAGGAAAAATGATAGTTCAAGTAAGGTTTCTTCTTGGCAAATTGTTCTTTAGCAACAAAATTAAGTATTCTCCTGAAACACAGTTCTTTGGCAACAATGTGACCCCCACAGGAGTCACACGACGTCGAGTCTACAGGATTCCCAAGGTTCGGCGTCGACCGCGAGGAGTGCTACGTCGAGCCTGGAGTTGCAACAGACCCCACAAGTACAGTACCTTGAGAAATGAAGAAAAACGATGATCCACGGCGTCGAGATGTCGGCGTCGAGGTCGGCGTCGATGTGCCTCGGAGTCGGGTCGATCTGCAGCGGCGTCGAGGGATGTCGGGCCGGAGCAGCGCTCACGGCGTCGAGAAGGGCGTCGAGTCGATGCGATCAGCAGCGGCGTCGGGACGGGGTCGCTTGGAGGTGGAGCCGATACTCACTCCTCACTGGCGTCAATACCGGCGTCGAGACGGGGTCACTTGGAGCCGGGGCCGATACCCACTGCTCACTGGCGTTGCTGCTGGCGTCGATCGGGCCCGGCGGCCGGCGTCGAAGGCTCGGGACACTGGAGCCGTTACTCACGATGTCGAGCTGGATTCGGCGGCGTCGGCGGCGTCGAGACTGCAGATTCTCCCTTGTGTACTGGAAACAACACTTTCCAGCAATTCAGCAATTCAGCAGATGGTGAAGTCCTTTGGCCCTGTGACTTCAACAGGAGACTGGCACTCTTCCAGCCCTTGGAGATTTCCTAGCAAGTGTTCAGAGAGTACACACCAAGTTCCTCTCTCCTTGTTCCTTGGCAAAAATAAAGAAGCAGCTTTCAGGTTCCTCCACAGCAAAACAGCACTCTGGCAGAAAGGGGAGGCAAGTCCTTAGATCAGCAGGCTTCTTGTCCTTGGTACAGGTTTCCTTGTCAGAAGTGATCTGAGTTCTTGGTTCAGGGGTCCTTCTCTTATACCCCTTTTCTCCTTTGTTCCCTTTGTCCAAGCAGGGAAATTCCCCCCATCTCAGGTTCGTTGTGGGTGTTGCCAGGCAGAGGCACCTGGCCTATTCACTGAGCAGGGCAGAGTCCTCAGCCGCCCAGCAGGAGGCGGAGCCAGTATTGTCACTGGCAGGAGCAGGGCTATCAGTCGCCCAGCAGGAGGTGGAGCCAGTATTGTGTCAGGCAGGGCAGGCTACTCTTCCCTCACTCTATGTGTAAATGCCTCATTCACCCCACACTGACTCATTCAGACCTCTGGAGCCACCCAGCCCCTGACACACACACCAAACCAGCAGAGACCGGTGGATAGTTGGACAAGAAAATAGACACTTTCTAAAAGGGCTATTTTCAAACATAGAATTTAAAAACCATCCATCCTAAAGGGTGTGTTATTAAATTCTGAGTTCAGGGATACTAAACTCGACCTGCTACCATGCTCCCTGAGTCAGATACATTATAATGGAGTTAATAATCCGTCTGCCCATTCTGGCCTATGGGAGGCAGGTAGCCCTTCAATAGTGAAAAACGAAAATGGCGGTAATTCACTATTAGGTCATGCCACATACATCAGGGCATGACCTACCTTTTACCAACAATGCACCCTGCCCTAGGGCCTACCATAGAGGTGTCTGAAATGTGGCAAAGTGAAGGTTTAGAGACTGGCAAGTAGGTTTCCTTGCCAAGTCGACATGGCAGTCAGGGACTGCACGCAGGCGCTGCGGTGGCAGGCCTGAGACACATTTTACACGCTGCTTCTGTGGGTGGCACAACCAGTGCTGCAAGCCCACCAGCAGCAGTTAACTTACACGCCCTTGGCACACGCAGTGCACTAGACTAGGGTCTGAACAGTAAGTCAACCAAGCCAATCATGGTAGCACCAATCAATGTAACAATTTAACATAGGGAGCACTTGCACTGTGGCACTGATCAGCAGTGTCACAGTGCCCAAAGCAATAATCCAGCAAAAACATCGTACACAGAGGAGGCAAACAGAAAAAAATGGAGGAGAGACTCATGCCAATGATGCCAGGTCTAACAGCGACAGACAACAACCATGTCATTAACAGCTTTTTAATCTACCGACCACCTGGTCCGATCTCACAATTCGCTACCAGTCTCAGAGAACATGTAATACAACTAGCACTGCGATATGCCAAAGTGCTGGGTGACCTGAACCTACACTTTGACGACATGGATAATGTCTCAGTGCAAGAGCTCTGTCAAGAGTTGGTCCCACTTATTAGTGCTACAATCCACCCTCCCGACCCACCGGCATGGACACTTATTAGATCCCATTTTTGCCAACTGGGGAGAGCTAAGAGTTGATACTCTGATTGCTGTTCCATGGACAGATCATTACATGATCCCTTTTAGCATTATGATTCCCAAAAATCAAGCTTTGATAAAATCAGACACAGGTAGAAATCAGAGGAAATGGGCCAGTTTTTCAACAACCAAATTCAATCTTGCTCTACAGCAGGGGGGCCACCAGGAGGGAATGATGTAGAAACTGCCTGCAGTGCACTAGATAAACGGATCAGTGAGGCAATTGACAAGGTAGCTCCTTGGACCTCCAGTGCTCCGAGGAGACAGTCTAGATCCGCACCTTGGTTCAACGAAGAACTAAGGACCGTGAAGTCTTCTTGTAAACGTTTGGAACAAAGGTGAAGATAAGATTTTTCAGAAAACAGGAAGGCCACATATAAAACCGGTCTCAAACACTATCATTCATTAATAAGGAAAACACGCGCTACTTACTATAACATGAAGATAGAACTAGCCGAAAATTCCTCTAGAGAGCTATTTATAATCTTTAAAGAGTTATCGTCTCTTGACAGAACCTCTGCTCCTAGTAACGATTCAGTAGAATCCTGCAACTTGATAGCAGATTATTTTTCTGATAAGGTAGAGAGGATTTACTCAACCTTCCCGCAGGAGGCACGTAACGGGAGGTCAGATAGGACGGGAGTGCGCAACGTGGAGGAGGCATTCTGCCTCTCCAGTTTTAACCTTCCCTCCTTGGACGACCTCAAAACCATAGCTTTGAACATCAAGTCAGGCTCTCAGAGAGACCCTATGAAACCTAGAAATATGAGGGGAGAGCATGGACATCCTGGTTCCCTATATTAGGTACCTCCTCAGACTCTCTTTTGAGTCAGGGGTGGTTCCCCAAAGGTGGAAAGAGGCAGTGGTTATCCCCATCAAAAAAAAGCCGGGGGTAAACGCTAGCCAGCTGGAGAATTTACGACTGACCTCACTCCTACCTTTTTTTGCTAAAATTGCAGAAAAAAATGGTCAACGCTCAACTAACAATACACATGGTCCAGGTCAGCCTACTCCACCCCACGCAATCGGGCTTCCGGGCAACATATTCCACAGAATCGGCGCTGCTTCTGTCCACAGAAACCATCGGCAGACAGGTTGATGAAGGACAGACAGTAGCACTGATTCTGTTGGACCTCAGCGCCACATTCAACACCGTTGCCCATCCTATACTCCCACAGCGCCTTAAGGAAGGAGGACTGACCAATCTGGCCCTGAAATGGTTAAGATCTTTCCTACAGGACAGGAGTTTTCAAGTATCTCAAGGGCCGTACTACTCCAAGAACATCAGGTTAGATCAGGGGGTTCCCCAGGGCTTTATATTGAACCCCACACTTTTTAATCTGTATATGGCCCCTCTGCCAAACATCATTGAAAAATATGGCATTAGTGTCGTGTCATGTGCGGATGACACGCAACTAGTAGTATCTTTAGCCCAATCTCAGGAAGAAGCAGCCACTAATTTCTCCACATGCCTACAAGAGCTGGCAGTCTGGATGTCTAACAACTGCTTAAAGTTGAACGACGGCAAGACCGAGGTCCTAATTGTGGGTAATGTTCCCTCAATATGGTCACCAAGGTGGTGGCCGCAGACTCGGGGTACCACCCCCACTCCTAATGAACAGGTAAAGAACCTGGGGATGTGGCTAGATTCTAAGCTCTCTTTTGACCACCACACCAGGACTGTGGCTGGGAAGTGATTTAGAATAAAGAAAGGCCTTTGGAAGACCCTAGATGTGCTCACGGTAGCTGCCAGGAAAACTTTAGTCCACACACTTGTCACCTCCCGCTTGGACTATGGTAATGCGCTCTACATAAGCGCCAGTAACAAGAGCGTTCAAAGACTGCAATACATTCAAAACGCGGCCGCCCGCCTAGTCCTGATGCTTCCTAGAAGAGCCTCGTCCAAAAATGCCCAAGCTACTTTACATTGGCTCCCGGTAAAGGAAAGAATTCTCTTTAAGGTCCTATGCATTAGTCAACAGATCCTGATGGGGAAAGGTCCGAACTACCTACACAACCTACTGTCCCCCTATACTCCTACCAGGACCTTACGATCCTGGGGCTCAGGACAGGTTCAAATCCCAGTAATTAAAAGAATGAGAATGGGGGGTCGATCCTTTCGCTACCTTGCCGCTAAACAGTGGAATGCTCTTGCACAGGATTTTCGGATGGAACAATCTGAAAACATTTTCTAGAAAAAATTCCAGATATAGAACCATTTAATTTTCAGCCTGTTTTCTTATTAGCACCACCTTTAGCATCGTTGGCCGCAGCGCGGTGACACACTAGCGAGTGTAACCAGGCGCTTTACAAGCTCTTTATTATTTATTTATTATTTATGGATTCAGATCATGGGTCAGCGCAGGGCTCGGCTCGGAGATTTACATACTGATTTGTTTGGGTTAAAAACTGACACAGGCAGCTGAGCATCAACGCCACACCCCCAGCAGCCCCCTCCACGTTTAACAAGCATTTGCAATGCAATAGGTCTCGCATTTACGTGAGTGTCAATAGCTCCAACTCGCGTAAGAGACCTATTGTATTGCAAATGCTTGTTATATAGAGCCGAGAAATTGCAATAATAACAATGATTACATGATGTGGTACATCGTCATTTCAAGATGGAAGACAGTACATCTTCAGTTAGGCAAGCGCATGTTCGGTTTTAAGCATTTTTAGAGGCATAAGAGATAAAACAATGTTCACAGTATTGCATGTTTCAAGTATGTGAGCAGTTGTCCTGATGGCCTCTGAAGTGGATGGAAATACTGACCAGTGGTGCTATACAGGTGATATTTGAAAGGTTATATGCAACGTATGGACATTGCACTCTCAAAACCATCCTTTTATGACAAATAATCAAGAACACAAATGCTGATTCAACCAAAATTGAAAACTTCAGATCTATCACTTGATTCCAGCTGAAAGTGAACTAACTAGAACAATGTGAGGTGGCCAAACTCAACAAACACATTCCTAATTCTTAGGACATATTCAGTTTTAGATCTGGACAATTACTGAAACAAACTATCTCATAGCTGTTGATTGCTCCCTGTAGATCCTTAACACTTGTCTCCTAGTGTTACTTCACCTGTGTGCTGCATTTGACTATGACCACAGCATTTCTCACTCTTCTCTCAGAGTGTATGGATTTCAAAAACACATTTCTGAAATGATTTGCCAAGAGGATCCATACTGGCCCCTATCCTGTTCAATCTGTATTTTGAATTTCTGAGGGAATTACTATAAAAACACGGTGTCACCTGGTTGCCAACAGAGCTAGGACTAGCACCCACACCATCAGCCATGCCTAGAACCTCAATATCATCATCAACAGCAAATTTGGAGGTGGCAAGATGGTGAATCGCCGCCTCTCAGCCGCGCACGCTGCGCATTTCGGCAATCGGCTATGCGGACTGACCAGTGACTGACCAGTGATGCAGAGCCCGGGAGGGAGCAGGACACCAGCGACTGCTCTTCACTTCCAGCTTATCACTGGGACCACTCCTGTCAGCTTTCACAGAGTATTTGCCCTCAGAAGAACGCTCCGGATGTAAAAAAAATTCTGGCTGCTTTTCAGCTTCATACCCGCCGTGCTCTGCTCAATTACACTCAAGTTGGCGATACGACCGGCGGGAAGATTGGCGGGAGGACGGCAGAGGAGCTGCATTATGGTGGCCAGAGGTTCCAAAAACAACAAAGGCAACAAAACGAAAAATACCCAAATTACCCAGGTCGGTGCTACTCTTAAAAAGACTATGGGAAAACTCAGGGGGGAGAAGTTATGAAAGCAGGGGCAAGCTCTCAACCATCCATAGCGAAAATGTTTTTTGGGGGCAAAACTCTGTCCCTGATGATACATTGAACTCCACACTCCCCGAAAGTGAACCGGACTGCTCACTAGTAGAGGCACAAAGGAGCCTGAACCCTAAACAAATGCTTACGGTCTCAAAGGAGGACTGCACCTCTGTTCAACAAGAGTTAGCGGTATCCCCAAAAGAGAAACCGGAAGTCAGAGATGGAACAGAAGGACTGTTAGATAGTAGCAATCCACCCTCTAACTTAGCCCACATGGCTGATGGTACTGGAACCATAGTAGATTTAGGAAAGATGGCACCTCTAGCTTCTGCTACCCCAGCCTTGGGCCTCACCCCGATAAAAGATCTAACGGAGATAAGGCCAGCAAACTTAGCAACCGGCACCACAAACTACATTCTCAGCCTAGAAGCAAATCCGGCTCTCCAAGCCCCTTGGACCCTGGAGCTTAGCGCTGAAAACTTTTACTTTGTATCAGACAGCTCCCTGACGGCCACAGATGAGGGTGGAAACAGCTCAAGTGAGGACAACAGTATTGATCCCTCTAAAGACACTGGAACTGTGCTGCGCCAGAAAAAAATAGGAAACAAGACCAAAAGGCGCGACCAGCTTAAATGGCACTACTCAGACTCTCAGATGTCTTACCCCCTTACTGAGAAAACAGATCAGACATCGCTCTGGGAAAATTTGAAACCAACACCAGAATCCACAGTTGAACCTTCTCTAGCTTCTATCCTAACTTCAATCAAGGAATTCCAAGAGGAGATTCGCTCCGATAATCATGCAGCCAAAGGGGCTGCTAAAAAACCTACAAGGGGGCTTGAGAAAACTAAATAAAATATGCACTGATATCAGCGACCGAGTCAACATGTTGATGGGCTGCACAGAGACTCTAGAAACTGATGTGACTACCCTAAAAAACCAAGGCCCTGCTCACGATGCAAGCCTGATAGACCTAATGACGAAGATGGAAGAGCAGGAGAATCGATAACGCAGGAATAATCTACGCCTGCTCGGTATCCCGTAAGGAGTCGAGGGAGATGACCCAAGGTGCTACATCGTGAAACTCTTACGAGAAACTTTCCCCGATCAATCGAACTGGAATTGGGACCAGGAAATTCAGCGGGTGCATCGCTTTCCCTTTAACAGAAAAAAACAGCGAGATGGTAGCAACTTACCTGGAGAGAAAGCCAGGGCCTCCTGGTGTTTTTCGTGAACTTTCTTCTTAGACAGCTAGTATACGACCAAGCCCGACCAAATTCACCGAAAGGGGCTAATGGGGTAATGTTTTTTGCCAAGCCCGATTTTTGCCACTCAACCGTAGAGCGGAGATGGTGCTTGCACCAACTAATTTCTCCATTCCAGCAGCTGGGAGCCCAAGTGTTTATAGTAAATCCTGCTAGATTGAAAGTCGTCTTTAATGGGGCTACCCGGGTTTTCCTGTCTGAGATCAAGCCGGGTGAATTTCTGGGGGAAGTTAAGGCAAAAAAAGGGCTGAGCTAAATGATAAATTAAACCTATATGGCTGAGAGAAACCCAATCATTCAGCAATTTTGTACTAGCTTATTGTAATGCCTTTTCTTTAATTTCTCTGACTTGTATGGGTCTTGTATGGTTACTACCTGTCTGGCTAGACACATAGACAAGGGCCTATGGTGGACTCTTCTCCCTCCTGCCTTTTTTTTTCTTTTTCATGGTTTATGGGGGTTTCTTTCTTCCTTTATCTTTATGGATTTTTTTCCTTCCTTTTGCGTTTCTTCTCTCTCTCTCTAGGGCTTAATCACGTCTTTTAGGAAATAAGTCATGTGGTTATTACTGGCAACCATCATTCAGGGCTTCCCTGATTGCCTTTTTGCGGGGGGAGGAGGGTGGCAGATCACAGCACGGTGGTAGAGGAACCAACGATATCAGCAACCATTGTATTGGTTAGAAAGAGTGTGAAAATAGTTTCTGACACTAAGAGGTTCAAAAAAGAAAAAAAGGAAATGGGAAAAAGAACAATGTGCAAAATGAGTAAACATATGATGACAGAAGAAGAAATTTTTGAGACAATATATGCAAGATAATAATGTTTAGATAATACATGATGTGTGGTATACAAATTCTATGTTGGTTAAACTTGTTCAACTGGAAAAAAGAAACCACTTTACATGAACAAACAAAACACACTTAGAATTATGTAAGTAAATATATGTGGTCTAAACGATGCCCTGAAAAGGCAGAAGGTAGCTCAGGGCTTGCGCTCACTAGGGACTGATCTAGTTGCCCTCCAGGAAACACAAGTGGTGGGATACCAGACACATTTATTGAACTCATTGGGGTATAGGGTCATTGGAGGGACTACACAGGATGCTAAGACAATAGGGGTAGGGGTCATGGCACAAAATAGACACCCGTTAAAATCATCTCGGGTGAAAAAAGACCCTCTTGGTAGATGGGTTATAGCAAAATGTCCCCTACCTCCCAATTTCACTTTCACCTTATGCTCTATATATGGGAGCAACACTAATGACACCGGGGTTATTAACTGGATCACAGGAGAACTTGCACACGGGCCACTCCCAATTGTTATCTGCGGGGACCTCAACATCAATTTACCCAGCAACTGGAAAGTAGACGTTCAATTGCCCTATGTAAGTAGAGATCCCAGAGTATATCAAGCCATGCTCAATCTAATGCAAACTCATGGGCTTAGTGACGTGTGGGCCAGCTTAAAACCTACCCAGCCAGGATATACCTACTTTTCAGCCCCGCACCTCTCCCTAGTAAGACTAGATTACTTCCTGGTTTCATCAAGTCCAAGACTGTTCTATAGATATAGCCGCACGATTTATGTCAGATCATAACCCACTCTTATTAAACAACAGGGGGCTGGGTTCCAGTGGCAAGATCCCAAATTAGAGTTTTGAAAGAGCTTTACTCTATGATGATGGTTATCGAAAGCATATGCAGGGGTGGATCCAAGAATTTCTTGAAATAAATATTGGGCCCGCCACAGTTATGATGGTTTGGGATGCACTTAAGGTGGGCATCCGAGGGGAGACCTTATGGTTCTCTATAAGGAAAAATAAGCAAGAAAAAAAACAGATCTTAAAACTGCAAGATAAGATGAAAAGGGCAGAGGAGAAACTAATAGAGGCAGTGCAAATGGGGGCCGAAATAGATGAGGCTCAACTTGAAGTAACAGTCAGCAAGGCCGAAATTGGGTCAATATGTGGAGAGAAAGTGGCCGCTAAATGAGCTTCTGCGAGAGAGAAAACATATGAATGTGGCGACTGTTTTGGCCACCATTTAGCCCTTACAACAAGACAACAGGTGGCTGCTAGCGAAATACTCTCAGTCCAACTTAACTCCGGAGAGATTACGAATGATCCAACAAAGA
Organism: Triturus cristatus; assembly: GCF_964204655.1. Lineage (NCBI taxonomy): Eukaryota > Metazoa > Chordata > Amphibia > Caudata > Salamandridae > Triturus > Triturus cristatus. The sequence continues at coordinate 278,416,052 of NC_140589.1, read as the reverse complement.
TCCAAAGGGCATTTTGCGAATTCTATCAGAATCTCTACTCTGAGGAGAACATAGGGTCATCAGACCTGAGAGAGGATGAGATCTCTGAATATCTTGACAAAATTACCTTATCCAAACTCAGTGCAGAAGATTATTGCCAACTAGAGGATCCTCCCATATGAGATGAAATAGCTAAAGCCTTGGCAAGTCTACCTGATGGGAATGCGGCTGGCGCTGACTGTATACCGGTCGAGTTTTATAAAATATTTGCTCCCCAATTAATTTACCTCTCTGGTAATATCTATTTTTAATGGGATCTCTCCACCTGCATCCTGGTCCAGTGCTAAGATTGTAATATTTCTGAAGCAGGATAAATCTCCACTCGAAATGGGTTCTTATAGGCCAAATACTTTAATCAATTGTGACTCTAAGATATATGCTAAGATCTTTGCTACTAGACTATCCCTTAGAATAGAATCTCTAGTATCGCATTGGCAACACAGGTTCATCCCCAAGAAAAGTAACACTGAACACATCCGATGGACCATTACACTATTTGATGCCGCTCAGATCTCAGGAGACCCGATGTCATTAATCCTGCTTGATGCTGAAAAAGCGTTTGACCGGGTCTCCTGGCAATTTCTGTGGGGCGTCATGAGAAAGATGTGCTTTGGGCCCAATGCGATCCAAGCAATACACGCTCTTTATCTTAATCCTTCAGCTAATATCTCAATTAAGTAAAAGCAACTTTCCCTCCCCAGAGATAGAGGAGGGTGGGCGCTCCCCAATCTGAGACTCTATTATTGGGCTTCGGTTTTACAGTATAGCATGGAACTGCTCCAGGATCAATCTTACATTCCAATTGCAGAGCTTCCATCTTCCTTTCAATTATTTCTCGGTGAAGAGGCCCGGGGATGTCTATGGAGGGAATTGACATTTGGATTTTACAAACGGGTCAGATTTAAGACCCTGATGAGCGCATTCAATGCTTTTTCTTTTTGGTCCACAACCCGGAACACAGTGATTGGCCGTGAGGAGCTCTAGCGTACATGCTTCAGATCTTTTACTTTACCAAAGACCTCCTGAATATACGGAGTTTCCTTCACGGCGCCTACAACGTGGAGTGTAACGAATACCACGGTTAAGATCCATTCTAGTCCGAGACTCCAGAACTTCACAAGTGCGTGCCGGATGATTATTTTCACCGGCTACGTGGCATCCCTAGAGTCAGCCAAAACTGCTGAAAGTGTTTAGCCCATCCGGGTTGGAATTATCGCCGGCTGAGTGACGACAAAGATTGTTATCCTCCTTATACAGCCCTGAGGAAGTCGGGGAATTATTTTCCATATGCGACAAAACACATGTCAAGTACTTTCCCCCTTTTCTTTGGCTCTATGAAAAAAAGAATTAAAGACTGAGCAATATCCGACTCATCAGAAGATTTTTTCATGGTTTCCACTATGTTTTGAGGTCTTGTAATTACTTACATACTGTTTGACTACTTTTATGAATGCCTAGGATTCAGCTTTAAGGCTTTTTCTAACATCCGTAGAATCTATGGGCTTGGCAGACTGAACTATTACACCCCCATCAACAATAACATCAACTTACCAGTGATTTTTGGTAAATCCTATCTCCAAGACCGGTATAGAGCAGGAATCCTAAAACTAGGGGACCTGATTACTAATGAAGGCATTAAAACATTCTGATCTTAAAACTCAGCACAATCTGAGGGAACAAGAGGCCTTTAAGTACACTGCCATAAGACATTTTCTGGTTTGAAAGGCAGGAGGGCATGCTGGGTTCTCTAAGGTAGACCTTATTGATAAATTAAAAAATCCTGCTCTACCTCGCATCGGATATATCTATGCCACCTTAAATAGCCTAATGCCCGATGATATGCTCAATATAGCAAATAAATGGCGGGCAAAGCTGAATATCCCTTATAACACCTTTATCCGGGCGGTGCAATCTGCCCAGATTGATCTGATGTCTGCCAAATTGCAGGCACAATTTTATAAGACTGCCTTTTTTTCTGTATATTACACCTAGCAGAATTGCTAAATGGGGAACAGGAAAAGGGACTCTCTGCCCTAGATGCTCAGAGTTTAGCGTAGATTCGGTCCACATGTTCGCAACCTGCCTAAAACTTTCACCTTTTCTGGGAAAAATTCAAGACTTTTTAATAAAAGTTCTTTCGCAAAATATCCAGCTAACTCCAATGATCATTATGCTAGGGGTACAAGATAAGGTCAACAGAAAGAGCGCCGGAGCACTTATCTTTGTAGCTATGACCATACTACGTATCTGTATAGCTTCGTCCTGGATAGATGCAAACCCTCCACCATTTTCCCAACGGCTGGCTCAACTCATTACGACTTGTCACACAAGAAGGCTATCTTCGCCAAGAAAGGCATTTGGGGGGATAAAAGAAGGGCCTAGTTATCTGGGAGCCTTTAATCGCCTGACTCAGTCAACCTTGGGATCCCGAAAAAAGCAAAACCCCCCTTTCCACATGTGATGTTAGATGATAGGAAAAAAATATCTTAATTGATTGTTATAAAGTATATAACAGAGATATCAGTTTGCACCTGCTAAATGATTGCACCATTTATAACTCATTATTACTGCAAAATGTTTTTTGTCTTTTGTACATGATTATGGATCAAATCATACACTCTATGGTCTGAGAAAGGATATTAATAGAAAGTTTGTAATAGGCTCTCTTGCACCTTGACACAATTGTTGCTGTTTTTTGCACATGGGCTGGGTGGGTGGGTGGAGGGCTGTGCTGGTCGACCAATATTTGATTTCAATTATGTACTCGCTTTTTGTATTTTCCCAACTCATATATAGTGCCTCAATCGCACAATTACACCCAGGTGCAGTACAAATTTAATACCACCTGGTAATCCTACTGTAATCAATTTATTACTGTTGAAGCCTAGGCTCCACGGTTCACCCGGCGGGAAGTTCCGCTTTTAGTCACACACTCGTCAAAGCCTGAACTTCGTCCGAATACCTACAAGTGATGGCCCTATATATGAGTTGGGTTCAGCAGACCAACTGTAGTGGTGGGACTAGGTACGTCAATATCAGAATCTAGGTCCTGAAGAATAGCCATAGGGTTAGGCTAGAAACATGTCGACCTTTAGGATTTGGGTACATTGAATCCCACGAGTCCTAATTGTTCCTCTGTGTTTAATCATACCGACTGTAGGTAAAAATAAAAGTAGCACCACCCACTAGCCTGGTATTTTTAAACGCACACCTTCCTTTACCTCACCCCTCTCCAGCAGAACAACCGGCCTTACATAATCATTACATTCAGTGCTCTCGCGTAGTTTGTCTGGTCGCAGTACGCCCCGTTCCGTAGCAGAACGGGAAGGACCCTATGATGAAGCATGCCACCAAGGGGTAACCCTGGTGGGTGAGGGTTTCACGGAAAACTTTAAGTTTTCCCCCAAAGTGAAGAAACAAGGAAACTAAGAACTCCACGCAGCAAGAGGCTGGGTCATTTGTTTTATTTTCATATGAGTTGGCTGGCTGAGTAGCCTGATTGACTAAATAAGCCAGGGCCAAGATATTATCCATCATCGAGACCCCTTTCCTAAAGCCTGATTTATACGTAGGCTTTCCTGTTTTCAGTTTCTATTTTTGGTTAATTCTGGTGTGGTTTTTTCAGTGTTTTCAAGTGATTTCAATATATTAAAAAAACAGCGGTTATCAGTGGTTACACATTTGCGCCATTAAAGACAACAGAAACAGTTTTTTCCGGTGTTTATGGAGCGTTTTGCTTTTATGATTGCTTGCTTTCTGCACTGATAGTGCATGGTATATAGACAGTGTACGTATAGTGAATATGAGGTCCAAATAGATTTTTGCAAATTAAACTTATTGTAGTACACTATGCAATACTTCTTCAGTGAGTCTTTGGTCATGTGCGCTCGCTCTTTCCTTCCCATGTAAACTTCCGTGAAAGCCCTCTCAACATTGGCACTTGAGAAGGGCAACGCCAAAATAGCCAGTACACAATTTGTTAACTCTGGCCACTGACATAGCTTTCCATGCCAATACTGGTGCACTTGAAGATTGCGATTCTCAGGAGAGGTTCTGTAGCAATTGCATTGAGCTGAGCACTTATGCCCTCAGAGTTATTGAAACGGTGAAAAATGAAGCAGCACTTTTGAAACTATAGAGGAAATTTCCCTTTACAGAAGGGATCTAGAACTTGAACAGAGTACCACAGCGAGGTTTCATTGACTTCAAATGCCAGTGGTGGTGAAGGGACATTTCTATGCATCATTGCAAGCCATTTCTCATACATTGTAAAATAAAAGTTCCTGAATTGCTCTTCAACATTGCTTTGCTTACCAAGTGACAAGTACTCTAGCATGGAACATCTTGCAGTGCCAAAGTCACTAAAGGTGTCGCCCAGCCTACTCTCCAGGAGATGTCTCACATCTACACCAATTATGCTGAACAGTTGGCAGGCAAGGGTGTTTTCAGACTCTAGTTTTTTATGTCCACTACAGCAGTTATGTTTTCCTGTACAAATCTAAGAATGTAGTAGAGTGTACTTTTTTCACATCAATATGCAACCAACGGTCCTCACATTTCTTGCCTTTGGCATCATCACTCAGCAAAAATTCTGTAAATGGTTGCCACATGGATAATATAACATTCATAGCTCCTTGGACTAAGAACTATCAGCTAAGGGATACAGTTGGATGACTCTTTCTTTGATGCCACACAAAGCACAAAATGATAAATATTTACATTTTAGTTCCTGTGCATAAGAAAACAGTGCACCAGAATGGATAAAAAGTCAATAGCACTCCTCATTAACTCTGAAGATTGTAAAGATGCTTTCAGCATACCAAGTGGCAAGGATCTCTTACAGGGAAGGACTTCAGCTCAGGTATCAATTTTGACAGGTCATCACACACATTTTTCATATACATAGCTGAATCACTGCAAATATGAACAATATCACTCCAATTTTTGTTGAACTTAGAAAGAACCTTTTTTGCATAGCATTCCAAGTGAGACTGTCTTCCATGTTTTCCAAAAGTCTTTTTTCATGTTTTCACCACTATCCGAGATGCTTGGTGGGAGCGCTCTTTTCACATATACTTGTCACTATACCTTGCATTGAATGTTTAACGCCTGAGGTGTGGGCAAGTCACCTACTATCAATACTGACTCACTAGAAACTGGGGGCTGATGTATTAAGAGTTTTTACCCATTCTCTATGGGTAAATGTGATGATACATATTAGGAAAGATTCTAATGAAACCAGCCATTTTACCAATCAGTGAAAGAATCAAACAGCCAAAATATCAAATATGATTTTGATATTTCCTGATTCTCTACAGTTTATCAAATAATTAAACAAGACCTAAAACATGCTTATAAACCCTGCATCTTTAGATCAAAGACCACAAATCTGAAAAAAAGCAAAGGGAAGAAGAAACAATATTTTAGTGGCATCCCAAAACAGCAAAACTCAAGCAGAATTATGTTAGCTCAGTCTTTCTTACTGGTAGCTTGTATGACAAAGCTACATTGTATTGGCCCCTTCAGGAAGAAAAAAAGTATTCTTTCACTCTCTTTTTTCCTTTCTTTGAATGACATTTAGTTTGTGGTTGCACAGGTGATTTTTCAGTGTTTATATGTTTTCACTGGTGAGGGCTATTTCTCTTTCAGTGGAGTTTTATCAGTTATTATAGGTTTAAAACTAAAACCAGACAGCCTATTTATACGCAAGTAGAATGCCCTTGTCTCTGGCCTAGATGTCCAAGTCATTTAATGGGACACTTGCGTATGCCTTGGCTTCGATATCTAGCAGTGCTATCATTCTGTAGTTTGTGGGATTCGAGGTGTCCCCCTTTTTATGTATAGGCTGCAGAATTGAGCCCTTCCAGGCCTCAGGGACTCTAGCGTTTATACTGCAAAACTGATAGAGGGGTGTGAGAAAAAAAGCCCAGAAGTCCTCTTTGAATAGGTGGCCAGGAAGACCAATCATGCTGGAGCCCCATTACTTCTTATGTTCTTCAAATTTTAGTCTCGCAGCTACGCTCTGCGCTTGATATGGATGGAAGGGGGCTAGTTGCTTGAGAGGCCCCGTTTCTGGCATACAAAATATTAACTGAAGTACTGTCTCCCAAGGAGGATTGATTAATTATACAGAATCTAATAGAGGGCGTACAGTATAATGATTGAACTTGCTTAACCCATGCTTCTGTTGGGACTCCATTGTGCCTGTCTTGACCATGACCTTTGTGGGTATTGATGCACTGCTAGAATTCAGCCTGCCTGCTTTGTTATAAAAGAGAGTAGACATATAACCATTGCAATTCTTCCAGTTGTTTTTTATGATGCCGAGAACGCATACTGTGTGTTTTCCTGGCTGTTACCTACTTGCAGCAAAGCTCTTCACCCACTGAGCGCTTACAGAGGCGGGTAGCCTGCCTCAGAGTTCTTTTACTGTGCTTTACCTTTGCGCAGTGGTGTTGTTGCTGACAGCACTCCATTTCCTTAAAGATAAACTGAGTGCTAGATGACCTGCCTTGAAGTTTTTGGTACAGGTCTACCTCTGTTAATGGCCATTGTGAAAATATATGCTCCCCAGAGCAGTTGTTGTTAGCTGACTGCCAATTGCTTTTCAATATTGCCAGGCGCAAAGTATCTATTTGATTCCATTTTAAATTTTGTAGAAGCGTATGGATTTCTTCCCTTGTGGGGGAGCCCAAGATGTGAGAATATGAGGCCTGAGTTACTGGAGAGAAATCTCAACAGTTAGTGGGAGATGGTCGCTGTACTGCTGATGTGTTATTAAGGAGTCCAGAAGTTGTACTAAGAGGGGATTGCTCATGAACACATAGTCTAATGTTTAAATATTGCTATATGATTTAGGCCTTATTCGTATTGGTGCGACGTCTTGTGCGGACTTCAAGAGGTGTGTCTTAAAAAATGTATTTAAGATATTGCCAACAGGATCAGCTATTAAATTGGCCGCACTCTCGCTTGCTAAATTGCGGGTGTTGAATTTGCAGACTATTATTATCTCACCATTGGGGTAATCATGGAGTACCTCTTCCCAATTCCCTACCATTTCCCTCATCTTGCCGAGCCTCGGGCTGTCTTTACAGTTGAAATGCACGTTTAGGAGCAAGATCACTGTCATACGCCCTTTCAGCCACAGACCCTGCAGGTGAACAGCCTATATCATATCTGTGGTGAGATACATTTTTATTACTGTTACAGCTAGTGCTAAGTTGACATGGATGGATAAACCTCCTGAAGGCCTCCCGTATATGTTAAACATTTTAGCTGGGAGCTGAAATTCTGAGAAACCCGGGATTAACAGTGCTGACAATGACCAGGTTTCTTCAGGACAGAGCAAATTGCCAGTCTGCAGAAAATTAAATGCATCACTGTTGTTTATAGTTGACTTGAGCCCAAATACATTCCAGGATATAATCCTTAGGGGTTTATTTGCTGCTCGTTTATTGGATGTGATCTTATTTAAGCCCTGGGTGCTAGGAGTGAGTAGGCTGTGTCCCTGCCAAGTTGGAAGCTAGCCAGCACCAGTCATTTGTATAGAGCAAGGCTTGCGAGTCAACTGTGATTCTACGCGCTGTCGTGGAGTTGTTTGGAATTAAGGCACAACATATTCTCAAATTGCGAAGTGCATTAGGTGGCGGAGGTGGAGAGGTGCCTCTAAATATATACCAGGGTGTATCCTTTTTGAGCTAGAATGTCCTGTCAGTATGTGTGGATATTTTTCTTGCTCTTGCGCCTGTACACGAACCCCCCAGCTGGCAAATTGGGCTGTTTCTGCTAAGATCTTTTTGGCCAAGGCACAATTTGTCCATTTGGCTATTGTTGATTCTTTCGCTGAGTTGCCACTCATGGGCTTGAACTGTATTCCTAGTAAATAATCTGTTGTATAGTGTGCCAGCTCTGGAATGTAGTGTAGAACTTGCAAAATGTTTGCCCTGTTTAGAGTATCCATGCTTCCTCTGGATATATACTCTGGATTAAATACCATAATGTTGTTATCTGAGTCACAGGTTGTAAATTTTCTAGTCCGAGTATGGGCTACGTTTGTGTCCAGACGTAGACTATTTGTGGTGATTGGGCTGATGTGACCACTTTGGGGAGACATTCCCTCCATGAAGAGTTGCCAATTGTAGGTGGTCTCCTCACCAACAGCAGAGATTGAGCAGGCGGGTCGGAAAGTAATGCAGAGACATTGACCACCCTATTTGCTGAAAGAGTTGGGACTGTGGGAAGGTTGTTGTTTGGGGGAGCGTGGGCTGGCCAATCTGCGTCAGGAAACAATTACAACGCAGTCATTACAACGCATTACCTTTACAACGTGGCTGTTACAACGCTACAGCCTTTACATCGCTTGCCATTACAACGCAGCCATTACAGCGCATATCACTACAACGCATGCCAGTACAATGCATACCATTACAATGCATGCTTTTACAATGCATTATAAGGCAAGTAATGGGGATTTTTTAAGTTTTAGGGTGGGTATGGGCTTTGGGGTACATGGGAATAGTAATTTTTACCCCTGCACTATCCAACACTCACCCTACTGTTGCACTCACTGGAGTGGGAATAGTAATTTTTACCCTTACCCCATCCAACACTTACCCAACTGTTGCCCTAAAAGTATAATGCATTGTAATGGTATGCGTTGTAGTGGAATGCGTTGTAAATGTAGTTTTCTAAAATGCATTGTGATGGTATGCATTGTAAAATCATGCGTTGTAATGGATGTTGCAATGTAAAAACTGCGTTGTAAATGCATGTGTTGTAAATGTTTACGTTGTAACATGTCCTATTCCTCTGCGTCTGTGCCTGCTAAGGGGCCCAATCTTTTACTTTGCTGATCTATTGAAATTAGTGTTTCCTGAATGATACAAGGGACGCTAGAGGCCTCTCTATTCTGGAAAATTGGGAAGAGATTCTGCAATGTAGTTGCAACAACTTGAGGCAATGGGTCTGAGACCGCCTTGAGAGCAGCGTGGTCATGGTCAGGAGAAACTAGGTGCATCTGGAGATCCTTTGTGAGGTGGCAATTACATGTTTTGATGTTCTTTGCTTGTTTCTTCAAGCATTTTTTTTTGCCCTTCTACAGAGAGGTTTATCAATGGCTGTGACATTCATTGTGGACCCTTTGGGGTAATTCTGCCTAATATTTGGCTCTACAGGATGTACGCATGATATTTGGCTCTCCCTCTATGCTATTGGTGTCTGTCCCTGACATAGGCAGATTTTAATTGCAAATGGATAACTGCAGTAAGGGGGAATTTTGTGTAGCCATCATATCGCCATGAAAGCAACTGTCATGTTCTGAAGGATGTTCTTTAATGTCAGTGGCGCTGGTGACCAGTGGCGAAGTGAGCATTAATGATATCTCAATAACCTCTTGTGGATCAACGCACGTCTCCTTGTCTGAGGGATGCTGGCTGGACAGTGGGCCTGGCTTGGTGAATTGGCAGAGAGGTGAGCCCACCCTTTCCGGGTGTCCTGTGTTGTAGTAGTTTTGTTTCTGGGCTGATTCAGGATGATGTACTGCTGGGTCTCCCAGTTCGTCGGTGTTGATCATCCAAGTTTCCCTCGATGTGTGCCCGGTTTGCAATGGGCGCTGGTATAAAGTACCTGCAAATTGAAGCAGAGTGTGGAATTGGAGACAGAACAGAGTCTAGCGCTTTTGAAAGTTGAATGCCATTTGCTAGTACTCTTGCAGCTGGACAGTTAGAGGGGCTTTCATTTGTGCCAATCCTCCTCTGTGTCATTGTTGACCCCTACCTCAAGCTGTGTAGATTATATACCCTGGAGAATAGGTTGTATTGTAGCATAAATAGTAGCTTGTAGTGAAGTTTCCAGCTGAGTTGGGGGCACCTACTTGTCTTATATGGGGTGAGGGGTCCTCTGCAGCTGGCTTGAGGTGCTTCCCACTGCTCTGTTGAGGAAAAATGTGTGCTGGGGTATTTTGGAGCCTCCATTCCACTGCTCCTCTCTGGCTTGTGACCTTAAATACTTGACCAGTAACAGGTGAGCACGATAGGGATGAGCCCTCACAATTCCCTTCCAATCGCCTTTTTCCAGAGCAGCTTGCCCAGCGAAAGCTGGTCACAATTTCTCTGGAAAATAATTGGGATTATTGAGCCCCCGACATGTTTGCAATATTGGGGGGGTGACAAATTTCCTGGGTCCCTTGCTGGGTCCTTACTGAATCCTTTGCTTGATTAAATGATTTCCTGGTTTAAATCCTGGGAGGTATGCATTTTCCCCCAATTTACCATTTTGTCGCAGGATCTGGAGCAGGACCGAAGAGAGGGCAGGCAGTGGAGGTAGGCAGCTCGTCCAGGCCATAAGCGGCACCCACACCTAGCTGGGCTGCCTCTGTGGAGCCGGGTCTCTACCCGGGACTCAGCGAGTGCTGCAGAGCATAAACATGCTGCAACCTCGCCACAATCACTCCCTTCTTGCCACTATTTCCCACGTCCAGGTCCTTGAGCCTGCTGCCACCAGCTGTTGGCTATCCAGCCGGCTGTTGGCTGTGGCGGTACAACTTGGTTGCAGGGGGGTAGAGAGGGAAGCCGGGTGAGAACAGAGCAAGGGCAAGCTAGCAGTGAGTGCGGGGTAGCCCAGGCCGCTGGCTGCCGACCGTCACGGCTCATGCCCTCACAAGCAGTTGGGCAGCTGTTAGACCTGGCATCATTGGCATGAGTCTCTCCTCCATCTTTTTCTGTTTGCCTCCTCTGTTTACGATGTTTTTGCTGGATTATTGCTTTGGGCACTGTGCCACTGCTGATCAGTGCCACAGTGCAAGTGCTCCCTATGTTAAATTGTTACATTGATTGGTGTTACCATGATTGGCTTGGTTGACTTACTGTTCAGACCCTAGTCTAGTGCACTGCGTGTGCCAAGGGCGTGTAAGTTAACTGCTGCAGGTGGGCTTGCACACTGGTTGTGCCACCCACAGAAGCAGCGTGTAAAATGTGTCTCAGGCCTGCCACCGCAGCGCCTGCGTGCAGTCCCTGACTGCCATGTCGACTTGGCAAGGAAACCTACTTGCCAGTCCCTAAACCTTCACTTTGCCACATTTCAGACACCTCAATGGTAGGCCCTAGGGCAGGGTGCATTGTAGGTAAAAGGTAGGTCATGCCCTGATGTGTGTGGCATGACCTAATAGTGAATTACAGCCATTTTCGTTTTTCACTATTGAAGGGCTACCTGCCTCCAATAGGCCAGACTGGGCAGACTGATTATTAACTCCATTATAATCTATCTGACTCAAGGAGCATGGTAGCAAGTCGAGTTTAGTATCCCTGAACTCAGAATTTAATAACACACCCTTTAGGATGGATGGTTTTTAAATTCTATGTTTGCAAATAGCACTTTTAGAAAGTGGCTGTTTTCTTGTCCAACTATCTACCGGTCTCTGCTGGTTTGGTGTGAGTGTCAGGGGCTGGGTGGCTCCAGAGGTCTGAATGAGTCAGTGTGGGGTGAATGGGGCGTTTACACATAGAGTGAGGGAAGAGTAGCCTGCCCTGCCTGACACAATACTGGCTCCACCTCCTGCTGGGCGACTGATAGCCCTGCTCCTGCCAGTGACAATACTGGCTCCGCCTCCTGCTGGGCGGCTGAGGACTCTGCCCTGCTCAGTGAATAGGCCAGGTGCCTCTGCCTGGCAACACCCACAACAAACCTGAGATGGTGGGAATTTCCCTGCTTGGACAAAGGGAACAAAGGAGAAAAGGGGTATAAGAGAAGGACCCCTGAACCAAGAACTCAGATCACTTTTGACAAGGGAAACCTGTACCAAGGACAAGAAGCCTGCTGATCTAAGGACTTGCCTCCCCTTTCTGCCAGAGTGCTGTTTTGCTGTGGAGGACCCTGAAAGCTGCTTCTTTATTTTTGCCAAGGAACAAGGAGAGAGGAACTTGGTGTGTACTCTCTGAACACTTGCTAGGAAATCTCCAAGGGCTGGAAGAGTGCAAGTCTCCTGCTGAAGTCACAGGGCCAAAGGACTTCACCATTTGCTGAATTGCTGGAAAGTGTTGTTTCCAGTACACAAGGGAAAATCTGCAGTCTCGACGCCGCCGACGCCGCCGAATCCAGCTCGACATCGTAAGTAACGGCTCCAGTGTCCCGAGCCTTCGACGCCGGCCGCCGGGCCCGATCGACGCCAGCAGCAACGCCAGTGAGCAGTGGGTATCGGCCCCGGCTCCAAGTGACCCCGTCTCGACGCCGGTATCGATGCCAGTGAGGAGTGAGTATCGGCTCCACCTCCAAGCGACCCCGTCCCGACGCCGCTGCTGATCGCATCGACTCGACGCCCTTCTCGACGCCGTGAGCGCTGCTCCAGCCCGACATCCCTCGACGCCGCTGCGGATTGACCCGACTCCGAGGCTCGATCGACGCCGACCTCGACGCCGACATCTCAACGCCGCGGATCATCGTGTCTTCGTTTCTCAAGGTACTGTACTTGTGGGGCCTGTTGCAACTCCAGGCTCGACGTAGCGCTCCTCGTGGTCGACGCCGAACCTTGGGAATCTTGTAGACTCGACGTCGTGTGACTCCTGTGGGGGTTACATTGTTGCCAAAGAACTGTGCTCAGAAGAATACTTTGCTAAAGAACTATTTGCCAAGAAGAAACCTTACTTGAACTATTACTTTATCTTCCAAAGAGTATTTATTAAGACTGTGGTATATTTTTGTCGTTATTTGGTCTTGTGCTAAACCTTATATAAAAATCCTATTTTTATAATAACTTCTGTGTCGTGTCCATCTGTAGTGTATTCACTTTATTACTGTATGTGGTCATAAATGCTTAACACACTGCCTCTGAGATAAGCCTGTCTGCTCTGCCAAGCTACCAAGGGGGTAGCAGGGGTTATCTGAGTGTGTAATCCCCTTGCCCTGACTAGAGTTGGTTGGTCCCTATTTGTCAGAAGTGTATACCTCTGCCAACTAGAGACCGCCGGTTCTAACAGCAGCCATTAGAAGGATGGTGCCTGGGGGCATTGAGAGTGCCAGTGGAGGCCTGCCGCTCTACCCCTGCCAGCGATAGTGAGCCACTCGCGACTGGCTCACTGAATCACGACACCTCGCTTTTGGCACTATCCCTGCGGCATTGCTGACATGAGCTGCAGCCTGCTGCCTGTACACTGCTCTTCTCACTGACATATCTGCCCAATCCTGGCATTTTATTATGAATTTTGTTCACTGGTGACAGAAGATTCCGCCGCGGAAGAAAGTAGGGTTAATGGCATAAGCAATTTAAACATTAGACATGGTGCTACAGAACTTTCAAAACACAGGTACATTTGTAATTCTTTTAATTCTGGAAGACTTACCAACTTGCCGCTACTCGTGTGTATCTAGCTGAGCAAGGAGGGATGGTTAGAGCACTCCGGTGCTGTGGGGAGAGCCTGGAGACAGGGAGGATTCTCCAAGCATATTCTGTGTGTTTAATAATGCCCTATTTCAGAGGTCCCCAAAGCGCTTGCAACATTTCTGGCTCCTTGGGTGTTAACATCAACTGTACTGCAGTGCCTGGTGATGGTGTGCTTTATCTCAGTCCATGCTGTATTGCTCAGCTGCGTTTCAGGTTCCTCGTACAGATGTGGCTACCTGAGGAAATTAAAATATCATAAGGCCTATGTGTCCCCGTGTGTTCCCCGTCACTCATGTGCACATGCATGTAACCTATGTATTTCCCCTCCATGGCCTGTCTATCATGATGCTTATGCTATAACGTGGCCTGCCATCATCCAGTCTCCCATGAGAGAAACGACAAATCTGCACTGAGGCCTACACGTTTTGCATCATGTTTTCCCGCATTTTCATGAAAGCCCATTATTGTGGCTCAGCCAGAGCCGAAAAGAGGTTTCAGGCCTCAGACGCTCTGAAAACTGCAGCTGCGTATCCTTGGCCTCGCACACATGGGCCTCAGCCAAAGGGGCCCTGTCCGAGGTGCCGAGACAGTATTGAGCACGGTTATCTGCTTACTCCTACTGAAACCACATTCCTGCCTGGAGAAGGAGGAATAAACATAACCCATCTGCAAAGGAGAAAGCCTAGCCTTTCTGTCTCTTTTTGTGTGATTGCAAAGCTCACGTCAGTGAAAAGCCCATAGCCCCCATGTAAGGCCTACGCAGTAAATGAAGAAATAGATGCCACATTGGCTCTTGGTGATGGGCAACCTATGTCACAGATCAGTCCCTGCCCCAGACTTTAGATATCAGATAATACAAGATGTGCTGGTCGTCCTGACACTGAAGGCCTCACTTCCAGACTCCCCGGTTGCACAGCAACCCTTCCCCACGTCAATTACACGTCATGCTCGAGTTGAGCACAAGTAAGGCAAAGTTCCAGTAAAGTTCCAGCTGATCACTCAACCCCCTCCAGGTATCCACCCACCTATGACATTCACCAATGATCATCACGTAGACGCCCACATGGACGCCCACCTTCACGCCTACCTACACACCCACATGCTCTTATCTCATTCTCTCTTGCTCCGCCTGAAGCACTCCTGCTTACGTATACTATTACAATGTATATATACTGTACTCTGTGAATAAAGTTGGAGAATATTGAGAATTATTCTGAGAAGACCCTTCCTGATCCCTAGTGGTGATGGAACTATTCTCCCTATAACTCGAGTTATTGGAATAAAGCCCTCTTTGAACCTGATACCACAGACTCAGCCTCTTGCTTCATGCATGATCATATTGATATATAGAAATTCTGAGTGCGTAATACTTTATTTACGACATTAATGGCGCCCGAACAGGGACAAATCTCTTTCCCCACGCGCCGGAGATGAAGGTCCAGTTTTGCCCCCTTCCACAGCCGTGACGGACTTCAAGTGTACACGCCGCGGGTTTTCCCGCCAACTCCCTCAGGCCAACGAAGGAGACGGACTGCGACCAGGCATCCATACGAGGCGGTGAGGATTGCGGATCGTCCCGACCCAGAGCCCACCCTGCGAGAGAGCTGTGTCCGAGGTTTCTAGAGATCCACCTAAGATACGCCATTCCCTGCGCAGCGTCAAGTGTCCGAGGCCTTCAAGTTCAAGTTCAAGTTCTGCTTCCCGGTGAGTTTTTCATGGGGGTTGCAATAAAGACGGGTTCATTTAATGAACACGGTAAAGACGTGTCTCACTTGTGAGACCGGTATGTTCAAGAGTATGCATCAAGAATGAAAGAATTCAAGAATTAAAATCCAAGTTTTCAGGTGCACCGATTTAACTGTATGAATGTTATTGTCTTAGCCAGGTTCAGTTAGGTTTGAATGTGTCAGGTTTTTATGTAAGTTTGTTTCATTGTGATTTTTGTTTTTGGGTTATTGTGATTTTTGTTTTCGGTTACATTCCAACATGCCGTTATTTTCGAAACTGCGTAAGATATGTACCAGAAAAGGTGTACTAGAGGAACCAGTTAACATTCCGCCTAGAGACACACCTGGACATTTCATGTACTGTAAGCATGGTTTAGATGCCGTGTTGTTTTTAGAACTATGGGTGGATTACACGAAGGATTTAGAGACAAAGTATAGATGGCCCATCACGGGAACGTGGGATGCGGAATGCATTATGAAGGTAGAGGAAGAGATATGGAAGAGAAAATCTAGACCTGCTCAGAAGGATGCCATTGAGTTATGGCGCAAGGAGTCACATAGAAGAACAGAGAAAGAGTTCCACAAAGCAGAGAGAAGTAGACAGGAGTCTGAAAAAGCCAAAGAAAAGAAATTACAGGAGGAAGGGGAACGGGTAAAAAGAGAACAGACTGAAAGAAAAAGAAATACTGTCGTTGCTGGTATTTACCCCGTCCTTTCAGAGGAACTAGCAAAAGTGGCCCCAGTAGAGAGACCCATTAGAGTGCCACCGCAAGTACCCCGAAAAATAAAACAAACAGCATCCGAAACATTCATTAACACCTACCTTGAGGAATCCCCACCAGCATACGTGGACGGATTTTTCCCTGCACCCCAAACGCAAGAACAGCTCCAGGAGCTCGAGGACGGCGGGGAGGGAGGATCCGGGGCAACATCAGGAGGGGGGCCGACAGTAAAAGTAGACATCTCCGAATGTATATATGACCCAGATCCAGGAAAGGGCAGAATGCTCGTGTTTTCACTACGGCTTAGACGAGCAGTCGCAGATTTGGAAAAATTACCAGATATGGATAAACATCTAAAGAAAATGTACACATTCATAAGAACAGGGGAAGGTTCTGAGTGCATAGCAGAAGCTGTACAAAATAGAAAGGTAATTATTAAGAACTATATCCTTCGCTTCCTAATTAATTGTCTGATCAGGGAAAAAGTCGAAGGTGACGGGGACGTAGACCGTTGTTATATTGGTTGGAGTGATCGCATAGATGCCGGTCAGCATGATAAATCAGGCCAGACAGACAACATGTTGACCAAAATCCGAAAGGCAATAATAGCGTCACACGAAGGAGGCCCGAACGAAAAGGCTGAGTTATCATCTGATGATGAAGCAGGAGACAAAGACAGAATACATTATGTGGGCCATGCCCGGCGATTCGAAAGGCCCAAGGGCCTCAATCACCGTAAACAGGGAACGGCTATAAAAGAAAGATATTCCCTAGAAAGTTTGTTCCAAATCACCGAAAAAGCGGTGAATAAATGGTTAGGTAACGATCAGCCCCTCACCCCGACCGAAAATGAATTAGCACGGTCAGCCACCCTGTGGGTATCCCAATATGATATATATAATAATGATATCGTAGCACAAACGTTCTTGAGCCTCCCACCAAACGAACAGCGCATAGCTGGTGTTTACATGGTCCAACATTTGATCACGTTATATGAGAGTCAATATTCTGGTCCTGGTCTATTGTATAAGTTGCTGGATGACATAATACTAGACAGGTGGATGATCATGGGTACTGAATTGATTAATGTCATCCTGGATCAGCGACACAAGTATATAGTATACGTGACTAGGTCCCTGCTTCCCGCTCCACCACAGGTTAAGGGACAGTCATACGACAAGCTGAACCCCCTACGAGAGGTTCATCCTGTAAAGGATGCGAACAATGAACTGCAACGGGTGTATGTCTACACCCCCTTGTCAAAATTAGAGATACTGGAAATGAAAAAAATGTTACCATCCCATGATAAAGACCCGGGGGGTTTTCACCGAGAACTAAAAGACATTCTTCGCTTAGGAGAATATACATATGCTGACATTCTGAAGTTATTAAAAGTACTATTGCCTGCTGGTATTTACGAGAAGCTGAAAGGACAGGACTGGGAGGTGGGAGAGAAAAAGCTCAGCTGGGATCTGTTGGAAAGAGAGGAAGAGGGAAGAGGCCCGGGGATGGTCTGGGTCCCCGAGCTAAAGACCTACCTGAACTCCTTGTACAAGTTTTGCCCAGATTATTAATTACCAAGAAAGAAGACTGGGATGCTATTTCAGCCTGTAAACAGAAACCAGACGAGGACACTAGCGATTTTTACTCTAGGTTTGAGAAGTGTTTCACTATCAATAGTGGTCTTAAGCCCGGTAGCGATTCATATCCCCATCTTTTCGTGAGCAAACTAGTAGAAAATTCCCTACCAGAGGTGAAGTATAGGGTACTGAAGGTTGAGAGTACTTGGCAAGCAAACAGCCCTTCCCAAATGTTACAGATGTTACAATACCATCAGAACAGAATTAGAGAAGAACACGACCAGGAAAAGAGACGCATGAAAGACACAAAGATGAAGATGCTGGTGGCCCAATCGACACCGGCAAACACAAACACGAACAAGAATAGCACGAAACAAAGTAATGGGACCTGTAATTATTGCAAGAAGCCAGGCCACTTCGTAAATGAATGTGCAGTCCTGAAACACAATATAGCTATAGGTAAAACAAAGCCACGTCCTTATCCTCCCAAAGAAAATAACACACATCAGGCATCAGATACGTTTCCACCGCCGCCGCCGCCTGTCCATGCACCTGCACCAGCCCACGCCACAACACAAATGTATGAGCACGCTCAGACTAACTATCCAGAATACCAAGCATATTCATGAAGCAGCCCAGAGAGGGAATTCGACTTGCCCCTTATTCCAGTTCCTGTGGACCAAGCGGGTTCCTATGTGCATGCACGTTTACTAGGACAAAATAAAAAGTTTTTGATTGACACTGGGGCGAGTAGAACTATCATCAGTCATTCCGAGGTTCCAGGGGCACCCCTCTCGGGCTCAAAGAGTATATCCCTGGGCTTTTCAGGAAAGCCTATTATCAATGAGGTTTCAGAACCAGTCTCTTTAGGAGTTGGTCCACTAATACATACAACAGACTTACTGCTTACTAAATCGTGTCCAGAAAACTTACTTGGCATAAAAACGTTAAAGGAACTGGGGGCAATTATCTGTTGCTCGCCAGAAGGAGTGCAACTGTATTTACGTGATTTCAAGGGCCATTTTGTAATGAAAGATATTGACATCAGGCTTCAAAATGTACCACAGCATCTATGGGCACAAGGCCCGACTGACGTAGGTTTCATGAACATTACACCATACCAGGTCACCCTCAAGGAAGGAGTGGTGCTGCCACGGATTAGACAATACAAAATTCCACCTGAGGCTGAAGTAGGGTTGCTGAAAATAATCAATGAACTCATCACACAAGGGGTGGTGATAGAGACAGATTCAAACATATGCAATTCACCTGTTCTTCCTATTCTTAAAAGAACTGATCCCAATACATCTCCTGTCTATAGATTAGTTGTGGACCTGCGAGAATTAAACAAATGTGTGGTGCCACAGTACCCTGTGGTCCCGGACATTTCTTCTTTATTGACTGCCATTGATGCGAAGGCTACGTTCTTTACAGTTATCGATCTGAAGAACGCATTTTTCAGTATCCCAATACATCCGGACAGCCAATATCTTTTCGGTTTCAGTTTAAAAGGCCGCAGCTTCAGATTCACAAGAGCACCACAGGGCTTCACGGAAAGTCCTAGCATCTACAGTCAGGCACTCAAAAGACAACTAGACAGCATTCATATGCCTACCACTACAGCACTGATACAGTATGTAGATGACATTCTCATCACTGCACGATCGGAAACTGACTGTGAAGATGCACCACTCACTGTTTTACACTTCCTAGCTGACAAGGGGCACAAAGTGTCCCCTTCGAAGTTACAATTCTGTGAACAGCAAGTGGCGTACCTTGGGCACTTGCTATCCAAGGAGGGTAGGCGACTGACACCAGAACGTATTCAATTGATTTCTGGCCTTTCACGACCCAAGACACAAAAGGAGGTACGTGCATTCATTGGCCTCACTTCATATTGCAGGCAGTGGATTCCCCAGTATGCTTACATAGCCAAGCCCCTAATACAGTTGACGACACAGGAGGTAGCTTCTACTAAAGTCCTCCCTTGGACACAAGAACACACTGTGGCATTTGAAGAATTAAAAAGAGCTTTATGTCAAGCACCAGTTTTAGCGATCCCTGATTACAACAAATCTTTTATGCTTTTTGTGACAGAGCGGGATGGAACAGCACTATCTGTCCTAACACAAGATCATGCAGGAAAACACAAGCCCTGTGCTTATTTTTCTAGTACATTGGACCCAGTAGCACAGGCTTTGCCTGCGTGCCTAAAATCTGTTGCAGCAACAGCCTTAGCCATAAGACAAAGTGACTCGATAGTGCTGGGCCACCCCCTGACAGTACAAGTACCACACGCAGTAGAGGTTCTCTTGAACCGAACACAAACCCAACACCTGACTGTAGCGAGACTGACAGGTTATGAGCTGACGTTATTTCAACCACACATAGAGATCAGACGATGCAACATACTGAATCCTGCTACTCTTTTGCCCTCCAGTACAGAAAACGTTTCCCCACATGACTGTGTTGAAGTGATACATACCGTGACTAAACCAAGACAAGACTTGACAGATGTTGCACTCCCAGACCCTGACCTAACACTCTATGTTGACGGCTCATGTATGAGGACGGGGGCGGGAGAATTAGTGGCAGCGTATGCAGTGACCACTGCTACTGAAATCATAAAGACTAAAAGAATAGACATACTGTCAGCACAAGCAGCAGAGCTCATCGCTCTGACACAAGTGTGCATAAGAGCTAAGCACTTGAGAGTAAACATTTACACCGATTCACAATACGCATTCGGGGTAGTTCATGACTTCGGAGTACTGTGGAGAGAAAGAGGTTTCTTGACCTCTCACGGGGCCAAGATACAGCATGGCCCCCTTATACAAGCCCTTCTGGAAGCGATACATTTACCGACAGCCATAGCTATCCTGAAATGCAAAGCACATACTAAAGCCACAGATACCATTTCTCAAGGCAATGATCTGGCAGACCGAACAGCTAAACAGACAGCTCAGACCCCACTAGACATGACAAAATCACAGATACCATCAATGACCAAAGCCATGACAGTCAGGGATCCTTCCAAGGATGTACAAGACATACAGACACATGCTACCCTAGACGAATTAAAGAAATGGTCGGAACAAGGAGGGGTACTGACTGATCAGGGTTGGATGACTAAGGGCAAAACAACATGGTTTCTTCCTGATTCAATGGTACAAGTGATCATAAATACCGCACATAGTCCTGCACACTTAGGGGAGAAAGCAATGCTAGACAGCTTGCAGAATATATGGTTCAACAAGCACCTGCGTGCAGCAGCGAAACAAAAGGTCAGAACATGTATGATCTGTTGCCAATTCAATCCAGGTAAAGGCATTCCGATGGAACAAGGTGGATTCCATCCACCTGACCATCCTTTTGAAGTCCTCCAAATGGATTATATCCAAATGGACAGATGTAGAGGTTACAAATATGTCCTGGTAGTAGTATGTTCACTATCAAGATGGACAGAGGCCTATCCAGTTCCTGATTATACTGCTATAACTACCGCCAGACAATTGGTGCGAGAGTTTTTCCCACGTTATGGATTACCGCGTGTCGTATATTCCGACAACGGTCAGCCTTTCTCCTCTGAACTCATGAAACAGGTGTCCCTTCTGTTAGGGTATACCTGGAAGTTCCATTGTGTACGACATCCTGAGGCAGCAGGCCTTGTAGAAAGACACAATCAGACCTTAAAGATAAAACTAGCAAAGATTTGCGCAGACAAAGGTGTAGATTGGATAGTAGCCCTGCCGGTTGCCCTCTTTTACATGCGAATGGTAGCCCATTCTAGAACAGGTTTATCTCCCTATGAAGTGGTCTTTGGTAGACCACCGAATATGTGGGGCACTCCAATGCCTAAAAAGATTACTGATGTTGATAGTAACATGCTGACAGATTACCTGGCTTCCTTGATGTCTGCACTACTCTCTTGTCGTTCGCAGGTTGCTGCCGCCTTCCCTGACAACACCCAGGTCAAGGAACATTCCCTCGCTCCTGGGGATTATGTTTTAATAAGGAACTTTGATAGAACGAGCCCTCTTGAGCCGAGGTGGAAGACGCCCAAGTTGGTATTATTAACCACGAGGACCGCTGTTAAAGTCGAAGGACGGAAAGGATGGGTTCATCTTCATCATTGTAAACGCTACTTCGGGAATAACGATTCTTTTAAAAAGGACCCGAACTTTTCAGACTTTGAGCCCCCTTTACTAGAGGAGACTCCCCAGCAGGAGTACAAAGCTAAACTTAGATCTAAAAAGTCAGAACCCGTTTGATCAATTAAGTCCACTAGGTGGTGAAGCGGTTGAACATGTATTCTGGCTTGCATAAGATCTTGGACACTCATAATGATAAAAAGAGCAAGATGAAAAACAAATACTGTAAAATATTGCGTGGTAGATGTATAGTGACTTTGATTTTTCTATTTCTTCTGTGTATCACTGTGGTAAATATTTAATTACCTGTACTATTTTTCATGCGGTAAAGTCTAGTAAGAATAACTCAGTAAAAATAAGAGGCAGAATCCGTGGTATTAGAGGTTCTGAAAGGCTTTATTCCTTACAAGGAATTATGGTTCGAACCATAGGCATCAAATTCCATCACCACGAGGGTTCAGGAAGGGACGGCAATACATTATTGACAAGTAAAGATATTTATATGAAAAGCATTACATTAAGACAGATGCAGGAGGCGTAACAGCTGATAATATAGATAATAATACACATACGTAATGTAAAAAGGCGTAAACATAGGCGTAGACTAGAAACGTCATTAAACATGATGTCACAGGTGGGTGGATCCATAAGAGAATCCTGCAAGATCAGCAGAAATACTTGGCAGAGATGCGTGCGCAGCCATATGACGTGTGATTGACGTGCAACTAGAGGGTGAAGGGGAATTGACATTTAGCTCTACATGTGGAGACAGAAGTCTGGGGGGTCATGTCAACCTAATCCCAAATCATATCTAATATCTTATGTTTAAAGAACTGTATTATCCAAAAGGAAAGGTCTCTCGGACGGAATCTATTCTATACTGACTGTTAGTGCGTGTACAAGCGTCTAAGTGTCTACATGAGATGCGAGGGGGCAGGAATCCTCCATGGTAACAGGGGCTATGAATTACTTGCATGAGGACAGTGAGGCCTGACCCTTTGCTCGGTAGCTGGAAGAATGTTTACCTAAACTTACTAGACAGGAATGCATCGGATGAGGAGCGGAGCAGATAATCTTGAAGGTGAAATACAGTTTTTGGCAGGCAACAGGCCGGATCAGGCACCGTTAGCCGCGCAGGGAGTAGGACAAAGTTCATGGATACTGATGCGGGCTCGGACTGGAGCTTTCAGAGGCAGAAGGCAGGAAAAGGCTTGATGGCAGAATTCAGGGCCTACTCGCCTGAACTGTAAAACATGGAAAGTGAACCACATAAAGTCGGTGGCCTTTCATATTTAGGAACGGAATATCCGACTCGTTCATGGCGGATCTGAAAGAGGACATGTTGACGGTGGACGCACATGTATTTGCGTCTTCATAACTGGAACTGGAGGGAACATACATGTACTTGTAGCATGTACATGGAGCCGTTGGGGTCTAAGATAGGGGACATAATCTGATCATAAAATTCATATTTCCTCATTCCCTCCTTGTCCCCTACGGACCCTCAGGAGATATCGATCTTCATCAATCCATCAATCTGTTCATATAGCATCATTTGTTCTTCTTTCTTCTTCCGGGATCTTGAATGAAAACTTGGATGCGGAATACAGGATGTGGCACACAAACCACAAATCGCTGGCCCACATTGTAGACATAAGCAGCAACTGAATAGTATGAGAAAGCCAATACCTAGGAAGGATAGAATCCTCCATCCCCAGGCTGACAACACGCTCCAGAACCAACCGGACCAAGTCCAGGTGCCTGGACTCTGGTGTATCTGGCTTATAATCTTATGAAGGCGAGTTATGGCTTTATATACTGATGGCGAGTTTTCTGGTATGAAAACACAGCAACTTGATCCGATGACCCTACAAGCTCCGCCCCTATCGGCCAGGATGACGTCAAGGACAAGACGATTTTGAAGAACAACAATCCGCATCGCAGACTGCTCCTCTGTTAAGTTGCCTAGGGCGGAAGTAGTTTCATTCACTACTGCTTCAAGAGTTCTAGTTAATCTACGTATCAGTTTACTATTAGTGACTGTACCTATATAGGGAAAGAAACCTTTATTGAAATCTGTGTATTGCTCCCATGCCGTTTCAGTGTAATCGACAATCGGGAGATCTCTCTGCTGTCTATTGTGTACTAAATGGGTATTTCTGTGATAGTCAGGAGGGGCTAGGAAAACAGGTGGCAGAAGGAATGCTATGTAACAGGTACCATCCCAATCTAGAGGTAAACGTATATATGCAGTCTGGCCACATATGAAGTAGGAATGACGAGAAGCTCTGAATGTAGACTTGCCTTGATCACTGAATTTTATCACAGGGGTGCATTTACTATGGCCCATGTGTATGGAACCATTCTTTCTTACACATAATTCACCTTTAACTGGAAATACTGACATAGCGGGCAAGATTGGTGTAGCTTCGGATTCAACATTCAGAATCATGAGGTTAAGTGTAAAATTACCTAATCCATATACTTCATTTTCTAGATCAGTTCCTGTTCTTTTGGGAAGTCCCTCCTTGTTAGGGTAGCAGACTTTAAGCAAAACTAGGTTCAGGTTTCCCCATACCCAGTTGTCTTGATAAACTACGGAATTTGAATCTAGGGAATTAATCAAACTAAACCATGCTCCACAGGAGCCATTGTGTGTGAACGGATACGGAAAGAGAGGCAGAACTCCCTTATAGTTCTGATAGGGAGGGAGTCGGCCACATATCCAACAATTGGTAGCATTGTTGGTCTGATGGGAATGATGTAACATATTAATGAATGTGTTGTTGCGCAGCGCAAATCTATAAGACAACTCATGCGGAGGTAATTCGCTAAAAGAATGTTCAGCAGTAGCATTGTAAGCACGCTTAGAAATAGGGTAATACATATGTAGCAATACACTAGAAATGATGATTAGAAGACTTAGGAAAAACAAAATTAATAATGTCACTATGCAGTGACTACGAAGCGATTTACAGTACGCATGTTTTTTAAGCTGTATCTGTCTATTTCTCTCTCTATTTCGGTCTAGAGGATACATGTCAGAGACAAATTCAACCGATTCACCTTGGAGAGGACTTAAACAATCAAATTGTCTGACTTGCTAGACCTTAGTTTCAGTTTATAGAGTTCGTTCTCCGTCCTTTCAACCAAGGGGAGCTTTGAGTCTGTCTGTGAGGGAATGCAGGGCTGAGTGTTCACATCGGACGGTAGTCCATAAAATTTTTTGATATGGCTCGAGTGCAACCACCCTTTACGTCCCTCAATCTTCACGGCTGTCCTTGTGGTCAGCAAGACGAGCTTGGGCGACTGCCACCTGGGCTCCAGCTGGGTCTTCCGGTCGAAATTCCTCACAAGAGCCAGGTCACCTGGAACCACGTCATGGGGCTTCACCTCAGTGTTATCGGGAAAAGCTGCAGCTACCTGTGAACGACAAGATTGTAGTGCAGACATCAAGGAAGCCAGGTAATCTGTCAGCATATTACAGTCAACATCAGTGATTTTACGAGGTATAGGCGTCCCCCACATATTTGGTGGTCTACCGAAGATCACCTCATACGGGGATAGCCCTGTTCGGGAATGTGCTACCATTCTCATGTAAAAGAGCGCAACTGGTAAGGCTACTATCCAATCGACACCTTTTTCTCTACATACTTTGGACAATCTAATTTTCAGAGTTTGATTATGACGTTCCACGAGACCTGCTGCCTCGGGATGTCGGACACAGTGGAATTTCCATTGATAACCTAACAGAAGTGAAACGTGTTTCATTAGTTCGGATGAGAATGGCTGGCCATTATCTGAGTACACGATACGGGGCAAACCATACCGTGGGAAGAATTCTCGAACTAACTGTTTGGCAGTAGTCGGGGCAGTGTAATCTGAGACGGGATACGCCTCTGTCCACCTGGAAAGAGCGCATACAACTACGAGGACATATTTGAATCCTCGACAACGTTCCATCTGGATATAATCCATCTGGAGGACTTCAAAAGGGTGATCGGGAGGTTGAAATCCACCCTGCTCTACGGGAATGCTTTTACCTGGATTAAACTGACAACATATCATACAGGTACGTACTTTTTGTTTAGCTGCTGCTCGTAAGTGTTTGTTGAACCAAATGTGTTGAATACTATCTAGCATAGCTTTTTCTCCTAGGTGCGCTGGACTATGTATTGTGTTAATGATGACTTGAACCATGGAGTCGGGAAGAAACCATATAGATTTTCCCTTTGTCATCCATCCTTGATCCGTTTGGATCCCTCCTAATTCAGTCCATTTCTTTATTTCTTCTGGTGTAGCATGTGTCTGTATGTCAATTACATCAAGGGCGGGATCCTTAACTATCATGCAATGTGTTGGTGTCGGAACTATTGTCTTTGTCATGTCAGTTGTATGAGTCTGATTCTGAGCAGTCTGTTTAGCTGTTCTGTCAGCTAGGTCGTTACCCTGGGAAATGGTATCGGTAACTTTCGTATGGGCCTTGCATTTCATAATCGATATTGCAGTAGGTAGATGAATCGCGTCTAATAGAGCTTGAATGAGGGGTCCGTGTTGGATGTGGGTACCGTGAGAAGTTAAATAACCTCTCTCTCGCCACAGTACGCCGAAGTCATGGACGACTCCGAATGCATAACGTGAATCTGTGTATATATTGACTTTCTTATTTTTGGCTTGAATACAGGCTTGTGTCAGAGCGATGAGCTCTGCTGCTTGAGCTGACAGAGTGTTAATACAATTTGTTTCGATCACTTCAGTGTCTGTTGTGACTGCGTAAGCGGCCACTAACTCTCCTGTACTTGTTCTCATACATGAACCATCTACATACAATGTCAGGTCCGGATCTGATAAAGGGATATCTGTCAAGTCTTGTCTGGGTTTCGTCGTGATAGTAATGACTTCAATACAATCATGTGCTAATGGATCTGTTCCGTTTACTGGCAAAAGTGTGGCAGGATTTAATGTATTACAACGTCTGATTTCTATGTGTGGCTGAAACAATGTTAATTCATAACCGGTGAGTCTTGCTATAGTCAAGTGTTGTGTTTGTGTGCGGTTCAAGAGAACCTCTACTGCGTGTGGTACTTGTACTGTCAATTGATGTCCTAATACTATGGCATCGCTTTGTCTGATTGCTAAAGCTGTTGCTGCCACTGATTTCAGGCACGCAGGAAGAGCCTGAGCTACGGGATCCAATGTACTAGAAAAATAAGCACATGGTTTGTGTGATCCTGCTTGTTCCTGAGTGAGTACTGACAAGGCAGTACCTTCGCGTTCTGTAACAAAGAGTGTAAAAGGCTTACTGTAACATGGTGTTGCTAAAACAGGTGCTTGGCATAAAGCTTTCTTTAAGCTTTCAAAGGCATGTGTATGTTCTTGAGTCCAAGGGAGGACAGTCGATGTGGCTGCCTCCTGTGTTGTCAACTGAATGAGTGGTTTTGCTAGAAATGCATATTGAGGGATCCACTGCCTACAGTATGAAGTAAGACCTATAAAAGCCCGCACCTCCTTTTGTGTCTTGGGTGGTGGCATGTTAACAATTAACTGGATGCGATCAGGTGTAAGCTGTCTTCCCTCCTTGGACAGCAAGTGCCCAAGGTAAACAACTTGCTGGACACAGAATTGCAGCTTAGAAGGGGACACCTTGTGCCCCTTGTCGGCCAGAATTTGTAAAACCGTCAGTGACGCTTCTTCACATTTACGTTCGCTTCGGGCGGTGATCAGCAGATCATCGACATATTGAAGCAGGGCAGTGTTAACTGGCATGTGGATACTGTCAAGTTCTCGTTTCAGTGCTTGGCTATAGATGCTGGGGCTTTCTGTGAATCCTTGAGGTGCGCGTGTGAATTTAAAACTTCGTCCATTTAAACTGAATCCGAACAAATATTGACTTTTCGGATCTATTGGGACGCTAAAGAAGGCATTCTTGAGATCAATTACAGTAAAGAACGTTGCTTCTGAATCAATAGCTGTCAATAATGAAGAGATATCTGGGACCACAGGGTATTGTGGTACAATACATTTATTTAATTCGCGCAGATCAATAACTAATCGATATACTGGTGGTGCCTTTGGATCCGTTCTTTTAAGAATCGGAATTATCGGTGAATTACATACATTGGAGTCGGTTTCCACAACCACTCCTTGTGCGATGAGCTCGTCAATGATTTGCAGCAAAGCCACAACAGCATCGGGTGGTAACTTGTATTGTCGCATTCGTGGTAGTACCACTCCTGTTTTTGTGTGACTCGATATGGTGTAACGTTCATGCAACCAACATCAGTAGGGCCTTGTGCCCATAAATGTGTAGGTAAATTCTGCAGCCGGTGATCCATGTCTCTGGACACGTAGTGACCTTTGAAGTCACGTAAAAATAATCGTACTCCATCCGGAGAACAACATATTATAGCTCCTAGAGCTTTCAATGTTTTTATACCTAACAAGTTTTCTGGACATGATTTAGTAAGCAATAAATCTGTAGTTCGTGTCAATGGACCAACCGTAAGTGGAAGGGGTTGCGATACTTCATTAATGATAGGCTTTCCTGAGAATCCAAGGGAAATATTCTGTGAGCCTGAGAGGGGTGCCCCTGGAACTTCACTGCGTCGTATAGTTGTTCTGCTTGCCCCTGTATCAAGTAAAAACTTTCTGTCTTCCCCTAATAGTTCACTATGTACATAAGGTCCCTCTTGATCTACAGGAACCTCGATAAGGGGTAAGCCAACTTCCCTCTCTAGGCTATTTCATGTGTATCGCTGATAATCGGGATAATCAGTTTGTGCGTACTGGTACATCTGTTGTGTCGTTGCTTGTGTTGCAGCAATAGGCTGCGCTTGTGGTGTTGCTACGGTCTGTTGTGGAGCTGCCTGTTGCGGAGCTGGCCTAGATTGTGCATGCTGAGGGATTTGTGATTGGTTCTGATCCTGTCTAGGTGGACGTGGTCTTTCCTGGGTTTTACCCGTGGCGATATTATGTTTCAGAACTGCACAATCGTGTATATAATGACCTTGTTGTTTACAATAGTTGCATGCCCCTTTCGCCGGACCTGCGGAATCACCCTTTTTGTGACCATCAGCTGGAACTGACTGAGCCACAAGCATTTTCATTTTCGTGTCTTTCATACGTCTTTGTTCATGTTCTTGTTCTTCTCTAATTCTATTGTGGTGATATTGTAACATCTGTAACATCTGTGACGGGGTGTTACCTTGCCAGGTACTCTCGAATTTCAATACTCTATTCTTAACTTGCGGTAGGGAATTTTCAACTAATTTTGTCACAAACAGATGTGGATATGACTCGCTACTTGCTTTTATGCCACTATTTATACCAAAACATTTTTCAAATCGGGAATAGAAATCACTAGTGTCTTCATCTTGCTTTTGTTTACAGGCTGAGATTGCACCCCAGTCCTCCTTTTTCGTAGTTAATAAACGTGGCAGTACCTGCACTAGTAATCCTGGTAGCGCTGTAGTCTTTTCACCAAGCCCTGATCCTGCAGCTCGGGCCTTTTCTTCGTTTTCTAATGCTGTCCAATCTATCTTTTGGTCTCCCACCTCCCATTCCTTTTCTTTGAGTTTCTCGTAAATACCGGCAGGCATTAATACTTTTAATATTTTCATAATGTCGGGGTAGGTATACTCTCCCATGAGTAACATGTCTTTTATCTCACGGTGGAAACCTGCTGGATCCTTGTCATGGCTGGGTACTACTTTCTTCATTTCTAATAATTCAATTTTAGTTATAGGCGTGTACACAAACACGCGTTTAAAGGTATTATCTTCACCTCTGATTGGGTGTACTTCGCGTAAGGGATTCTGTCTATCTATGTGATACATTTTTCTTCCCATAGTGGGAACTGGAACATGTTCTGGGCATACGAAAACTATATACTGGTTTCGAAATTCTAGAATTTCTTTAATTAAATCAGTACCTGAACCTCTCCATTTATTCGTGAGTAATTCTGTCAATATGTCAGGTAGGGGTCCAGGATCGGAGTGTTGGCTTTTATATAATATAAGGAGGTGTTGAATCATGTATATACCAGCTAAACGCTGTTCGTCTGGGGTAAGGTTCAGAAACGTGTGTGCTATTGCATCATCACTGTATTTGCCGGGACTGTCAGCCCATTGTACTGCTGACCTGGCTAATTCTTGTTCATCCATGGAATCGAGCATATGGTACCCCCTTCGGTCTCGGAGTAGTTTATCAGCAGCTTGGAATAGGTGTTCAGGAGACCTTATATTTAACATAGGGGCTTGAAAATTTCTGTTACATTCTGGACGTATCGGACGTATTGGATCATTAAAGCATCTGGTTTTATTAAAAGATCTTCCTTTGCCTACATAAGCCATTGTCTCTAAGTGTCCTGTGGGCATTTCCGATTCTTCGTCCTCCTCTCCCTCTGATTCATGTTGGTCTGTCTCTAATCTTTCTTTATGTATTCGTTCTACTTCTTTGCGGATCTTTCGGCACATAACTACTATACATGTCTGTCTATCATGTTTCCCTTCTGATATATTCTGACCCCATTTGGTAAGTACTTGCATTTCCTTCTGCTCTACCTCAGGCCTGTCTTGGTTTCTGATCACACAGTTTATGAAGAAGCGTAACAGTTGTCTCTGTACATCCACTTTCTGGTATTCCATGGCTTCGTCAATACTTTCAGGGCCTCGCCCTGATTGGACAAAGTGATATATATTGTCTAAATGTGCCACCATTCCTGGTAGCGTCGCTAAATACCTTGAAGCTCGTCGTATACGTAGTGATGACAGCAGCATACCGTCCCATCTACCGGGCACAGGATCATATCTACAATCCACTAGATGCTCTTTAAACATGTCGGAAGTTGCTAGTTGGGGTGTACGTTCGTATGCTAAATCTCTAAGGGATAATTTATTTCCTCGGGGTGGCGTGGCAAAAATTTCTGTCGTTCCTCCTGTCGCACCGTCTGAGGTGCTAGGCACGAAAGGATTTGTTAGATGTAAGATAGAAACTGTAGATGTGGGAAAAGCGGTAGAAACAGATGGACCTGTGGGA
Organism: Triturus cristatus; assembly: GCF_964204655.1. Lineage (NCBI taxonomy): Eukaryota > Metazoa > Chordata > Amphibia > Caudata > Salamandridae > Triturus > Triturus cristatus. Next base: position 278,385,425 of record NC_140589.1, on the reverse strand, counting down.
ATGTGCGTAGGAGTTTGTTGTTGCGGGGATACAGACGGATGATCTTGGCGTTGAGCACCATCGGTAGGCGGTGTGCGTGGCGGAACATTAGCATATTCAGGAGCTACATCATCTAAATAGGAAGAAAGGAAAACATCTTTTGCTGTTTTGGGATGTGCTTTTATCGGGAGTAATGGAGGTGTCAAGTCTTTCGGTATTTCCGGGGTGGCCTGAGGTAACCCTTCGGCCAGAAGAGGATACATACCATTCATAAGGGTGTTTCTTTGTCTGTTTACTTGTTCTGCTTTTACTCGGGTACCTTCCTCAATTAATATATTTTCTCGGGCTTTATTTGAATTCTCCCTACTTTTCTCTTCCTGTCTGAGCACCTTTTCTGTACGTCTATATGATTCTTTACGCCATAATTCAATGGCATCTTTCTGTGACTGTCTGGCTTTCTTTTTCCATAATTCTTCTTCTACTCTCATGATGCAATCTGCATCCCAGGTCCCAGCTGCGGGCCACCTCTGACTTTCTGGTAAATCTTTGGTGTAGTCCACCCATAAATCAAGAAATAATACGGCATCTAGGCCATGCTTATGATACATAAAGTACCCTGGAGTGTCCCTAGGTGGAATGGGAACAGCTTCTTCGAGTACCCCTTTTCTGGTTTTGATCTGTCTTAATTTTGAAAAGAGCGGCATTTTTAGACCTTATTACTTATTCTTGAACATACTTAATACAATAAACACAATAATGAACAATCATTCACACCACAATATGTAGAACGTATTAAAACATTTAACATTTAACAGTTAACGAACAATGATAACTAATAGGAAACTAGTTACTGACATAATACTAACACTAGATAATACTGAATTATTTGCAAGACATACTAGATATACTGCTAAACAGTACATATACACTGCTGAAACAGTGCAGACCGGATTTGTGTACCCAAACCCGCCTTGACCGGCACAACCTAATGTGCACGTCTAAATGCCTCCCCGGCAACGGTACTCACCGGGTAGCACGGAACGGAAGGCCTCGGAACTGAACTGAACTGGACCGGACTGGACTCGACTGGACTCGACTCGACTCGGAACTTCGGAACCTGGTGGGCCTCTGTATACCTCGGATCTTGCTCTCTCAGCTAGGCTCTGGTCGGGATACTTCGCGCTTCTCACCGCCTCGTCTGGGTGTTGATCGCAGCCTCAGTCACCCCCGCTTGGCCGGAGGGAGATACAGGAAATCCTGCGGGTACGCGTTGTTGTCCGTCCGGCTGTGGCAGGAGACCGGGCCTGCAACGCACCTCCGGCGCGTGAGATGAGAAAGTGTCCCTGTTCGGGCTCCAATTTATGTGGTAAATATTTAATTACCTGTACTATTTTTCATGCGGTAAAGTCTAGTAAGAATAACTCAGTAAAAATAAGAGGCAGAATCCGTGGTATTAGAGGTTCTGAAAGGCTTTATTCCTTACAAGGAATTATGGTTCGAACCATAGGCATCAAATTCCATCACCACGAGGGTTCAGGAAGGGACGGCAATACATTATTGACAAGTAAAGATATTTATATGAAAAGCATTACATTAAGACAGATGCAGGAGGCGTAACAGCTGATAATATAGATAATAATACACATACGTAATGTAAAAAGGCGTAAACATAGGCGTAGACTAGAAACGTCATTAAACATGATGTCACAGGTGGGTGGATCCATAAGAGAATCCTGCAAGATCAGCAGAAATACTTGGCAGAGATGCGTGCGCAGCCATATGACGTGTGATTGACGTGCAACTAGAGGGTGAAGGGGAATTGACATTTAGCTCTACATGTGGAGACAGAAGTCTGGGGGGTCATGTCAACCTAATCCCAAATCATATCTAATATCTTATGTTTAAAGAACTGTATTATCCAAAAGGAAAGGTCTCTCGGACGGAATCTATTCTATACTGACTGTTAGTGCGTGTACAAGCGTCTAAGTGTCTACATGAGATGCGAGGGGGCAGGAATCCTCCATGGTAACAGGGGCTATGAATTACTTGCATGAGGACAGTGAGGCCTGGCCCTTTGCTCGGTAGCTGGAAGAATGTTTACCTAAACTTACTAGACAGGAATGCATCGGATGAGGAGCGGAGCAGATAATCTTGAAGGTGAAATACAGTTTTTGGCAGGCAACAGGCCGGATCGGGCACCGTTAGCCGCGCAGGGAGTAGGACAAAGTTCATGGATACTGATGCGGGCTCGGACTGGAGCTTTCAGAGGCAGAAGGCAGGAAAAGGCTTGATGGCAGAATTCAGGGCCTACTCGCCTGAACTGTAAAACATAGAAAGTGAACCACATAAAGTCGGTGGCCTTTCATATTTAGGAACGGAATATCCGACTCGTTCATGGCGGATCTGAAAGAGGACATGTTGACGGTGGACGCACATGTATTTGCGTCTTCATAACTGGAACTGGAGGGAACATACATGTACTTGTAGCATGTACATGGAGCCGTTGGGGTCTAAGATAGGGGACATAATCTGATCATAAAATTCATATTTCCTCATCACGATAATATGTATCAGCTTAATACTACATGCTATTTTTCCTCCTATTGCTTCACTCTTACACTCCTCCACTAATGATACCATAAAGCACACATTTAGTGATCTGCCATCCCATGAGTTATCATATCGACTTGCCTTACGCAACAATACCTTTATTCAGATGCTGCACCATTCATATCAGACTGGCAATGCTACAGACTGCTGGGTCTGTGGCCGACTTCCCCCGTATCAGAAGGTGAACGGAGTGTTGCCTCTTTTCCCTTTTCCGTTCTCCCATAATGGTTCTTGCGGAGCATGGTTTGCTTTAATGACATCCATCAACGGTGATGCCAAAGAATATCAAGACAAGGAGTGTAGAGGCGACTGGGTATGGGGTAACTTGAATAAAGTCATGAATGAAGCATGTTTCCCAGATGAAGAAGGTCTTCCCCAGAGGAAAGGTACAGATCTAGAAAATGAAGAGTATCTGCAAGGAAATGCGACCCTTGACTTTATAGTGTTGAATGTCAAGCCCATACACAATTTAGGTCCATCCTCAATTACAGTCCTGCCAGTAAAAGGGGACTTGTGTGTAAGGATCAGTACATTTGGGGCACAGCGAGTGTAATACTATAATAGAGTTTAAAGACATAGGAAAGTCCTATTTCAGAGCATCACGACACACCTACTTTATTTGTGGCCAGACAGCCTATGTACAGCTGCCCTTGGACTGGGGTGGGACGTGCTACATATCATTTCTTTTATTCCTAATAACGCACCGTCTGTATACAAAGCAATAACAAGGCTCCACAAGATTGCCCAAAGCATACACCAAGACCCAGGCACGTGGACTTGGTCCAGTTGGCTCTGGGGAATACTATCGGCATGGGGATGGAAAGTGTTGACCGTCTGTGGTTTAATACTACTAATGACATTCAGTTGTTGCCTATGTCTGCAGTGTGGCCCGGCCATTTGCGGCCTGTGTGCTACTGCATGTGTTCCACATCCCCATTTACAAAGCATTGAAAATGGAAAAATAATGCTGCAAGAACAGATCGACTGTCTCATGGGAATAGATGTGACATGAAGGGTCCACTAGGGGACAAGGAGGGAATGAGGAAATTAAAATATCATAAGGCCTATGTGTCCCCGTGTGTTCCCCGTCACTCATGTGCACATGCATGTAACCTATGTATTTCCCCTCCATGGCCTGTCTATCATGATGCTTATGCTATAACGTGGCCTGCCATCATCCAGTCTCCCATGAGAGAAACGACAAATCTGCACTGAGGCCTACACGTTTTGCATCATGTTTTCCCGCATTTTCATGAAAGCCCATTATTGTGGCTCAGCCAGAGCCGAAAAGAGGTTTCAGGCCTCAGACGCTCTGAAAACTGCAGCTGCGTATCCTTGGCCTCGCACACTTGGGCCTCAGCCAAAGGGGCCCTGTCCGAGGTGCCGAGACAGTATTGAGCACGGTTATCTGCTTACTCCTACTGAAACCACATTCCTGCCTGGAGAAGGAGGAATAAACATAACCCATCTGCAAAGGAGAAAGCCTAGCCTTTCTGTCTCTTTTTGTGTGATTGCAAAGCTCACGTCAGTGAAAAGCCCATAGCCCCCATGTAAGGCCTACGCAGTAAATGAAGAAATAGATGCCACATTGGCTCTTGGTGATGGGCAACCTATGTCACAGATCAGTCCCTGCCCCAGACTTTAGATATCAGATAATACAAGATGTGCTGGTCGTCCTGACACTGAAGGCCTCACTTCCAGACTCCCCGGTTGCACAGCAACCCTTCCCCACGTCAATTACACGTCATGCTCGAGTTGAGCACAAGTAAGGCAAAGTTCCAGTAAAGTTCCAGCTGATCACGCAACCCCCTCCAGGTATCCACCCACCTATGACATTCACCAATGATCATCACGTAGACGCCCACATGGACGCCCACCTTCACGCCTACCTACACACCCACATGCTCTTATCTCATTCTCTCTTGCTCCGCCTGAAGCACTCCTGCTTACGTATACTATTACAATGTATATATACTGTACTCTGTGAATAAAGTTGGAGAATATTGAGAATTATTCTGAGAAGACCCTTCCTGATCCCTTGTGGTGATGGAACTATTCTCCCTACAACTCGAGTTATTGGAATAAAGCCCTTTTTGAACCTGATACCACAGACTCAGCCTCTTGCTTCATGCATGATCATATTGATATATAGAAATTCTGAGTGCGTAATACTTTATTTACGACATACCTGTGGGGGTGGGGGGCTCCTCTTTGATGATCTCCAATTTCTCTTGAGAGAAACTGGAGGAGAAGATTGCATCATGTTCCTTTCCCCCTTGGGAGATTTCTGGATTAAAAGGAGAAGCAGAATGAAGGAGGATTGTGGTCCTTGGATGGCTCATGAGTGGCCCATTTCCTGTATGCTATAACCTGCTTGTCACAGTAAGCAAATATCTCAGTCCTTACTACGTAGATCTCCAACACTGCTATGGAGTTCTCTTCCTACATAGAAGACGTGGAATAAATCCAGTACACAGGCCTATTTGATAGCTATAATGGAAATCAAAAAGGGAACATGTCAGTGGTTTTAAAATTATCTAGCATTACATGAACTATGCATCTGATTATGAAGATGTGTGAATGTAATCCTACATGTATTATATGTTTTTGTCTGTACACTGCATGCTCAGTGTTTGGCCGTGACTTGCAATTGTTAGGGTGTGCGGATGTTGAATCTAGTCATAACATACATTTTTTGAATGAGTGAGTGATGTATTAGTGAATTCATATTATATTGAGACATGCGAGTTTAGGTGTGACACCATGGTGTCACACAGTGGTGTCTCAGAGTGGTATATGTGGATATTAACATAGTCCACCTGTGTTTGTTGACTCATTACTGTTTAACCACAAAAATTAAGTGACATAACTCCTACACTACATGTAAGCCCCGTTACTAATCAGAACAGGTTCTTGCGCACAACTTCTTGGGAGAACTGAAACACCCCCGATATGGTCAAGGCATCTAATGTGTGACTTTAGGATATCAAAAGTATGCTTAATGATGGCTCTTGTACATATGTGTGTCTATAGTAATTCTAAAAGTGTGGTTAGTTGTCAAAAGGGGTTGGGGAGATAGGTAAAGAGGCCCTACCTTGCATCACCTGCAAGAAAGATATGTGATGTCTGTTATTATGTGATAATACAGAGAATATTTAATACAAGCTGTACGTGAAGACATGATGTCTTTTGTAATTGGGTGAAGTTATGAATGACTATGTTTGTGATTACTTTTCGTACTTAGACATGCAGTGCCCATGTGGTTTGGAGAAATATACGTGTTACCAAAATCCCCAGCAACTAATTGATGTACAGTAGGTGGCTGTCAGGACCTTAGCTGGCATGTGCTCACCCAGGAAATATAATAGCTACAGAAGTGAAGCAAACCCCAGCATCACAGACAGCCTGCACATTGTTGGAGTGCCAGCAATTCCCTGTGTTGAGTGGCTGATTTGTCACATGTGTGCAATAGGTGGCCCCTAATGCACAAGGGAGGTGGGAACTAAAGTGAAATTCCTGTGCCACATCATGCCTTTCTACCAGTGGCAGTGGCATGGCAATAAACTAGTGGATTCAGTTGGTGATGCATCTAAGTATCTGTCACGAGCACTATGACTTTCTTACATGTGAGATGCACACAGTGTCCCTACTAACCTACTTGTAAGGTCAAGTGGCTAGGAAATAAAGCACAGCTAATATTTTGACATGTGAAAAGATGGCTTGGGAGTGGACTGTAGGTGTATTAAGCTCCTGCAAAAGGGTCTACTACCATGTTGTGGATCACACTTTGAAAGAGATAGTATCTTTCAATGATTGTTTACCTGGATATTCCAAAGATGTTCATCCTCTGCCTGTAATTTTCCTCTCCTCCTCAAAAAAGTATTCTACAAAATGAGCAGCGAGGCAAAAAAGATCTTCAACAATGTGAAAAATAATTGCTTGTTTTCTTAATTGAGCAAAGAAGTGTGATTAGTTGATGTTGTAATGGCTTTCCCCTGGATACTTTCCCCTTTAGATAAATATTGTGACTCTCCACCCATTACTCTCTTGCAGAAGCAATTGTGTTGAATATTAATGAAGGCTTGTTGCAATGTGTGTTTTCCATAAATGTAGAACGATTTATTGTTGTGGTGAATGTTTGCTTTAACAATGTAATAACAGAATTAATATATAGATTTGTTTTTATTACAAAAAGATCTCATGTATTGTGCAATTTTTCCTATGTGGTGTTAGTGTTATTTCCTGTCTATTCTCATTTTTAGGTTGAGTGTAAGAGTATGACCTTTTGTATACCTTAGTATGCTTCTCTTGTGGAATTAAAGCCATCGCTCTGCTTTTGGTTTGTTTGTTTCAAGTGCCTTTAAACATCCTTGCTTGCTAGTGGTCAGTCCTGCCTCTTTGTCCCTCCTTTTCTCTCTCCGTTCCTCCCACGGAGCATGGACTAAGTACTGTCTCATTCCACTATGGTTCTTTCTATGTTTCTTTGGGGGGCTATTTTTTTCTTGTTTTCCTGTTATATTACTCTTTGCCTGTGTTCAGCTGTGGCTCCATAGCCTCTTACATGTAAATATAACATTACTCTCTCCCACCTCCTCTTAATGCCACAGTTAGTGTTAGTGCTGCCTACCACTCCGTACCTCCCACTCCATTGATTGTATTTTTTTTGCCTTTTTGCACTTTTCTGATGTCCACTGCCAGTTGGGCTTTTTTGGGTAGGATATTAGTTTGGTTTTGGGCTTCCTTTAAAAGGGGGATTAGGCTTGTTGAAGTATTGTTTTATTTGTTTCTTATGTTACACTGTGGGTTGGTGTATGTTCACGTCGGATGTCAGGCAGGTTATTTGCGATTCGTCAGGCATGGAGTGCAATAACCCCCTAATAACACCAAGTTCTGCATGCGTGTTTAATTAAAGGATCCTTACTGCGCTCACGAGTCGCCGTCCTTCTTGCACAACCATCCTCCCCCACTTCCACATTGCTTGCTACATTGCTTGCCCGGGATCCGCGCTCTCACGAGAGGCACTTTCCATTCCATATATACACAAAAGATAGAGGGGGGTCTGAGGGAACGTTTTAAGGCCGGCGTGGATATATTCCCCAAATATGCACTTGAAACACAACAAAATATCCATAGGTCTCGCAAGCCTATTGAAGATCTGAGAGCATAATACGCAAGTAAAGACCTTTACTCAATCCTCAAGGGAATCCTTTATAAAGGACGGAATCCCATCACTCACCAAAGTGACATGCTTCATCATCTGAAATCTTCTCTTAGTTACGAAACCTAGTGTAACTAAGGGCTACAACCCCCTCAATGTGAGGGAGGAGCTCAGGGATGTTTTCAGAGATAGTATCAGTTAGTAGGATTTCCTAAAATCCATCAAATGTGAAGAGTTTACATTTTATTAAAGTGATGGGCGCAGTGCACATGTTTAGACTGTGAGGTGAGAGTTAAATTTGGCTACCAAGAGAAAAAAGTTTTATTCATTATCTCTTGATGAACAAATTAAAAACAGTGCAGGTGCAGTTGTGAAATAATAACTGCATGTGTCCAGAAACAAGGTCTACATGTTTCGGCCGTTATGATTCAGGTGGAATCGTGGCCTTCGTCAGGACCTAGATGTAATGATGCTACTGCGTAATCGTGCTACTCCGTAATCATGAGTAAGTGAAAAAAAAGTGAAAAAAACAATTCATCACAAACAGTGGGTTGGAATAAATACAACCTCGCAAACCTAACGTCTAGGTTCTCGGTGGATTACAGAGCGCTGGTGGCACCTAAAGAGAAAGAGGTGACATGAGACAAACCAAACGATCAAATACTTGCGCTATATGCTTTACAAAGTGCGTGGATCTTTGCGACCCATTGTGACTAGTACCAATATAGTGTACTAGCAACATTATGTACAGATTATCGCTTACCAGTAATTCACGAGAAAGCAGCCTCACCTCACCTGGCTACAGCCCAGAACGTGAGGCCCCGTTCTAAAGAAAAGAAAAGGCATAATCAGACATGAAGCGTGTCATGAAGTCTGAGATACCTATGCTGTCAATTTCATTATGAGTCAATATCAAAAGATAGTGCAAATGTTGTGTGGAGAGATGTCATTCTCAATGAAACTATACATTGTTATAAGGAATTGTTCATAATCTTCTATACTAAGATGCCAAATGATGGAGCAATAAGTAATTGTTATATGTATCGTGATTCTCTGATGAAGCCCTTAATTGCCTGACAAGCAAACAGTCGGTAATTCAAAAGATTATATGTGGCATTAGCAAACAACCTCTGCCTTCTTTGAGCGAAGACTAATGTATGGCTAATCAAAGGCGCTGCAAATACTGACACTCGAAGAAATGAGAACGAGGGTGTCAGAGTTTACGTGAACTCGATCGCGGCAGATTACTTGTATCAACCCCTGTATCAAGCCGCTACGAGTCATATTTTGGTAGATAATAAAACCTAGAATTATGCCTCTAGTGTAGGAGTTACTGTGTGTGAGCACAACAGAAGACAATGTATCCAGGTTTGTCCAAAGAACACACTCACTTATGCAAGTGGCTGAAGGTGGGCTCAATAACAAAGTAAAATGGGAATAGATTACAGTTAATCAAAAGAAACTGCTCATGTCACCAGCATACCCAATTTAATAAAAAAACTATGCATTTATGTTTAGCAAAGGAGCGAGCAGAGCGTTTCCTTAACAAAGTGAAACAGGAATACATTACAGTTAAACAAAAGAATCTGCTCATGTCAGTGGCATACCCAATTTAATAAAAACAACAACCAATGCGTTTATGTTTAGCAAAAGAGCGATCAGAGCGTTTACTTAAAGAGTATCTAGCAGTATCTAGCAGTGGGGGTTAAGCTAACCTATCCGTCGGTACCTCAAGCCTACATTGAGCTGTATACGGAGGTAACTGATGACAGGTTCCGCCTCGGCTTAAATACTGAAAAAAACGCACCGGTGTTTCTAATTACTCTCCAATCGGGTGCTTACTTGATGCATCAGCAGGACTACAAAATATCCTAGAGCAGCATGGGAATTGGAGTCCTCACTGCTTAAAATGATGTTCACCTCGCTACGAGTATGCTTTATTACATTTGTTAAGTTACACATCAATTCAATGATTAATTTCTTTATAAAATAGACTCTCTGGCACCTTCTAGTAGTGCGCCGTAAAATATACTTAACCAATACTATCCCGTATTTCCAGATCCACCCTTAGCCTAGGATATTCTGAATGATGATAATCAGATTGCTAAATAGACCCGTCAAGGCAAACAGTCGTGTAGTGTCCTAAACATACCTATGTTAGATGTACTAAAGAGAACATGAAGACAAATGACCATTGGCCCCCAGGAAAGAAACATAATGGTAATTCCCCACATTATAATGTTGTGAGTGTATTGTGATCAAATGACAAGCTATAAGTGGATACATTGTTTTATGCCATGCATGACTGCACACCCTCTAGAGAACTTGAACCGTGTTTAAAATAAGGTATTATGCAGCAAGTGTTAGATAATAATTCTCAGATAGTCATAGGTCCTACCAGACCACTTAATACACGTGGTCACTAAAACTGTGGTCCACATGATTCGAATGACCCTGGGGCCTTAGATGTAATGTTATCCTGGGTGGACTATAATCATAGGAACTAACTCCAAGACAAAGCAGTTCAGAGACGTAACAAGAGTGTAGTCTGCATCATGTGAAGGCTGCAATATATACAGTAAGGTCCAATGTATCTCATCATTCAGACCTATACTGTCGCTCTTACGTTTAAACACCCACCTCTGTTCTTTTGAAAACAAAAACTTTGACACATCTGTAATGTGAGCTGGAATAAACGGTTGTTCCAAAACTGTCCATTTAAATTCGTCTGCACTGTGTTTAACCTCAACAAAGTGTTTTGTGAGCCTTATACCTGTTTGTACTTTTCTGCTCAAGGATGCAGAGTTTGATTTTAGGAGTGGTCATACCCACATAACGGTATTTTCAGGGGCATGTGATCAGCTGGATTAACTTTTCACTGTTACAGTTAGTATGTTTGACCTGTGTCCAAGGTCTATCTGTACCAATGTCAACTGTTGTGGTGTGTTCAGTCTGTGGACATGCCACACAAGATCCACACAGAAAATGCCCTTTAACGGCTGGCAGATTCCATAGAGTCTCATGCGTTCAGACTGGATGAATTTTAGGTCTCGTATAGACCAGGTTGTCACGCAAGTTGGAACTCCTTTTAAAAGAGAATAACGGTAAAGGGATCTTTTCTTTGCCTATGTTGAGTATCCACCAGTGTTTACGCACACTTTTTTGGATTCCCTTGGGGAGTGTGATAAACGTATTGACACATGTCAAGCTTGTCATCCGTTGTTTCGGTGTCTGTGGTTCCAGTGGTGCATCCCGATTGTTGTTGGATGCCTGTTTCCAAGACCGTCGAATTAGTCTCTTGAATTCAACAGTGAATTTAAGGTATTGATTCCTAGAATTGAGCCATATCTGAAAGATAGTAATGGTATCCGGGTCCCCTCTCCATATGACAAAAATGTCAGTATAGGGTTTCCACAACCGGATGGAATTGTGGAAGGGATTGGTGTCAGTAAGTACATGTTCTTGCTCAAAAAGATGGACATACAGGTTCGCCAGACTCGGCGCAAAAATGCTGCCCATGCTGGTACCTGATGTTTGCAGGTAGATGGTGTCTTCAAATCTGAAGAAGTTTTTTTTCATGGCTATTTTGGTGCATTCCATAGTGAAATGCACAGGGGATATTGTATCCAGATCTCTATTGTCCAAAAGTAGCATGATCGCATCCAGTATCTCGTCTTGAGGGTTGCAAGTGTATAAGGACTTGACATCAAATGAGATGGGAAAATCCGTGTCTGTGTTAAACTCAACTTTCGGTAACAGCCTTAGGATGTCCTTTGTATCCTGAAGATACGTGGGGATCTCTTTCACCATAGGTTTTAAAAAGTGGTCCACAACAGTCGACAAAGGTTCAAGATGAGAGCCCATTCCTGATATAATCGGGCATACCGGTGGTGGCCTTTGAGGTATATTTATTTTTGGCAATACATAAAAATACGGGACAACCGGATGTGAAGTGGTCGAAAAGCCGGCTTCTTGGGTTGTGATCCAGCCTTCATTTGTAGCATATTCCACAAGATTAGAAATTTCCTGTCTAATCCTCTCTGTAGGGTCTGATTTTAAAAGACGGTAAAACCTGCTGTCATTAAGTTGCCGGAGGCATTCTGCGTGGTACATTGTTGTGTCCAAGATAACAATGGCACCGCCTTTATCCCCCAGCTTTATAGTTATTGTCGCATTCTTCGTCAAGGTCTGTAAGGCATGTTGCTCATTCCTGCGAAGATTCTGGAAAGGTCATTTCCTTGTAGCACACAGTGTGGTCACGTCATCCGTCACTGCCTTCTCAAAGGTCAAGACTTGAGCTGGGACAGAGTGGACAGGTGGATTGAAGGTAGAGCGTTTTTTAAACTAGTGTTCAAAGACTCAGTCTCCATGCAGGTGTTGTCTTTGTCTTTCTCCTTAAAGAAAAAAATGCAGCCGTATTTTGCGAAAAAACTTGCCAGTTCGCATTGAATCTGGAAAGGATCTCTGCTGAATGTGGGTACAAACCCTAAGCCTCTGTTAAGTACAGATTGTTCATCAGATGTAAGAATGTGATTGCTCAAATTCACCACTAGGTCATTTCTATGCTGGTCCCTGGTTCAGGAGGTGCCTTCTTTTTGCTGTGTGTGCTCCTCGGTGAAGGAGGGGGGACTCCAGTCCACCTGCTGATTTCTCCTTCTTCCTTTGGAGCGTCCGCGGCCAAACCCTAAAAAAGGATGATTGTCGAAAACTTGAGGGTGAGGTTGAAAGGGCACCATATGAGGTTGGAAAGGTGGAGTAGGATATCCCCAGAGAGTAGGGGGCCACCATTGTTGATGTTGAGGCCCTGGTGGACCATTTCTCCAATTAAATCTGTTGTTCCGTCCGCGACCTCTGTTTTGTTGTCCACCTGAGGTCAACGAGTCTGAATCACTCGACCATTCATCTGTACCTAAGGATGAGTAATTAGAGCCATAGCGTGGTCCTTTCTTATTAAATTCTGGTGGAGTGAAATTGTCGCTCGTATACGGATACACTCTTTCGTGCGAAAAACGTGCCAAAACGTTTTTAAATTTCTCAATTTTGGTCAACAAAATAGAGTCCTTGATTTCTCTATTGGATTTGTTGGACTCTTCTGTATACTTTTTGAACTGAGAAGTAGAGATCGTGCTTCTAATCTGAGATTCGAGAACTTGTATTTCAACGAGGATGGTGTCCGCTACACGTTTGGTGGTGCTGATAATTAATATTAGCCAATCACACGTGCATCGCCATGCGATGAGTGACCAGTCCTTTAGAAATGCCTTATCTTGGAGGAAGATCCTAGGTGTATTTGTAACTATCAATCCCGTGGAGGCACAGTTAGCACAAACGTATTCTGTCATAATCGCCCCATGGATCAGAGTGCGGGAGTGTAATTTCTTCAGCCCCAATAATGTAGCCTAATCATCCACATTGTTAGCCACTGTACCTGGCACAGTGTCAATGATACTTGAAAAATTGTTTTTTTCACTTTTTTTTTTACTTACGATTATGCAGTAGCATCATTACATCTTGGTCCTGAGGTAGGTCACAATTCCACCTAAATCATAATGGCCGAAACATGTAGACCTTGTTTCTGGACACATGCAGTTATTATTTTACAACTGCACCTGCACTGTTTTTAAGATAATGAATAAAACCTTTTTCTCTTGGTAGCCAATTTTAACTCTCACATCACAGTCCACACATGTGCAATGCGCCCACCACTTTAATAAAATTTAAACTCTTCACATCTGATGGATTTTAGGAAATCCTACTAACTGATAATATCTCTGAAAACATCCCTGAGCTCCTCCCTAACAACTAGGGGGTTGTAGCCTTAGTTACACTAGGTTTTGTAACTAAGAGGAGATCCCAGATGATGAAGCATGTCACTTTGGTGAGTGATGGGATTCCGTACTTTATAAAGGATTCCCCTACGGTTTGAGTAAAGGTCTTTACTTGCGTATTATGCTCTCAGATCTTCAAAAGGGCTTTCGAGACCCGTGGATATTTTGTTGTGTTTAAAGCTTTCCATTCCATTCCATAACATGCAGGTGCCTCTGGAGCATCCGCTAGGGAATATGCACCATAAGTTTCAGGTGCCCATGGGGCACCTGCCAGGGAATATGCACTGCCGAGCTGCTGCCATTGCGGTGCTAAGAATTTGTTGACATCCCTTTACGCATGAGGCATCATCTGCCCTCCGTTCCCCCTCTCAGAGGGCGCTGCTGGTGAACATATCTCGGGAGCAGTGCTGGCTTTTCTACCAGCACTGCCCGGTCTTTCCATGCCAAGCAGCATCTAGCGACCAACAGCAGCGGTGGGCACCTCAACCGCACAGAAAAACATCTATTGCAGAAACTCCAGGATGCCTTCAGTTTCATTCTTGCCATTTCAGTGTGTGTGCAGGACACCAGTTTGGGTCTCCGAAGCCGAGGTGGGTGATCTTACGGTTTTTATTTCTAGGATATTATAAGCCAGTGAAGAGTTTGTCCTATATAAAACACAAGGGTTTCCAATACATTCTGCCTACTCGTGTATACTACCTGTTTGAATCAAAATGGTGACCATTTAACAAAAGCTAATAACCTCTATTACTGATAATAAGACTCATATTGCTACCAACAAGGTCACCATCATAGGGATCAGTCAAGTTGGTATGGCCTGAGCTAACAGCATCTTGATGCAGGAGCTTACCAACACACTTGCCTGGTTGATCTTTTAGTGGATAAACTGAAAGGAGAAATAATGGATTTGCAGCTTGTGAGCTTGTTACTTACAACCCCTAAGTACAACCATCCAGTCCAGATAATGAAGTCTGTGCAAATTCCAGGACTGTGGTAATTAATGGTGGAATATGCCAGCAAGAAGAAGAGAGTTTTCTTAATTTAGTCCAAAGGAATGTCAATGTCTTCAAGAACGTCATTCCTCAGGTTGGGAAGTACCGCCCTAACTCATCATCCTTGTGGTTTCCAATCCAGTGGTTGTGACCTGGAAACAGAGTGGGCTCCCTAAACATTGTGTGATTGGAAGTGGATGCAATCTAAATTCTTCTCATTGCCTTATGGCTGAGAAGCTTGGGGTGCAGCCTTACAGCTGCCATTACTATGTTTTGGGAGAGCATGGAGATTCCAGTGTGCCTATTTGGAGTGGATTTAATGTCGCTGTTGTCAAGCAAGTGGTTGACAGTGCTTACAAAGTGATCAAGCTGAAAGGATACACAAACTGGGCCTTTGATTTTAGCGTTGCTGATGTGACAGAAACCATTGTGAAGAATTTAAGCCGAGTTTACCTTGTGCCCACTATGGTTAAGGGCATGTATGGCATACAAAATGAAGTGTTCTTGAGCCTTTCTTGTGTTCTCAATGCCAACGGCTCACCAATGTCATCAACCTTCCGCTCAGGGACAATGAGAAGGCTCAATTGAAGAGCAGACACACTGTGGTGTATCCAGAAAGATCTGACAGACCTGTAAATTCTGCATCTCAGCTTGATGTGAGCATATAGGGGCACATCATGTTAGGACAAACACATTATCTTTGTAGCAGCTAAATAAACCATTAAATGTGCTTGGCTGGAATAAAGAGGTGTTTGTGCTTTATGTCAGATGGGTTGGAATTTGGGAAAATGTTATGCATTTTATAAAGGCTATCTTTTGCTTTCTTCATGAATTCTGTAGCCCACCAAAGTGACAAAACTGTCTTCTTTCTCTGAAAGGCGAAAAGTGTTATTAAACATTTTTAAGCGTCCAGTACCAACAGCTAAAGACATTTCATGCTTTGGCCCGTTTTATGTGGAAGGCTGTTTGACATTGTCACACTTTGAATTTTGCCAATTGGGGAATCTGATGGAAAATGGCTGGACAGTGATTACCAATAAGCATGTTGTTTTTTTATCTCTTTGGTGAAAAGGTGGGCCTTAAACTTCTATCCACGATCTGTTTCAGGGGAAAACTCTCTCTCTCTCTCTCTCTCTCTCTCTCTCTTTCTCACTCTCTCTGCCTCACTTTCTCTCTCACACACTCCCCAGCACCTACAATAAGAATAAATTGTCCACATTGACACAAGCAAACACACAGTATTCTGATTATTTTCTGCTCTCAAATTCCTGGTTCACCAGTTAGTTTATGTTGCGACGTTTTCTCTTCTGTTTGCCGACGTTACAGAATATTCAAAATATTACATCAAATCCCATCACTGATACAAATTGCCTGTCGACAGTCAGTAGGGCTTTCTGACCTTTAGCTCTTCCTCTGTGTTCATCTGGGTCTGTTTTTTTATTCCAAATATGTCCAACACTGGTGCGTATAGCATGGGACATCATGTGTTTAACACGCACAGGGGAGAAATATTTGGATTCACTCTTCACAGTTTGCCCTGGTTTTCTTACTCTGACCCAGCATCCTTCACTCACATCCAGACCATTACTACATCCCTTACCACCATCACTCTCTTTCACCTTTTTTCTGCTTCTCTGGTCCCAGTGGTAATTCCTCATTCTTCCTCCTCTAGACAGTGCTCTTAGCTGGTTCTCTGGTCCTGTCAGTAATTCCTTATTCTAAGTCCTCTTGGCAGTGCTGCTAGCTGCTTCTTTGGTCTCATCGGCAATTCCTCATTCTAAGTCCCGCTTCGTGGAGAAGGGCATCGCGACGCTGCAGAGTGCTGTGTGGTGCTCACTTACCCGGAGGAACTGCGGGGGCAATCAGGTCTCGTTGCTGGTGCAGAGCGGCTGGTGCACGGGACTCCGCTGACCAGGAGTCCGTGCGTGGCTTCAGCTGCGCTGTGGTTCCGCCCGCCCGTCTATTGGATTACGCCTATAATTTACGTCTTGGTAGCCGCTGTGCGGGACGCGCCGGACGAAGCCCGGACAAAGGGCGGGCCGTCTGTGGCCATCCGGGGCCGGTAGAGGCTGGGCTGGGCTCCCCCCCTAAAAATGTTGGTACCACCACACTTGGCCCCATTCAGGTACTGTTGCTGACTTTTGTGATTATTCGCCTAATGCAGTGGTTGCGGACCGGGGTTGTGCCTACCGGACTCAATCTATGGTAACCTGTTTGCTGTTTGTAGGCACGATAGAGCCTGGGACCTTTTGCCTTAATATCGGACTGTTGTTATCCCTTATTCCCCATTGTAACGCATTATTTAATTTTGTGCCAGGGCATTGTTGTGCTTAATTTTATAAAGCTCTGTTCAGTAATAGTAATGTCAACTCGTTCTGGGAAAAGTTTGAGGGGGAAAGAGGGGGGTATGGCGGGCACTATGGACCAGTTCATCACCCGTGTGGCCAACGTTATCGATAAAGAAATTACTATGGCTGAACGGCGGCTATCCCAAAACCCGTTTGCCGATAGACGTTCTTCGATTGGCCAGCTAGCCCAGATACCCTCCCCGGACCGAACTTCGGTCTCGCTCCCTCATGGCCCTCATGCCCCCCACTCCTTGGACCACCCTCGAGTTGCGGCCTTGAGAGCCAATATAGAAGGCCTTGAAAGCCTGACGGCCACGGCACTTAATACCCAAAATCATGTGGCCCCCATCTTAGCAGTAACCAAGCCAGCCACTTCTTTTTCTTCTTCACATTCGGCCGACCCCACTATCCTCCTAACATCGCCCCCACGGCGGTTATCGGGGTGCAGGCAGAAATACATCCTGCCTCTCCGAAGAGGATAAGATTTGTCACCCCCCGGAAAATCAGACTGCCTAAAAATTGTAAAAATAAGAGGCGGGTAGGTGTTAGGAGGGTTGTTCCCAATAAAGTAGTGGGGGGGGGGTGATCAGTCCCTTCCAGGAAGAGAATGAAGAGGACACTACTGGGGGGCCTGCAGATTCTGTGTCCAACAATCAGACTGCGGGTAGTGCAGTGACTCTCCCCCTAGATTCTCCTCTCACCAAAAAAATGGAGGATATAATGAAATCTTTACTCCTTCCAGTACTTGATAGAATTAGAGGGTTAACTGAGCGTGTGGACAAATTGGAACAGACAACCATTCTAAGTCTTCCACACAGTACTGCATATACTACTTTGGTTCTGTCAGTAATTCCTCCATTCTAAGTCCTCTAGGCAGTGCTTCAGCTGCATCTCTGTTGCCAGTGGTAATTCTTCATTATTATCTTTCTAGGCAGTGCTGCTAGCTGCTTCTCTGGTCCGTTGGTAATTCCTCATTCTAAGTCCTCTAGTCAGTGCTGCTAGCTGCTACTCTAGTTACATCGTTAATTCCTCGTTCTAAGTCCTCTAAGCAGTGCTGCAGCTGTGTCTCTGGTCCCAGTGGTAATTCCTCTCTCTGAGACCTCTAGACAGTGCTGCTAGCTGCTTCTTTGCTCTCATCGGTAAAATCTCATTCTAACTCCTTTAGGCAGTGCTGCAGCTGCATCTTTGGTCCTGTCAGTAATTCCTCATTCGAAGTCCTCTGGACAGTGCTGCTAGCTGATTCTCTGGTCTTGTCGGTAATTCCTCATTTTAACTCCTCTAAATAGTGCTGCTACCCACTTCTCTGATCTCATCGGTAATTCCTCATTCTAAGTCCTCTAGATAGTGCTGCAGCTGATTCTCTGGTATAAGTGGTAAGTCCGCATTCTAAGTCCTCTAGGCAGTGCTGCAGCTGTGTCTCTGTTCATATATCCACTACACTCCAAACCAAAACACATAGTTAAAAGACATTGCCATTTACAACGCCAACAGTTCTAACTCTAAAAAAATGCGAGACCTATTGCATTGCAAATGCTCATTACGTTTTTATGATAGTTTTTTGCATTACCAATGATTAGCTTGTGTGATTCTTGACTTACTCCAAGGCTTGGGTGGAATAGATTTGAGATGGGTTTATCATTAATAGCACTGGAGAAGATGTGTGAGTAACTTTACTGAATAGGAACTGGCTAACTCTTGTGGTTGTGTGTACTATCTTCATGTGCTTCCCCAAAGCTGTCCTTCATTTTCCCTTAAGGTCACTCTTTTAATGGTGGATTTATGCCATTTTGTTGCTATTTCTACATATCCATCCCACATTTGTTCTTAAAACGGAGACCTGCACATAACAGATAAGACAGGCATAGCAGGAGCTCTCCGGCTGGAGATTAGTGAATAGCATTTGTGAGTACGTAAAGTACTAAAGAACTTCTATACATACTCAAAACCACTTTTGTGGATAGGGCCCACAGTCATCGTTTTTAACAAGCAGACCTCATATGTTAAGTTTTATGTTATAGAGATTTGTACAACTATCATTACACCACATAAAATCAAGGGCATACCCAACAACATTAAAAAAGACATGAAGCGGTGTAATGAAAAAAAGAATAACTCAACATGAGATGAACAAGAATATCACGAATTAGACTAAATCACCAAACCATTTGCCAAATAAGCATTTTCAGGACGTGAAGCTGGTTGGTGCTTTATTAATTGTTTTCTTTAAATTCTACCGCTTCAAGCATTGTTGTATTTTGCTGGTATTGGAAATTGAACAGCATGCATTCTGCATTAGTATGGTCTTAATATGGTCTTGCAGCATTGTCTCCAATTGGGTACTTTCCTACCTCGCTGTTTAAGATTCTATAACTTATTGTAGTTTAATTTTGGTGTTTGTGTGTGTGAGAGTTTGTGTGTGACATTTGGATGTGCACCCAACAGCTAGAAATATGTGCGAGGTAATAGTGTGGTGTATTTTAAGGGTCCACAGTAAATATACATTTATTTGGGCCACAAATATCATGACTGTTACTTCAGCAACTCTCAGAAGCTTTTTTTCATTCACACGCCCACGCTAATTACAGTTCTCCAAACCTAGGTGAAGAAATACCAGCCACTCCCCTGTCTCTTTAATTACGGACGCAATTATTGGCTTCACTTCTATTTATTTTGTAATTTAATGTGGCCTGCCAGGAATTGATACATTCTGCAGTAGATGTATCCACTGTCAACAAACCAAAGGTTTCATTTCTAATGTTTGCTGGCAAAACGTAGCTTTTATTTTTAAAATAGATGATTTCCTCCACGGTTTCTTCTCTTACTAAATCCTACTACATACGTGATTCATGTCTTGCTTCTGAAAAATCCAGTATTATGATAATGGTTGTTTGCACTTCTTCAGATACCCCTTTTGTTTTGGAGAAACGTGCCTGTAATGAAGTACCATGAGACAGTGATGAATACATTGGAGTCTTCTTTTATTTTAAGAGTAACAGCATAAGCATCCTAGCCACAGGCAATCCAGCAGCAACTGCTCTCTAGAGAACCTTGTAGTTAGGCACCCAACACATTCTAAATTCCAGATCTACTCACTAAACTTAAGATTACATAAATCCAACTCATAGACATAACAGCATAAGAGAATACCACACACATACCCCCAAACACAAACACAAGAATAATATCTGATAAACTTAGTCACAGACATAATCATGCAATTTTGCAGGAACAGAACAAGCACGAGAACTCCTATGCAGAGGAGGTACGCATTGTGAAGATGAAGATTGTTAAGCATGAGAATTAGAAGAAGTAAAGAAACGTACAGGAGCAATTCTATTAAGATTCCAAATGCGACCATCATCCAGTTTTACTGCATTTTGAAACAACTTAACTACCTTACGTGGAATAGAGAACTTATTTCCTCCAGTTTTTTGCGGAGACCGAACTCTCACACAATCGCCTACATTAACTATTGTATGAGCAACGGCATGTCTGGCATCGAAGATTGCTTTCATCTTTTTGGATTTAGTATTCTGACGAACCCTCCACAGAGGATCCTTAGGAATACTAATATCAGCTCCATACCCTCTCATCCTGGATTGAAACCATTGAGTATTAGGTGTATGTCCCCTAAATAACTCAAAGGGAACTTTCTCCGTTGTAGAATGAGGGGTCAAACGATAGGACATAACTCTCTCGAGGATTGCATTCCTCCAGTCACAACCTTGTTCCTTGGCTGATTGAATAGATTCTTTTAGTACTCAGTTGAATCTCTCAACCGTCCTGTTGCATTCGGGATGGTAAAGGGAGCATTTTTTATGAATGATTCCTCTTTTAGACAGAAAATCTTCCATCTCCTTTGAGACCAGTTGCACTCCATTGTCAGTTAAAAGAGTCTCAGGAAGACCTTCTCTGTAAAAGACATTCTCTAAAAATCTTACCACATCTCTGGTTTCAATACTCTGGGTGACCTTGACCTCTGGCCATCTAGAGTACATGTCAATAAGGACTAAGACATAAAATTGACCAGACTTGGAATAAATTGGTCCTAAGAGATCGAGTGCAACATTTTGCCAACACCTAGTAGGAGAATCACGAATAATCATCAGCTGAGTCATAGTCTTGCACACTTTGTCAGACATCCTGCATTCAGAGCAGTCTCTGACCAACTGTTCAACCAAAATATCGACACCAGGCCACCAGAAGTGTACACGAACTCTCTCCTTGGTTTTTGATATACCCTGGTGACCATCATATGCAAGACGAACAATCTTCTATTGAAGCGAAAGTGGTGGAACCAGACGTGAACCTCTCCACAATAGATCCTTGTACAAAGAGAGTTCATGTCTTACATTCCAAAATGTTTTTGCATCATCAGAAAGGGACTTAATACTTGTCCACCCACCAGACACAAACTTTCACACTTCAAGTAAAACTTTGTCATTCTTTAAGAATTCTCACCATTCCATTTCTGACGCAACACCCTCAACAATCTCACACACCTTGAAGTTGTCTATCTCCCAAGAGTCATCAGAGTCAAGATCATCAAAACCCACAGGTATTAATCGTGACAGACAATCAGCAACTTTGTTATCAACCCCTGGGATATATTTGACAAGAAAATCAAAATCCTGAAGAGCAATAATCCACTTACAGATCCTGGAGGAAACTGCATTAAGATCTTACTTGCAAAACAAATCCTTAAGTGGTTTTTGATCAGATTGTACCAGAAAAGAAGAACCCCACATACATTTCTTGAGCTTCTTGATAGCCCAATAAATACAAAGAGCTCCCTTTTCAATCACGGAATATTGTAATTTAGGTCCCACAAGAGCTCTAGAAAGAAACATAATGGTTTCTTCTTTACCATCTTTGAATTGTTTAAGGACAGCTCCCAAACCTTTAGCGCTCGTGTCCGTGATTAGAATAGTGTCTAAAGAGGTGTCAAAGCTCTGCAAGGATGGAGCTGACTTGAGAGCTTCCTTGACTTCCTCAAATTCTAATTGACACTGAGGTGTCCAAAGAAATGTTATCCCTTTTTTAAGAAGAGACCTGAGGGCACGAGTACGGCTGTCGAAATGTGGCACAAACTTGTTATAATACTCGACCATACCTAAAAATGTTACAAGCTCTTCACGAGACTGAGGAACAGGTAATTCATCAATGGTCTTTACTAAATGTTCCTTGGGTCTGACACCATCACACGTTAAACGATGTCCAAGATAATCTATTTCATTAAGATTAAATTTGCATTCATTTTCACAAAGAGTCAAACCTCTGTTGCCAAATTGTTCTAGGACACTTCTCAATCTCGAATCATGTTCGGCTTGTGAAGAGCCATGAATCAACATGTCATCCTGATAGATCTTGACTCCCTTTATTCCCTTCAACACGTCCTCCATGACTCTCTGAAAAACAGAGGTCGCGGAGACTAGACCAAAAGGAAGGCGTGTGAATTTAAAAGTCCCAAAAGGAGTAATAAAGGCAGTCAGATCCATGGGGTCTATTTATCTATTTTTATCTGATGATAGGCAGCACGTAAATCTAGTGTTGAGAAAATTCATGAATTCTTTAATTGTGTAAGCATTTCAGAGATGTTAGGAAGCGGATATTTGCATGGTTAAGTGCGCGCAAGTTCACACATAATCGCACCTCTCCTGAGACCTTGCGCACAAGAATAACCAAAGCCAACCACTGGCTTGCCACAGTCTCGACAATAATACCATCACATTTTAACTTTTCAAGTTCCAAACGCATAGATTCTTTCATTGCTAGGGTAACATTCCGTACTTTGCATGAAACAGGAACAGAGTCGGGTTTCAAAATGATCTTATGAACATAGTCGGAAAGACAACCTAACCTTTCATTGAAAACTTTTTTGAATTCAGTTTGTAACTTCAAGTTAAAGTCATTCTTGCATGAAACTCCTTCCATACAAGTATCTACACTCCCAATGCTTTTAGTAGAAGAGGATTGTGATAAGTCTCTTAGTACAATTCATGGATTAGCTCCTGGAACCAATGAGACACCTAGATCAGCCTGGTGAAACCAGCTGATAATGCTGTGACCTCTACATGATATGTAAATTTTCCCGGCAGTTAGTCTTTGTTTATATTCAATATTACCAAGAAAATAACCAAAAAGCTTTATGGGTTGACCTCCGTATGCCAAAGGTTTGATATCGGGCTTATGTACTTTCACTTTACCTTGCAATTTTAGATCAAAGTAATATTTTGGTATTAGAGAAATCTTAGCACCTAAATCAAAGTCAACAGACCCTTTACACTTGTTAAAGACACCTGATGAAATAACCTCCCCACAATGTAGATTCTCTTGTTCATATTCAGAGTCATCATTTAAAAAAAAAACCTTGCTCGACACGTTTGCTTGACTTAGGCTTCCCGGCTCTACATGCTTTGAAAATCTGGCCAGTTGTCCCACAGTTGTGACATTTTGACGAATGAGCAGGGCAAGATTTGTCATTAGCAAGATGACCATAAAGATCACAATGAAAACATTCGACCTTAGTTTCCTCCTTCCATCTGGAAGTAGACAAAAAATAATTAGCAGGACGACTCTTCCTAGTTAGATCATTTTCCTTCAAGGAAGACTTCAGAGCATTTTTGTCGATGGCCTGAACTTTTTTTTGATGCTTTTCTTGAAAATTCCCATTCTCCTTCTTTTTTATGACCTCCTCACAAGCTAACGAATGTTCAATTCTCTTAACTAAGATAATTACCTCATCAAGGTTAGGATCATCTTTTTGCCAGAGTTCATCTTTTGTTTTTTCCACATTACAACCAAGCATAAATTGATCTCGTATACGTTCCTCTAATGAGTTTTCAAACTTGCAAGTAGCACCTAATTTGCGCAAAGCTGTGATGTAGGTCTCGACAGACTCATCAGGTTGTTGTACACGTCTCCCAAAATGATAAGGTTCTAAAATAGTACTGAGTTTTGGTAGATAATGTTTATCTAACTTCTTAAGAACAATTTCAAATTCATTGAGATTGTCAGATTCATCATCGTTTAAGTCTGGGAGATAATCGAATACATCTTGGCCCTCTGATCCTAGGCAATGTAATAAAAGAGACATTTTTCTTTCTGCGCTCAAAGACACACCACAGACTCTGGCATAGTTGAGAAATACTTTTTTCCATTTCGACCAACGTATAGGTGGTTCAGCAGGGTTTGAGAGGAAGAAAGGTGCTGATGTTACATTTTGCATGTTTGTGTTAAAATTAAGCAAACTGTTAAATTTACTATTGAGTTATGAGTAGTTCCTTTAACCTGAAAAGTAAAATGATTGAAATAAGAAGCAAGAGAAAACAATAATGAATTAAAATATTAAATAAATAAGCAATAAACTGTCAATTCCAACAGAGTGTGACCGAGTTGTTATGTAACAATGAGGCTGTGCTTGTCACCGTAGAATAAACAAAAAGCAACCAATGAATATTGTGTAAATATATGTTTCAACAATGCTGTGTTTGTCAGCGCAACATGACAAACAAGAATGTCTGCTGTGCTTGTCAGCGTATTTTAAACAACAATAACTAAAGAAGATTTTTTTTTTTTAAATAAATGCTTCAACAATGCTGTGATTGTCAGTGCTACAACAAACAATTGATGGACGGAATGCTGACAATGCAGACATTCTCCCCCAGTCAAGAGATCTGGGTTAAATCCATCGTTCTTTTGCCCACTACACCACCCCAGTTTAGACATGGCCATATGCAAATCAGTCTTGACCCTGTGCCTCATGGGAACAGTCCAGCCCGAACTGCCAAGCCATGTCTTCACTGGACCGGAATCAAGCATCCTAGGACCGGTTTCTGGCTATCAGCCGTCATCAGCCAGGATAGCTTGACTCCAGTGGCGTAGTGAGCACGGGTCCCACGTCTGGGAATACCCATCCCACTTAGGGCGAAAAGCGTTACAACAAACAATTGATGGACGGAATGCTGACAATGCAGACATTCTCCCCCAGTCAAGAGATCTGGGTTAAATCCATCGTTCTTTTGCCCACTACACCACCCCAGTTTAGACATGGCCATATGCAAATCAGTCTTGACCCTGTGCCTCATGGGAACAGTCCAGCCCGAACTGCCAAGCCATGTCTTCACTGGACCGGAATCAAGCATCCTAGGATCGGTTTCTGGCTATCAGCCGTCATCAGCCAGGATAGCTTGACTTCAGTGGCGTAGTGAGCACGGGTCCCACGTCTGGGAATACCCATCCCACTTAGGGCGAAAAGCGTTACAACAAACAATTGATGGACGGAATGCTGACAATGCAGACATTCTCCCCCAGTCAAGAGATCTGGGTTAAATCCATCGTTCTTTTGCCCACTACACCACCCCAGTTTAGACATGGCCATATGCAAATCAGTCTTGACCCTGTGCCTCATGGGAACAGTCCAGCCCGAACTGCCAAGCCATGTCTTCACTGGAAAGGAATCAAGCATCCTAGGACCGGTTTCTGGCTATCAGCCGTCATCAGCCAGGATAGCTTGACTCCAGTGGCGTAGTGAGCACGGGTCCCACGTCTGGGAATACCCATCCCACTTAGGGCGAAAAGCGTTACAACAAACAATTGATGGAAGGAATGCTGACAATGCAGACATTCTCCCCCAGTCAAGAGATCTGGGTTAAATCCATCGTTCTTTTGCCCACTACACCACCCCAGTTTAGACATGGCCATATGCAAATCAGTCTTGAACCGGAATCAAGCATCCTAGGACCGGTTTCTGGCTATCAGCCGTCATCAGCCAGGATAGCTTGACTCCAGTGGCGTAGTGAGCACGGGTCCCACGTCTGGGAATACCCATCCCACTTAGGGCGAAACGTTACAACAAACAATTGATGGACGGAATGCTGACAATGCAGACATTCTCCCCCAGTCAAGAGATCTGGGTTAAATCCATCGTTCTTTTGTGAGCATGGGTCCCACGTCTGGGAATACCCATCCCACTTAGGGCGAAAAGCGTTACAACAAACAATTGATGGACGGAATGCTGACAATGCAGACATTCTCCCCCAGTCAAGAGATCTGGGTTAAATCCATCGTTCTTTTGCCCACTACACCACCCCAGTTTAGACATGGCGATATGCAAATCAGTCTTGACCCTGTGCCTCATGGGAACAGTCCAGCCCGAACTGCCAAGCCATGTCTTCACTGGACCGGAATCAAGCATCCTAGGACCAGTTTCTGGCTATCAGCCGTCATCAGCCAGGATAGCTTGACTCCAGTGGCGTAGTGAGCACGGGTCCCACGTCTGGGAATACCCATCCCACTTAGGGCGAAAAGCGTTACAACAAACAATTGATGGACGGAATGCTGACAATGCAGACATTCTCCCTCAGTCAAGAGATCTGGGTTAAATCCATCGTTCTTTTGCCCACTACACCACCCCAGTTTAGACATGGCCATATGCAAATCAGTCTTGACCCTTTGCCTCATGGGAACAGTCCAGCCCGAACTGCCAAGCCATGTCTTCACTGGACCGGAATCAAGCATCCTAGGACTGGTTTCTGGCTATCATGATTGTCAGTGCGACGTGACAAACAAGGACTTCTGCTGTGCTTGTCAGCGTATTTTAAACAACAAGCAACTTAAAGAAGAATTTTAAAATAGATGCTCCAAAAATGCTGTGTTTGTCAGCGCGACGTGACAAACAAGGACTTCAGAAGAGGCATTTAACACAGCTGTGTAGAAACTGTTCCTCGTAAGAATAAACATCAATGTGTTGCTAGGAGACAAGCCACGCCGGCGTAGGAACGCATTAATGCACCACTATGAAGTCTAAGAAGGAGTGTCGATGCGTTGTCAAGGAGACGAGCTTCAATGACCCGTAGGCGTGCTTGAAACGCTGATGCGACGTGAAGCTGAGAAATTCCGAAAGGCAGCACAGTGCGAGTACAGCGTGTGAGAATTTCAAAAGACGCAAAAGGTGAGCGTTCGTTTTGAAGTTGTTTAAACTCACAAATGGTATTATTTAAATATACCGCTACGAGATTACAATAGATGCTAAACAATGTTCGCATGCTGGATTAAGCACTGAACGCTGTTTAGATGCTGGGTGACTTAAAGTGAAAGTTGAAGAGGAGCTTCCTTCGTAAAATTCTCGTTTCAAGATAAAAGCACACAGTACCATACCTTGTTTTCCCATAGGGCTTTTCCACAGCTTTATTGTGTTAGGACGCTTGAACAGATTAGTCTCACAAAGTAAAAGTGTAGATGTTGAAATTTTAAGGCATTCTTCAAAATTCTCCACAGGTTCCAATGATGTCTTCATGAGAACTTTCCACTCCCGGTCGTTGCCAGTGTAATGAAGTACCATGAGACAGTGATGAATAAATTGTAGTCTTCTTTTATTTTAAGAGTAACAGCATAAGCGTCCTAACCACAGGCAATCCAGCAGCAACTGCTCTCTGGAGAACCTTGTAGCTAGGCACCCAACACATTCTAAATCCCAGATCTACTCACTAAATTTAAGATTACATAAATGCAACTCATAGACATAACAGCATAAGAGAATACCGCAGTGCCTGAAAGCGTTCTCTCATTTTGGCACTCATTTATCGAGTATATACTGATTTCCCAGGGTGTGGTATTTACTAGGTGCGGGAAATTCCTCCTGATTAAAACTTTGGTAGGAGAAAATGAGAAATTATGCAGAAAAAGAGGTGGTAACAATTCCTTTTCCAAATGTATAGATGGTTTTCTGTATCTTTTCTCCTGTTGAATTTCAGCAAGTTTGTCCTGCCGAAATTGATCAAGGTAAAATTGATGTGTGAGTGCGTTTTATTTTTACAGTGGAACCTGGTAATCTGTTCCTTGCACAAACTCCTATTTTTTGTAGGAATTGGAACTGTCTTCTACCCTCAAAATAAAGGCCTATGAGTACATACAGATGTGCCTTAACAACAATATTGATTGGGGCCTGCATTTAGCTAGGTCTGCTAAAGAACCTGTTGCTTTAGGACTAGTCTATTTTATATTAATGTGTTGCTCACTTGAATGATTGGGAGTCACATGTTGACCTCTGGATAGATAGAAAACATAACTAAATTAGTGTAGTCAGCTACGTGAGGCATTATTCTTTGGAGATTGTCCAAACTCTAGCCATTGAAATTTTGCTAGAATACATTTTTGAAGCACTTGCATGGTGTTCCTAATCACCAACCAATCAGATTGTAGATTTAGAGCTTGGCTTTACCCCGATTCCAAACGTATTAAAATTGGCTCCACTCCTATATTGGGTAAAAGGTGGGCTAACCCTGCACGGATCTTCAGGGGTTATTCAAATATTACATTTGCCCTGGCTAGCCTCTATGTAAAAGAATTTAGAACTCTCTCTATGTTGACCATACCTAATACACCTATGGGGAAGATGGCTTCTTTGTAAGAAAAGTTACCTAAAACAACAGCTGGGAGAGGGCAATCTTCTTTTAACTTGCTCTATGAATAAAAAGAGGAAAATTGGCCCGGAGTAGTCAAGAAGAAATAAAAAAACTAAAATAGACTGTCATACATGGCATTTGCTGATACCACCAATACATGTGGTTTGGAGTGTCTGTCTTTTTTCATATTTTTCACTGCATAATTTTGTGTGAGCCCTTTACATCTAGCAGCTGTTTTCTCAATGTATTTATTTAAATATTTTTATAACTCAAGCAAGGTCTCAGGTCATTACATGTCGACCAGCAACATCTGGAAACTCTTGTCTGTGTTTAGAATACAAGAGAATGTGCACTTCACTGTCATCCCCCAAAATTATCACCTGGGTCTTCTTTGTTGGCCCACGATGACTTTCTCTGTCCTTTTTGGTCTTATGTTGGACATTCCTGCCCTACTCCTTTGCATTTTCCCTAGTGATCCCTTTTTAATTCCAAATGAATGTCTGAACGCTTCTTAAAACTAGATTATGACATTCCTCGGCAGCATCGGGAGATGTCTCTGACATGAGGTTTATTAGACTGTTTTATAGGTAACTTGTAGGAACTTGTATTCTATAAAAATGTGCATACAAATAAATTTCCTATCAGGTGTGAAAGGGTGATTTTTGAGGTCCATTGTTGGAATTGGAGTACACAGAGGTTTTGGTTCTGATAGAGCGGGGTTTCGCAAAAAGAAACCCGCTTGGATGAAGTACCCCTGTAATACGTACTCATTTTAAGTAGTGAGTATATTAACGTGCAATCACACATCAAACATGGGAAATTTGCTTTGAAGAATAGGTGATTTAGGGGTGGGGCGTGATGTGAGGGCGGCAGATGTGGCTGCTGCTTTAGGCGTGAGGAGAGAGAGGGCGCACTGCTGATTGTCGGGTTGAAGAGAGGCCTAGCTATTCCAGTCCTATCCTTGTCCTGATCTTAGAGTCTTTGATCCCTGACTCTCTGTCTGGGGGTCCCCTGCCGCTAACTAGGCCAGGGTGGTGGTTAACCTCATTCTTATTTCTTGGGTTGGTATCTTTGATAACTCGAGTTTTTATCCTTGTACTTTTTTCTCTTGATCTATCCTTCCGAATTGAGAATTTTGATTAACGCAAATGTCTTTTGTCTCTTCATCTATCCCCTCCATGCAACATATGTTTCTTGAGATTGATTATTTGCTAGCTGTTTATTAGAGTGTATCTCTCTCTCATGAGATATTTTTAAGATTAATGCGTTTGAGTTAGATAAAATCTAACAAATTGCAAACAAAGAGTCTGTGGTTATTTTTTGTCTGTCTATGATTAGATTAACTGTTGCCTTCAATTTTTCAACTAATTGGTCCATCAAAAATTTGAACAAAAAGTTTATTGTGTAAATTGTGAACTGTCTAAATATTGAACAGCTGAGTATGAATTGGCAAGGAATTTGCAAACTTGACACCAGCCCAACTGGGACTTTGGGTGTATGGGCCAAAGTAAAAGAAGTAATCGGATGTTCGTCCCTGTCCAAATTATTGGGTCTGCGCTGGATCAGTTCCATGGCGCAGGTCTCTTTAGACCGGTTGCATGCTAATACGTTTGACTCATTCAGCCTTTGTGCTCATTTAAATGCTTATTAATTTGTTTTTAGTTAGTCTTTTACACTTGCCCATGTGTCCCGAGGAGGCTGTAAAGACATTTGCCAAAGCGCGTCAACTTTGCTTTCTCAGGAGCTCAACATTTTCTTTCAAATGACTTCAATGAACAGTGGGTCTGGAGGATAATTCACATAAGTTGTGCCACCTTTATGCTAACCACTAACAAATGATGCATGGTGGATGTCTTTTCTACAACATTTAAAGACAAGGACTATGTGTACTTAAATCTTACTCTAATGGAGTATTGTTCAATGTAATTAAATTGTGTTAGAGCGAATTGGATGATCGTTGAGACCATTAATGATATCTTTTAAGAATGGGCTGTATTTTCATACATGTGAGAATAGATCTATGTACATCATGTTAAACTATATGGAATTTTGTTGTGCTAAAAGCAACAGTGCGTCCAATAATAATCAACTACATTACTTCTAAATGAAAGATTTTTAAAAATGTTTCCCTGCTGAGAATCCTTGTGTGTGCATCTGTTTTTGTACACGAACAGCAATAAGCTGAGAAGAAATATTAATTACAGCATTTTTATTTTTTGCGCACTTTAATAAATTGTAGGAAATATAGAATCTCTATGCATGTTTGTACACATTCTGAGGTACAGGGTCTGATTCACAAAGCTACTTAGGTGTAATAAAGTTACGAGTGCGGAGTCTCCACATTAGTGGCGGTATCTCCGCATTTGGGGGCAGAATCAACACACTGCAATTCTCAGGACAGAGATTCCGCCCCAATGAGGAGACTCCTCCATGAGTGCAGAGACTCAGCACTCGCAACTTTACTACAGGTAAGTCCCTTGGTGAATTAGGACCACAGTGTTTTTTAAAACCTGACTTGTTTTAAACTGATTCTAATGTCTTTTTGCAATACACATCTAAATTATTTTTGGTCTGTTTAATCTTGCACTAGAATTTTTACCAAAAATTCTTCGTGAATGCAAACATTCTGCATCTTTCATATAAAATAACAACACACCAAGTATTTAAGTGGTTTTTGGGAATGTTTATGGTGTGACCGTTTATTATAGGGAATAATGGATCCACTGCCATACATTATAAGGAAAATCCAAGACATCTCTGAGTTTTATGACCTTCTAAAGAAACTCAGCCTTCTGTCTCGTTCCTATATATTGTCATGGAATTCCTCTGTCTCTGTAGCTTGCAATATCCTTATAGTGTACATGCGGGGTTCTTTATCCCATATTTCAAAGAAATGTTACAAACTTGGAATTGTGATCAATGACTTTAAAATTCTGAAACTGTAGTAATCGCTTATATTATGTGCATACTATTTCAATATCCATTTTTGCTTGGGTCAGTGACTTCATTTACATCCAAGTATATTGCTGTTCATTTTACTTTTGTGTTTTTTAGGGGTTTTTTGCCACCCACCGTGAGCAAAAGTTGACTTCCCAGTGCTTGCTTTTGGATGTGCCTGGATACTAGTGAATATATAGGAGTTGCATGCAATCAGGTATACATTATTGTTAGACTTGGCATCATTGGCGTGGGTTTCCCATGTATTTTTGCCTTTGCCTCCTGTTATTTTGCTGGTCTAGATGCTTTAGGCACTTTGCCACTGCTGTTCAGTGCCAAAGTCCAAGTGCTCCCTTTGTAAATTGTTGTTATGGATTGGTGTTTCCATAATTGGCGTGTTTGATTAACTAGCCAGTCACTAGTACAGTGCACTGTGTATGTACAGGGCCGGTAAATCAAATGCTGCTATTGGGCCGGCAGCACTGATTGTTTCAGTCACATAAGCAGCCTGTAAATGTAACTCAGGCCAGCCGTTGCAGTGCCTGTGTGCAGTCTAGTTCTGCCATGTTGACCTGGCAAGTGCACCCACTTGAAGGCCCTGACCTTTCCTTTTTCGTACATGTAAGTCACCCCTAACGTAGGGCCAAGGTACCCCTGTGGCAGGGTGCACTGTGTATGAAAGGTAGGACATGCCCTGATGTGTGTGGCATGTCCTGATAGTTAAATAGTGGCATTTTTGTTTTTCACTATTGTAAGGCTATCTGTTCCCATAGGATAGAATGGGGAGTTTGCTTATAACATCTTATAAACATAATTACCCCTGGGAACAAGATAGTAAAGTAAAGTTTAATATGCCTAAACTCAGAATTTTAAAATTAATCTTTTAGTGAGGTTGATTTTTACATTCTGTGTTTGAAAATACCACTTTCAGAAAGCAGGTTTTTTCTTGCTTAGCCATCCAGTGTGCCTCTGCTAGGATGTGCATTGACTGCCTGGCTTTGTAGTGACAGGGCTGGGGATGTGTAGTGACCCCAGATAGTCTGGATGAGTCAGGGCTGGGCTGAATAGACCTGGGCTGCATTTAGAGTAGGGGAGATTTCCTTTCACCTGAATGGGCCTGGTCTGCCTTCCACAATGCTGTCTCCACCTCCTGCCAGGAAGCTGCACCAGAGAGGACAGAACTGCTTTTGACTGAGCACAGGGCTTCTCTGCCACCAGAGAAGAAAGGAATTTGCTGTATAAATATGAGGGCCCAGAACTTTAGATCACTTCTGGTAATCAAGAGGGACCTTTGCCATGGAGAAGAGCTGGAGAAACGGAGGAGGAATACTGCCCCTGTGCTGTTTGCTGGCTGGGGTTGGCCTGCAGTGGCTACTTTCTGCCAAGGAACCGGAAAAGGACTTTGCTGTTTGGTGTGTCCCCTGCTTGAGGAAGATCTCCAAGGGCTTGAAACTGAGCTTGCCTCCTGTTCTGAAGTCTCAGGGATACAAAGACTTAACCACCAGCTCCCCTGAACTTCCTTGCTGGGAATTCTGACCTGCTAACGGGTGCCTGCTGTTGTTTTGGCCCGCTGGAGCCTGCTTGCCACTGGGAGCTGGAAAATTAACGCAACTTCGAGAAGCGTGACGCATCCACATCGCCTAAGAAATCATCGCAGTGCCTGCCTGCGGTTTGAGAAATCGCCGCATCGAGTGCACCAGTCTCCGAAGTTCCGAGATTCCTCACCTATTCTGAAGCAAGCCCTGCTGTGCGGCTGCAAGTACCACGCATAGTCCAGGATCGTTGCATTGCATCGAGGTGCCAGGTCTGTTGCATCGTTGGGGGAGGCAGTAAGAAACTGACGCATCACCTCCCCATGCAGTGAGAAACCAATGCATCACCTCCTCTCCAGTAAGGAACCAATGCATCACCTCCCCTGCGCAGCAGTAGGAAACCGACCCATCACCTCCCCCGAAGCAAGGAACCAACGCATCAACTTCCCTCAGTGTAAGGAACCAACACATCACCTTCCCTGCGGCCCTTTTTGTTTGTGTTCGCGATGCATCCAAGGTACTTTGTGTGAAAAGTGTCAGATCTGCAATATGCTTTGAACTGAACTATTTCTACCATTTGTTTGGTTTAGATAAAGAGTACACATTTTTCTAAACTGGTCTGGTGTCCATTTGTAGTGTTATTACTGTATGTTTTCACAAATGCTTTACACACTGCCTCTGAGATAAGCCTGTCTGCTCTTGCCAAGCTACCAAGGGGGTGAGCATGGGTTATTTTAGGAGTGTGTCCCCCTTACCCTGACTAGGAAGAAGGGTCCCTACTTGGACAAAGGTACCTACCTCTGCCAACTAGAGACCCCCATTTCTAACAATTATCAAATTAGAAAGATGTAAAATATGCAGAGAGAAATATCTTGAATTCATCATGCAAAAACAGTTTTCTCTTTCGATCAGCAAATAAACAAGTTCTGAACATCCTCATAATTTGTGAATACATTGCCTTTGAATTTAAAAACTGAAACAAATCTTTTATAAGAATAAGCAAAATAGTTATGGTACAACTTGCTTTCAGTTGACAGCTCATTATTTCCATAATAATGAAGACCGATGTGCAGTACAACACGCTGACCAATTGCGCCCAGCGGGAACAATGAATGTATGTGTTCACGTCAATATCAGGATGGTGTCATACACATGCTACTTAGCCCTTTTCATGCGGAAGAAACATGCAACAACGGCATCTCCTAGGTACAAGGACAAATATAAATAGTACTGTGTACAGTGGCAGACATTAACTCTTCACCAAGTAAGTCATGATTACATACTTGGAACATTGGCTCCATAGTGACTTCATTTCTTTTGACAATAAATATATTTTATTGGCATGACCCACACAGTGTTTGACTACAGGGCTTGATTACAGGTTATCGTCTCCCTCCATACACTTATGGATCTAAAATACTGTAATTTAGAGGTAAAATAGCAGTAGCAATTTTCAAATTATTGAAACAATTCATGGACATTGAGTGGGTTTATAGTGTCTTCAACTTAGGTTTGACATGTTAATTGTGGGAATTAAATTCTGTGTAATAATATGCATGTCATCTGATTTGGTGTTATTTTACAGCCAATTACAGATGTTGGATTCAGGTAAAAAAAACAATGTGGCAAGTAGCTTCATGCAATTTCTTTTTTTTTTTTTTTACAAATCTCGTCACAAACACTAGTTTAGGAATAGGGCGGGCACCTAACAGTTTATCAGTCCTGATGAAGACCACAGACCCACATGGACTATACCATAAGTTAAAACATGTTGACTGTCAATAGGATGTAGGGTAAATAAAGTATTCCGTTAGATCCACGGACTTTTTTTTTACCTTATCAGGGGCACCTTTATTAAATGAATTGTTACTCACTCAGTAATTTAAGTCTTTCCTCTTCTGCTCATCCAAACAATATATCCAATAGCTCCCATCAATTGGGTGAAGCACTCCCAAATTAAGACTTTAGCACTGGGTGTAGACGGAGCCCTATGACGAATCATACCCCCAAGTGCGGGTGATTGTTACTGTCCATAAATTACCTAAATGGTGTTCTGTTAAGAAAACTGGCAGACTGACATGATCAAATTCAGGTCTCAAGGCCATAACATCTTTGTGTTAGATAATTGTGTGTATATAGTAATACACACCTTACAGTTTAAGAGAATATGCCTGTGTCTAAATCTGTGTATAAGAGTGTGCTCTTAGGGCTTTTTTTAGAGTTAGTAGCTTGGCTTCCGCTAACGGATAGCGAAGCTGTAAGATACTGGGCCTTTGTGATTGAAGGAATTTCAGCAAAAGGCTCCCAATATGTATATGCTATTACTTATTTTATGTGCGACCTGATAACAGTGTGCTACAGTATTGGTTAGCCTGGTGAAAAAGAATGTCGCTTAAGAGAGAAGCTGTGCAATGAGCTAATCTAGCAAAATCACACGTCTTCCAGGATGCAAAGCATTCAAACTTGTAGCCACTTACCAAGCTCTTGACTGCACTTTTCTTAAACTAAAGGGGCTGGACTGGGAACCCAAAGTAGCCTTGGCAAATTTTATCAGACTAGCCCCCATACGAAGCATAGCGATCGAATACAAGGCAGTTTCGTCAGATTCTCTCCCCAAGAAAATGTGGGAATAAATAGCAAAAATTGTGTATTCTACAACACAATTTCATTATATATTGAATTGTGTTAGTTTTTAAAGCATAGTGAATGATGACCTTTCAATGCACCTGGGTACAACAATCTTTTAGGGGCTCTTCAATGAATCCTTCGCTATCAGCCTCCAACAGTCTCTCACCTCTCCATAGCCCCTCTATCACATGTATTACATTTGTATTACAGCACCTCTCATGCAAGTGTATGGAACATTTTACGTCACAAACACATAGAGACAGTGAATCATACATGTGTAAATCAGTGTAAAGAAAATGTTACATAAGACAAATGGAACTACAAGGTGTAAGATTCACATGTCATCCATTCTAGTAGGCATGTTTTAAGAGTGCTTGGTCTGGGGAGACATAAGCTCAGGATTCAGAAAGGGGATTCACAGTTATTAGGGTTGACTTTACTCAGAATGTATTTCTATGCAAAACAAACCCTTTTAAGTAAAATTAGGATAATGAAAGACTGGGACAAAAAACATATAATTCTAAACTAGATTATGATTGTAATTTATGAACTGCACAGTAATAAAAGGATCTCTGTGACAAAAGGAGTAACCCACTGAGCTATCTATGCACACAAAATACTGTTCTGTGATCTACATAGTTGACGCTCTACGCAGCAGGCATATTAACCCTCAGCACTACCTTAGATGCGTCAAAACTGCTACTAGAGAAAACTCTGATCTCTCTTTAGCAGTGACATTAATCACCAGAGTTATCTTGGCACTGTTATTATTGCCTGAAACTGTTAATTAATCAAGGAACTGTGCAGTGCTTTTAAAACTACTGCTTTACTGCTGCAAAACTGGCCCCCAGTAACAAACACGACCCCCCACCCTTCCAACCCTCCAGGGAAACGCATGATGCCCGTTCTGGCCAAGCCGGCTTTGAGGAACAACCTGAGACACAAACTTCTATAGATTTGCAGTCATCTTGCTATTCTGTTAGCTTTCAATTGGTTGATAAGACTTTTAGGAACTAATCATTGCCATTGTTAGTGATTGCAAGAGTAAGCATATTTATTTTCAAAGAGGAGCAGCTATTTTTTGACCAATAGAAACACCTCTTGCATCCAGCCATGAACTTCTGCAAAGCATTCTGAGATGTCCAATTTATTACAAATGCACACTGGTTCTTTTTAGACAGCACAGTGAATCTGGGTGCTAGTAGAATATGTTGGGAATGTTGTTTTTACTAAATAATTTTGTTGGCTGGCAATTGAACATAGGCATGGAAGAAAAGGGACTCAGACTTGATGCACTGGGAAAACTGCATATTATAATTAGTTTTTCTGAATCGAACTCACAGTTTCACATTGGAAACATTCGTCAATTCCTTCTTAGCAGAATGGGCCAATTCTGAATGTAAGAATGGGTCAAGTCCACCTTGGAAGAATAGGTCAATTCCACCTTGGAAGAATAGGTCAATTCCACTTTGGAAGAATGGATCAATTCTACATCGGAAGAATGGGCCAATTCCTCCTTAGAAGAATGGGTCAGTTACGCATTGGAAGAATGGGACAATTCCACCATATAAGAATGGGTCAATTTCACGTGGGAAGATTTAGTCAGTTCCACATTCAATCAATCAATCAGGGGTTTTTAAAGTGCACTACTCACCCGTGAGGGTCTCAAGGCGCTGGGGGAGGGGGGTGCAGCTCCGGTTCCGTCGAAGAGCCAGGTCTTGAGGCTCCTTCTGAAGGTGTGGTGGGTGGGGGAGCATTTGATGTTCACTGGGAGCTCGTTCCAGGCTCTGGCTGCGATGTAGGAGAAAGCTCTACCTACTGCTCTGGTTCAGCGGATGTAGGGGGTCTCTGCGAGGACGAGGTCTGCGGAGCGAAGGTCTCTCTTGGGTACGTGGAAGGAGACTCTCTCGTTGAGGTATTTGGGTCGATGTTGTGGAGGTCACTCTCTTCTTGACGGGGAGCCAGTGGAGGGTGCGTAGGTGTTGGGTCATGTGTTCTTGCCATGGGGTTCCGGGGACAAGTCTGGCTGCAGCCTTCTGCATGGTCTGTAGCCTGTGTAGGAGGGTTCTGTTGATTCCGGCATAGAGGGTGTTGCCATAGTTCAATCTGATGGTTATGAGTGTGTGGGTGACGGTATTCCATTCTGGGGGTATCCATTTGAAGGTCTTGCGGAGGATCTGGAGGCAGTTGAAGCTGGTGGAGGTGATGGAATTGATCTGGCGGGTCATTGTGAGTGAGGAGTCGAGGATGCTGCCGAGGTTCCGTGCGTGGTCTGTAGGGGTGGGCGGACTCCCGAGGGTGGAGGGCCACCAGGTGTTGTCCCAGGCGGAGGTGGAGGATCTGAGGATGAGGACCTCGGTCTTCTCCGAGTTGAGTTTCAGGCAGCTGCTTTTCATCCAGGTGGCTACGTCTCTCATTCCTTCTTGGTAACAGAGTCTGGTGTCTTCGGGGTTCTTGGTGAGGGAGAGGATGAGCTGGGTGTTGTCGGCGTAAGATACTATGCTGAGCCTGTGTTTTCTGACGATGACGGCGAGGGGGACCATGTACATGTTGAAGAGCGTGGGGCTGAGCGATGATCCTTGGTGAACTCCGCAGTTGATCTGAGTGGGTTTGAAGAGGAAAGGAGGGAGTCTGATCCTCTGGGTTCTGCTGGAGAGAAAGGATCGGATCCAGGCGAGGGCAGTTCCTTATATCCCTGCTTCGTGTAGTCTGGCTTTGAGGGTGCGATGTGAGACGGTGTCAAAGGCTGCGGAGAGGTCAAGTAGGATGAGGGCTGCAGTGTGTCCTTGGTCTAGTAGCATGCGGAGGTCGGACTGGGAGGCATCTAGGATGGAGTTTTCTTCGATGGAGGCAGTCAGCTGGGTGTTTACCAGCCTCTCGGTGACTTTGGCAGTGAAGGGGAGGAGAGAGATGGGCCGGCAGGTTTACAGGTCTGTTAGGTCGGCCGTAGGCTTCTTGAGGAGAGGTTTGACGTCCGCCTGCTTCCAGTCGTCGGGTAAGATGCCGGATTCGAAAGAGGTGTTGATGATGCGTCCTAGTTCGGGTGCGATGATGGCGGCGGCCCCGTGGTAGATGTGCGGTGGGCAGGGGTCCGTGGGGACTCCTGAGTGGGTGTTCTTCATGGTCGCGGTAGTGTGCTCGATGGTGGCAGGATTCCAGATGGTGATGATCGGCTCTGTGTCGGTGGTGGTGTAGCGTGGGGTGGTGTCCTGTGTCTGTTCACTGAAGTTGTCGTAGAGGGCCTTGATTTTCAGATGGAAGTAGGAGCTGAGTTTGTTGCAGAGTTCCTGGGACGGTGTGATGTCCATGGCTTCGCTAGCGGGTTTGGTGAATTGTTGTATGACGCTGAAGAGTTCTTTTGCGTTGGTTGCGTTGGTGTGGATTTTGTTCCTGATGAAAGTACGCTTAGTTTTCCTTAAACGCTGGTGGTATTCCTTCAGGGTGTTCCGGTAGCTGTTCAGGTGTTTCGTGCTTACTGGTTTCGCCAGGTTTTCTCGAGGCGTCTGCAGGAGCGTCTGGCTGCTTGTAGATTGGTGGTGAACCAAGCTGCTTTCAGGGGACGTTGTTTGCCGGGGTGGTGGAGGGGTGCGAGCTTGTCGGCGCAGCTGGAGATCCAGCGGTGAAGTTCTTTGGCTGTGGAGTTGGTGTCGGTCGTGGCGCTGGGTGGATTTGGATTTGGATGTGGATTTATAGAGCGCATAGCTACCCTTGGGCATCCCAGCGCTAAGAGGACCTAGTTTATTCCAAGTGGGGTCGGTGCAGGAAAATGTTTAGGGAAAGAGACAGGTTTTTAATTTTTTTCGGAAAGATAGTAAGTTCTGCTCACTCCTCATGGGTAGTGGGAGGGAGTTCCATAGCTTAGGCGCGTTATAGGCGAACCTGCGGCCGCCCGATCTTGCCGTGTTTATTCTCGGGATGGATGCCTGTGCAAGTGAATCAGATCTTAGGTGACGGCTAGCTTTGTGAAGTTTCATCAGGGATCTGAGTATTGGGGGGCCTTTATCTTGCAGGATTTTGTGCGCTATGCAGAGCGTTTTGAACGTAATGCGCTCTTTTACTGGGAGCCAATTTAGGCTCTTGAGGGCAGATTTCGCCGAGTTCCGTGCTTTGGTTCCCGTGAGGACTCTAGCTGCGGCGTTTTGGGCCACCTGGAGTTTTTGAATGACTGATGCAGGGGCTCCCAAGTATAGGATGTTACCATAATCAAGTCTTGAGTTGACCAGTCCCTGCATCAGTAACTTCCTGGAATGGAAAGGGATCAGGTGGAGGATCTTACGGGCCATACGGATTAGGCCGAAGCAGGTCCCTGATGTTTTCCTGGCCTGGGTTTTGAAATTAAGGTCCTGGTCAAGCCAGATACCTAGACTTTTGACTTCTGTTTTGGGAGTAGGGTAGGTGCCCATGCAGGCTGGCCAGGAAAGGTTTACGGGTAATTTGTGTTGATTGCCCAGTAGGAGGATTTCGGATTTGTCGCCGTTGAGCTTGAGTCTAGAGTCCGACATCCATTGTGAGATCCCTTCTAGGCAACTGGCGAGGTTTCCTAAGCTAGAGTCAGAGTGGTTAATGGACACCACCAGCTGGGTGTCGTCAGCGTACATCACTGACTTGACACCGAAGGGAGTGATGATGTCTTCGAGGGGGGCCATATAGACATTAAAAAGTGTGGGGCTAAGGGAGGAGCCCTGAGGGACCCCACACTGCATAGGCAGGGGTTTAGACGTGGAAAAGCCGTCTGATACCTGAAATGATCTTCCCTCGAGGAAGGATTTAATCCATGCGAGGGCTGAGTCGGTGATTCCCAGGTCTAGGGTGGGTCTAGGAGGAGGCTGGAGTTGAGGTGCTCCTCTGTGATCTTGCTCCAGTTCCTTTGAGACGGGCGCAGGGGGGTTTCGGTCCGGTGGATGTGTTGAATGTGAAGTGTACGCAGTGGTGGTCCATCCAGGGGGGCTGTGAGGTGTGGCTGAAATGGATGTTGGTCCCTCCTGCGAAGATGGGGTCGAGGGTGTGTCCGACTCGGTGCATGGGGATGGTGATGAGCTGCTTCAGTTCGAGGTTAGAGAGGTTGTGAAGGAGGGTGATGGAGTCTGGGTTGCTGCGGTTATTGAGGTGGAAATTGAGGTCTCCGAGTAGAATGTAGTCTGTGGAAGCAATGGTGTGGGATATGACGAGGTTGGTGATGGAGGTTGCGGACTTGGTGTGTGGTCCGGGGGGTCTGTAGGCGAGGGTGCCTCGTAGCGTGGTCCTAGGGTTGATCTGGATCTGGAAGTGGAGGTCTTCGGTGTTGGAGTGGGGGTCGCTCGTGTTGGAGGTGGAGAGACGAAGGGAGGTCTTATGGGCGATGGCGAGTCCTCCTCCTGGGCGGTGGGGGCGGTCCCTTCTCTGGATCTTGTATCCATCAGGGATGGCAGTGGTGATGTCGGGCCGGAGGTGGCGTTGGTCCAGGTTTCGTTGTGGAAGGCGACATTGGGCGAGAGGGTGTTGAGCAGGTCCCAGATCTCTGTGGCGTGTCTGTGTAGGGAGCGCACATTGAGGAGGATGCAAGTCAGGGCTCCGGTGGTGCGGGCGTCCGGCGGTCTTGGGGGCGTAGTCGATGGTGAAGGATTGTCAGCAGCGTCTCCAGAAAAACTGTCCTTGGGTGGTGTTCGGTGTGGCTCTGTGGCAGCCGTTGAGTCTTCTGGGGTTGAGTGCATGTAGGGTGGCGGAGATGTATCGGCGGGGTTCCGGAGATCCAGGGTTCCTGGCACTGGCCATGGTTGGGTCGCTGACGGGCACAGTGGCCTCCATTAAGAAGGGGAGGGGGGCAGGACTCGAGGTGGGGAGGCGGGAGCGGGGGCTGTGAGGGGGGAGGGGCCGCAGGGGCAGCAGCAGCAGGAAGGCGGGAATACGGGAAAAAAATAAAATAAAGCGAGCAGGAATGCAAAGGAATAAACAAAATTACCCAAGAGAATGAAAACCCCAAAACTAGACCGGGACAGTGAGAATTGGAAACAGAGAGCAGGGGGCGAGGAGGACACCAGGCAGAGCTGGGGCCTGGGTCGCCTGTGTGTCTGCGGCGGGCTGCCGGCGCGAACCCAGGTGTAGGGGGGTTCTGACGAAGCGGCAAACGTGCAGATCTGCTGGGGAGTGGGTCAATTTCAATTTAGAAGAATGAGTCAATTCCTCATTTGAAGAATAGGTCAGTTCCACTTTGGAAGAAATAATCAATTCTGTCTAACAAGAAAAACCTCTTTTAGATTATGCACTTGTTATACTTATGAGATAAATTATGTTTGGTGGAGAAAGGTGTTTCTTAGTATGTTGTAATCAACTATTATGGCTGCTGCTTTGCTGTGCCAACTTTAGTTAGTAAATAGTTTTTTAAATCCTACAGGTAATGTTTGATTGTCTTTCTCCAGAATGATGCTGAAATATATTACAATGTTGCTGTAATTGGTGAAAACACCCAATTCATTGTTGGGCAGTATTTTCAATAATATTTTGGGATATAATTTTGCAAATAAATATATCCCAAATGCAAAAGAATCATTTCTTATTCATAGCATTTGAATAGTGCAGTATATAGATGCTTTTTTAAGCACAGAGGCCTGGTGAGTTAAAACAGGTTTCTGCTCTCACTTACATTTTTTAAAGTTTCCTTTCATATTTAACAAGTTTGGTAAAGCATTCCGAAGATGAGCACCAAGAGTACTGATACACATTTGTCCCATGGCGAATAATCTGTGGGGAGGAGGAGAACTTAGGGCCTTATTTAGAATTTGGCCGGTGACCTACTCCATCAGATCCGGATCTTCTGCTGCCTGAGATAAGGGCAACTGTTCCCTGACACCACGATGTTAACACACAGTGGAATATGTGATAATCAAGTGTCTCTTGAGAACCAGTCACCTTCTCTGGAGAAAAAAGGCAAAGGCGTAATAAAACCTCCTTGCTAGATTT
This sequence comes from Triturus cristatus, assembly GCF_964204655.1. Taxonomy (NCBI): domain Eukaryota; kingdom Metazoa; phylum Chordata; class Amphibia; order Caudata; family Salamandridae; genus Triturus; species Triturus cristatus. Next base: position 278,343,072 of record NC_140589.1, on the reverse strand, counting down.
TGACTTCAAAGGAATCAGGAACCCAATAATGCAATTCTTCTGGAGCGAATAATCAGTATCAGGAAGAGGACGGAGTGAAGAAACAACCAAAGGAACAAAGCATTGTTGAGATGCACCCTCCCCCAGACAGAAGTCCTTTTATAGCAAAATAACAGGAAAAAGAAATTACACCAAACATCATATCACAGGAACCCTAATGGATTAGGAAAATCAGGAAGAAAGGTAGATGATGGAAAATAAAATAGAAAGAAAACCTGAACTGAACTAGCTGTGGAGAAGCTTTATTAGACAGTTGCAAACTCTCAGACAGATGGTTGCCATTTTGGAGCTGGAGGAGTGAGGAGAAGCAACCACTAGCATGAGAGAGGGCATCCTAAGATGAGTGAGGGTCACAGCCCACAGTTGCTGGCTTGTTGCAGCATTTTATGTCACGCGGGAACTATGGAACCACGCAAGGTACTATGGACCTTGAACATCCAGATGGTTGAGACGCCACGGCTGCAACAACCCGCTATATTACAAGTGCATTAGAGCCTTTGTCCCTTACAATATTGTAGACAGGATCTGTCACATTTCGACAGAGTATCCCATCCACAAATCTATAAGTAATACCTCAATTCCTATCACATGAATTATGGTTTCTCAATCAGGTTTGGTCCCATGAAGGCACTTAAGGGTATTGAAATAAGTTCTAGATATCGATAAAAGCCAGTGAACCTTTTTCTAACTAGGGGGTTGGTATTGAAATGTCTCCTGCATTGTATATGGATGGATCTGTACCTCTTCCCTGAGTGACAGACTGCATGTGCCTCTGCTATCCTGACTTTTATTTTTGGCTCTGGCATCATGATAATCTAGAATGTGTACAGAGGCCTAGACCTGTTCCTGACAATGCGAGGTGCAGGACCTGTCCTATCACTTGGAGGGGAATACCAACCATACCCTCAGAGTTTAGCAGGTAAAGCATTGGTGGCAGCATAGTGTGTTTTGTGATCTCATTTAGTTGACCAGAACCTTTTATCTGTGTAAGTGGGAGTGTGGCCCCTCTCATATAAAGTTCTGAAGTTATATGAAAATTCAGAACCTTGTGCTCAAACCATGTGTGTATGCCATGTGCATGTGAAGTATACATGCGGTACATGTGTAGTAGTAGGACTGTGTGCTTATATCAATGGGATCCATTTTGGATGCCCCTGATGTACCATAGCACAAGATGGAAGATGAGGACAACTTCTCCAGACACTGAAGTGAGAAGACTGTAGACAGGGCTCAATTTATAAATTGCATGAAGACTATGTTAGTGAGGGGCTGCTGATTAGTTCTTCCTGAGCACCTAAATTTGGTTGTTGACTGGGTGCAGTTTTTGTTGTTAAAGATGAGTACGTTTCAAGGTCAGACCTTCCCTTTAGTCTGTCCTTTTATACTGCTCCAGAAAGTCTGATCACAGCTAGGTACAGAAAACTGAAACTTCATTGTGCCCATGTAGTGGGAGCTCAAGTTTGGAGACAGCCCCAGTATTACCTGCTGTGAGAAACATCGCTTTTACACAATGTTTTTTCCCCGAAAACAGCCTGAGAAGGACGCTTGAAAGAGAATCACCCCTATATGTTCTAAATGTGAGTCAATGGATCCACATCCCCTGTATATAAATGTGCATAAAAGTGGGACCCAAAGCACCCACTTTTTTCAGTTCCAAGTTCTTTACGACCATGGAAAGGAGTGCTTCACAGAGTTCTCAAAGAACTGCCTTGTGACCTGGGCTGGTGTCTGCCTGAAAACCAGTCTTTCACAGGTGAGGGGTCAATAAATGAGGTCTGCACTTTCTGAGGGTTTGCTTAGTGCTGTCTACCTATTGAGAGCGGGGTGGAGTCTGCCTGGCTGTGAAGTAGGGTAGACTTTCCATGAGGAAACGCCCAGCATGTTCTAGGACTGAGGATCACCTGGAGTCTCTCCACAGTTCCTGGTGAGAACTTCAAGAGTCTATGTATTTCCGCACAATGGCCTGAGGCAGGCTGCATCTACCTTCCCATTTGCTTCGACCTTTTGATGTGTGTTGATCCAGCTCGAAGCTGCATTTACCTTGTTGTGTGCATCAGCCCAGGACAGGGCTTCAGCTGTCAGATTGCATGCATACTGTCCTGGGATGGGCTGCAATTGCCCCGATGTGCGCATTGGTCCCAGGTCAGTGTTGCAACTGGAGTGCATCCATGTTAGAATCGGGCTACGACTACTAGAGTGGTGCCAGGGTATGCAGAGTGATTCCAAACCATCCAGGGGGACTGCACAGAGAAGACTCGAGCCTTGCATTAACTCACTTGCCTGCTACCGCTGAACCTGCACTCAATAACCATGGGCCTCTGCCTGTGGTGGGACTGAGCCACTGAGCTCACATTGAAAGAAACGCAAAGGACCAAAAACGGAATCCCTAACAACTATAACTCCTCAAGTAGAACTTTTAGTAAACTTTGCTTAATTTTACATTTGATTTTTAGGGAAGCGTAACTACACTTGAGCCTTAAGCATACATCTACCAACTATGGTCACCCGGGTGGGGGAGAGCACAAATAGAGACCTAGGGAGTATAATACCCTCAAGAGAATCATTAACAGAGGTACCTATTATAAATTACAATGAAACGAGATGTTGAGAATGTGGCAATTTATTCTCAGAAGGAACTACAGCCTCCAAGCTACATCAGCTGTTCAATCAGTGGCTCACACAAAACCCCTAACTCAACACTCTTACTGTCAAAAGAATGCTGGTAAGTACCATAACGGGGAGGAGGGCAGGGGGAGCTTGGAAAGAAAATAGGGGTGACAGGGGAAGGAAATTAGAAAACAATTAACACTATGATAGGTATTATTTATAATATAAAACAGTACCACCCTGTATGCAGGATTGAATTGTGTAGTATTGAGTACTGGTGTGTTTTTCAAAAAACAACCACTGGGCTGAATATTAACATCATTGTGTCTGTTGGTTGATTGTTGATTTCTGAGCTCATGGCCCCCCACACTATCTCCCTGAGAAGCATATGACTGCTGGCCCGCCCTTCCTTGAGACTCACGTGCATAAAGAAGGGTGTACTTGGCTCAGTGTGCAGAGCTATAGAAAGACGGGCATCAGGACACCAGTGGTGACCGACCTTACCCACCACTGTTGCAGTGCAGTGGTCCCTGTCTTGCCTGTGGTGCCCCTGAACGGAGTCTGACGCTGCATAACAGAGTTAGACCGGCACTGAATGATGATGGCTCTATGGGTATGTTGCCACCAACTGTAATCACAAAAGCATTACAGTATTATAACTTGGGGTGCGCATTTTGCACCGAAGGGATTAAAGCTGTGCAAATGGGAAAAGAAAGTGCACAATACTAAAACATCTTGAAATATAATGTGCAAGTCAAATGTCCTTAGAATAAGCAACTGGTTAGCAGTTTACTTTCCTTAAGCATACAGATAATGCATCTTAAGTAAATGCAGGCTGTGCTTTAGATATCGCAATAAAGAGTTATACGGTGGATAAGAACGATAAGGCTATGCCCGAAAATACATTGGTGGATATAGGCTGGCATCCAGTTATTTTCAGACAGTTTAAGCTGTACAAACATGTGTTTTGTTGATTTTCTTTTCACCCTGAAGGAGCATATATAGCTTCATTAGGATAAACCATAGCCAGCTGAAAATTAACAGTCCAGATAAAAACAAATGGAAATAACAGTTCTAAGTAATTAGATTTAAATGTAAGTACATAGTTCAATAACATAAACACAGATATGCTATTCCTTCATCTATAGAAATATGAGGGAACAGCTGCAAACCTCCATGCCTTCCACCCACAGAAAACTGCAATCTTATGTCAGTTTTAACGCTTTCATGCATTCGCCCAATGAGCTCCCTCCCAAATGTGATCAAGTCTTCTCTTCCTTCTTTACCATCCAAACATGAGGGAAGGAGAAGGGAGGAAGGAGGCTTGCTTGGTATTCCACACTGGAGGTGCATAGAGCAGAAAAGGCACAAGCTCCATTGTTAGTGTTATTAGATTGGATGATTGCTCTCCCTCCATAAAGCTTTGCAAATCTCACACCTTTGGTTGCCATAGTTGATTTTGATTCCCTGTTCAGCAAATGCTCTGACCAAGATAGTTTAGAGTCCATGGTTACTCCAAGATATACATAGTTGTTGACGTATTCTAAAGTTCTATTGCCTAATTGCTGTGCTGATGGTTTAGTCTTCTTGCCAAATGTCAGTACTTTAGTTTTAGAACAGTTGTCGTATAGTGTGTTTCTTGGTTATAATCATTGAGCTTTGATTGCTGGTGTTTCAAGCCCTTTGGAGATAACAAAAAGATCACCAATTTGTCAGTATGAGCCAGATGGGATATAGCTTGGAGACTGGGAACTGTCTCTGGCTATTTCAGTTAGCTTTTATTGCATCGTAAACGTGGTACTCTTGATCATCAAATTATGCTTCATATAGGTCGGGTTATTAGAATGGCCCTTAGCTCCTTCCTATAAATACCATTTTATGTTGCTTGTTAGGGTATTAGTTCTAAAACATGAATGATGGTTAGTTCTGCAATTCTCTCAAGAAGTCAGATTTATTATTACAATTTTGAAAATGCCTCTTTTAGAAAGTTGGCCTTTTCCTGCCATAGCAAACACAATAAGATTATGGAAGGAGTGCTGAAAAATTTCAGACACCCACCCCAAGTCACAGATTTGGGTTGAATCCATAATTGTACATCTGCTCACTAAGCCATCCCAGTTTGGACCCAGCCATATGCAATTCAGTCTTGACTCTGCTCCTCATGGGAACAGTCCAGCCTGAACTGCCAGGTCGGGTCCTTCCTGGACCGGAAACAAGCATTCTGGGACTGGTTTCAGGGTATCACCCCTCATAAGCCAGGCTAACTTGAATGCAGTGACAAAGTGAGCGAGGGACCCACGTCTGGGCATACCCTGGCCACTTAGGGCAAACATAGCAAGCACAATAAGAAGATGAACGGAGTGCTGAAACTTTTCAGTCACTCACCCCCAGTCACAGATCTGGGTTGAATCCATCATCTTTCTTCTGCTCATTAAGTCCCCTCTGTTTGGACCCAGCCATATGCAAACCAGTCTTGACCCTGCTCCTCATGGGACCAATCCAGCCTGAACTGCCAGGTCAGGTCCTCCCTGGACCAAAAATAAGCATCCTGGGACTGGTTTTGGGGCATTACCCCTCATCAGCCAGGCTAGCTTGAATCCAGTGGCAAATTGAGCAAGGGACCCACATCTGGGCATACCCTGGCCACTTAGGGCAAACATAGCAAACACAATAAGATGATGGAGGGATCAAAAGCCCATTTGCAATACAAAGAAAAGTTGTGTCTCGTATCCAGAACACAATCCTTTTGCACTCCAGGAAATGCTTGTCAAATAACAATTGATTACAGGCGATGCATTTTGACCTTTCGGTCTTTATCACAGCCTGGCTTATTTGACAACCATTTCATGGAATGCGAGCGGTTTGTGCTTTGGATACAAGACACAACATATATATATATTCTCTGCCGCTCTTTCGCTGTTTTTTTCACATTATTTCACGTCACTTGGCAAGACCACTTCTTGAACAAGCACTTATGTGCACACGTTTGTTTGGGTTACACCCACATGTTTTGGAAATAGTGCTGATATAACTGATATAACTATTGATTTATATCTAATCTTCTAAATACAGATCACTGTATATATTTCATTCATACCCTGAGTGTCTCGCTTTTTTCTGTGCAACTGTAATTTGCATGTTTTACTTTGTAAATCTGCTTGTTCAAATGTAAGCTGTTGAAACATTATTAATTGCTATAATTGATCTACCCAGACCTCAACTGAGTTTATGGGTCTTCTCCTGTGGCCCTTTTTGGTGTTTCTTGTTGAGCATGGAAAGTTTTGTTATGATCCCTCAAGCAGGGGCTGAGAAAAAAGGGGCTCAAAAAAAGCTGTGTTTCCCATGATGATTCCCAAAGGACTTATCAACACGCCTACAGCTCGAACTGCTGGACGAAATTATACCAAATTTGGCAGAAAGGTAGATTTGGTTGGAGAGATTCCATTTGTCTTATTTGGTGTAACTCTGTTTTGTAGTTTTTGAGATATTTTAGAAAATAGAGTTAGTGATCTCTGTGGCTGCAACTACTTCGAGAAAAATAAGCTTGTGCAAGAAAAATGCGGATCTCTAACTGGCTGCCAACACTTCAACCAGGAAGTGCTGGCAGCCATCTTGGGACTCAGCTTCAGCATATGCCCAAAGAAAAATGTAGACAAAAAGAAAAGGGGACAGGGTTGGAATACCCTGACCCCATGAAGTTAGTCCTGGGGTAATTTATCAAAAATAAAGCGGGACTGCCACCTCTCTGGGGCTGAAATACATCTGCTGTCTTTGCCTCTAGGGTTCCCGGTCCCAATGTTGCTGTACGCTCGCCCGTTTCTCGGGTTGGGGGCGCGCGGTCTGTACAGTATTTGTCCAGGGGTTCTGGGTCCATAGAGTGGCTCATATCCTTGTGTGTTTCGGTACTTTTTTTCTGGCCGTGTTGTTTGTTGTGTCTTGCGCACACGCATGCGCGCTCCGGTCTCTCTCACGCTGCGACACTGGTTCGTGCTTTCCGACAATGTGCGTGTGTTGTTTGGCTGACCTCTTCGGCTGCCTGTCGCTTTCCGACTCTGCCGTCTCGTTGTGCTGTGCCACGGAACCTGCGTCCTCTGGGTGTGTGTTCCTCTGTTCATTTGCGTCTTTGCATTACTGGCGGGGTTTCAGGCACCTGTTGCTGGGGTGTTTGCCTGGCTGCTTTCGTTGGCTGATTTCCCCCATTTTGAACTGTTGTGGTCGGTCCTGGCTGATTGCATGTTGCATGTTGGTGCTTTCTGTTTGTTGGGCTTCTGAGACTCATGCTGGCCTACTGGTTCAGCCCTTAGACTCTTCCTCTGCGGATTGGGTGTTCAATCCCTGGTCTTTCAATGTCTGTCTGCTCAGTCTTACGCGTAGGCAATGGTATTTCCTTCACTAAGGTTGGGTAATGTTTTAAACGTTCTGCCTTTGTTGCAGTTGGTTTTGGGTGTGCATGTTATGCACTCTTGGTTACGGGTTGGACCTCTCAGCGGGTCCATTCGGCCTTTCATCCTCCTGGGGCCGTTTTCGTGAGTGTCTTTGAGTTGGGTTACATTGACTTTCCCATGGCGTCTGTTATTCAGCGCCTAGTCTCCTGCGGGCACTCACGGTTCCCTCGGGTGGTGCTCCTCTCGTGTGCCATGGGCTGTGGCTCATTGGTTAGTCATCTGCCTGTGTGGGACATGTGCCTCAACGGACAAGGGTTCGACTCATGCTGATGCTGTCGCTTTGTCTTTGGATGGCAATTTTCAAACTCTGCTTTCTGGGGTTTGCGGAGGCTGTTGGCTTCTGCGTTTCTGTTGGGGCGGGCTGCTGTTGGCGCCTGTCCTTTCCCGTGGCTCATACGGACTGGGTGGTTGCCATCTTTCCTTGTCGGTGTATTTCACATTCTCCATGTCCCTCCTGGGGCTTGGGACCCTGTGTTGGGCGGAGGCGCAGTGTGTTTTTTTGTTTTTCTCTGCCCTCCTCGTCTTCTGCTTCTGTTGCGGCAGGGGTGTGGCTCTCCGCTGTGAAGTTGGTTTTGGCCTCCGGTGCTTCCGTCTCGCGGTATGGCCGAGTGTGTTTTTTCGGCATTTTGTGGGGCCCTGGTTGTGCCTTCCCTTCCCCGGGTGTCGCTGTGGCCTAGTGGTTGGAGCTTCTTGCTCCTCGAGGTTTTGTGTTTACCTCTTTTTCTAGTATCCCCTTCACGGGGTTGTAGGGGATTCTGATTGTGGAGGTTGTTGTTCACCCATTGTTGACTGGATTATAGTTGGTTGATCGGGTGAGGTGGTTGGGTGTCCCCTTCCTTCCTCTCTGTGGCTCCGGTGTCTTTTTGCACGGAGGGGTGGCTTGCTGCCACGGTTTTGGGGCGCTGCGCCTTGGTGTTTGGTGTGTCTTCCTGCTTCCTGTGCTTGGCTTCTACGGCCCTTTGGCCGGACTGCCCTGGGACCTTCTGTTCTCGTCTGTTGTCGGTAGTTGACCACGTATTGGAAATGTTGGCACCTTGAGGGGTATCCTCCTGGGACTGCCCAGTGTTGTGGGCTGGGTCTCCGGGGGCCCTGTGTCTTGTGTGGGTTATGGCTCCGCGTCTTCGGATGCTTCCCTTTTGGCCCAGTGGTCTTTCTGTTCTGGGTTCCCCTTCCCGGGTTTTGGCGGCCTTTGCCATCCTTTGGGGCGTGCATGGGTTCCCGGTCGGTGCTGGGTCGGTTGGTCTGCTTTTTGTCGTCCGATCCTTGGCTTCTCTGAGCTTTGCCCCGGCCCTGCCTCTTTGAGGACGTGGTGTGGCGCCGCGGCCTGGGCGGCTGACTCCGGATTCTTGGGATCACGGTTCATTCCCCGGCCCTGGCGGCGGTTTTGCCCTGCTCCATGTGTCTCTGGGCTGGTACTGGCTTTATCTTCCCGACGATGTCTGGCGACTTGGGGCCCTTACGGGTCCCGGGGGGTTTGCGGGGTTTGCCCCTGTTGTTTTTTTGGCGCGAGGGTGCTGTCCTTCCCTGGGTCGCTTTTCTTCTGGTTTGTGTCCCCAGTGTTGGCTCTTCGGCCTTTTCACCCGGGCTCCTGGCTTTACGCTTTCCTGGGGTTCTGGGATTGTTTTGCCTGGCCAGGGCATTTGTCCTGTTGGTGGTGCTCGCCTGAGTGCTTCTCCGTTGGCGTCTGCTGCTGCGGTGGGTGGCCTTGGGGGCTGTTGCTCGGTGGTCCGTGTTTTGCCTCTGTGTGCACGGGGTTTTGACCTGCCCCTGCTTCTTGCTTCCCCATGGTGGTCCAGCGGTGCTTTTGGGTGTCCGTGGGGTGTTGTGGCTCCCGGTTCTCCTCTTCCAGGTGGGGCCCTGCGCTTCCGGTTCCGTCTTGTGGGATGTGGGCTTTGTGTCCTTTTCTTCTTTCTCCCTGGTTTTGCGGTCCTGGGCCTGCTGGCTCGGGTGGCTCCCTGGGAGCATTGTCTTGGCTCAGGCTCGTGCGCCTAGCACTTCTGTCCATCTCGCCTTGGGTGTGTTTCTGCCTGTGGCTGTTCCTCCCGGTGCGCTCCTGGTCCTGTCGGGTCTTCTTTCTTCGGCTGGGCCAGGTCTGGTTGTTGCCCGCCTGGGTGCTGGCTTCGGTTCCGTCTTGTGGGACATTGCTGGGTTGCTTGGTCCCTGTGCGGGGGGTCTCGCTTCTCCTTGCTGCTTTCCTTTCCCTGCCAGGCTCTCTGTGCTTTCTTCTGCCTGGTGGCCTCTGGTGCTTGTTCGCTTCCTTTCTGGTGGCTTGGCCTTGGGCCTGGTTCCTTCTGCTCTTTTGAGCTCTGTGGGCGGCCTTGTGGGCCTTCCCCTTTTCCCTATTGGGCGGTTGGGTTCCCTTGGTGGCCTGGTGCCTCCCTGGGTTTTCTCCTTGGTGTTGCGCACCCCTCTGGGGGGTCCTTTTTGCGCCTGGGGTCCGTGTCCCGCCTGTTTGTGTCCTTGCGGGTGGGGTTGTGGTGGCCCTTGTTTTTTTTGGGCGTCCTTTGCACCCCTATCCTTTCTTGTGGCTCCTGCCGGTCTGTTTGTGTCCGTCTGGTTCCGCTGCCCGGTTCCTCTGGTGGTTTGGCTCTCCTGCGGTTGGTGGTCCACCGTGCGGTGTGGCTGTGTTTTCTGTCGGGCTGCGTTTCTTTTTCTGCTGTGGCTTTTTGTTTGGTCGCTGTGGTGGGGATGCCCTCAGTTCCTCTGTCTGGGCTTCTGCTCCCCTCTCGTTTTTGACTGTCCTTTGGGCGGTCTTGGTGTTGTTGGACCTGCTTGCTGTTCTGGGGCCTGTTTGCGGTTGCTTTTGGCTCCGTGCGGTCTGGTTCCGTACCTTCTCTGTCCTCCTTTGGCTTTTGGTTCGGGCAGATTTTCTGGCGACTCTTCGTGTCTCGAAGGTCCGGGTTTTTGGCCCTTCCGGTGTCTTTCTGTCCCGGGCTGGTTCTTCCTGCTCGTGGTTGCCTCTCCCTTGGGTGGTCCTTCCACTCGTCTGGTCTGTTGGGTTTGCCCTCTTACGTGGGCATCCCATTCTGGTCCGTTGGTTTCTTGTGAGTTTCCATGAAGCCGCTTGGCTTTGGTATGTGCTCACTTTGTTAGTCATGTGGCGAGGAAGACTAACGAGGAGGTAATGCCCCGATTACTTACCGGTAATCTTCATTACTCCGAGTATAGTCTTCCACGCCACATGAGTTCCCATCCCTCCCTCCCTGTCTGGCTGCCGGCTTCATGTTTCTACTTGGTAGTTTCAGGCTGATGGGTTGGGCCGGCCCGCCTCTTATAGAGGTCATGGGTGTTTTGGGTCGGCCATATTAGGAAGGGATGGGAGGCATGGGAGGCTGACTTGTTTGCTTTGGAGGGTTCTGGTGTGGAGCTGAAGCTCACTTTGTTAGTCATGTGGCGAGGAAGACTATACTCGGAGTAATGAAGATTACCGGTAAGTAATCGGGGCATTAACTCACTTGCCTGCTACCGCTGAACCTGCAAAACACCTCAAGTAGAACTTTTAGTAAACTTTGCTTAATTTTACATTTGATTTTTAGGGAAGCGTAACTACACACGAGCCTTAAGCATCCATCTACCAACTATGATCACCCGGGTGGGAGAGAGCACAAATATAGACCTAGGGAGTATAACACCCTCAAGAGAATCATTAACAGAGGTACCTATTATAAATAACAATGAAACGAGATGTTGAGAATGTGACAATTTATTCTCAGAAGAAACGAGCTACATCATCTGTTCAATCAGTGGCTCACACAAAACCCCTAACTCAACATTCTTACTGTCAAAAGAATGCTGGTAAGTACCATAACGGGGAGAAGGGCAGGGGGAGCTGGGAAAGAAAATAGGGGTGACAGGGGAAGGAAAATTAGTTATTATTTATAATATAAAACAGTACCGCCCTGTATGCAGGATTGAATTGTGTTGTATTGAGTACTGGTGTGTTTTTCAAAAAACAACCACTGGGCTGAATATTAACATCATTGTGTCTGTTGGTTGATTGTTGATTTCTGAGCTCATGACCCCCCACACTATCTCCCTGAGAAGCATATGACTGCTAGCCCGCCCTTCCTTGAGAGTCACGTGCATAAAGAAGGGTGTACTTGGCTCAGTGTGCAGAGCTATAGAAAGACAGGCATCAGGACACAGTGGTGACCGACCTTAGCCACCACTGTTGCAGTGCAGTAGTCCCTGTCTTGCCTATGGTGCCCCTGAACGGAGTCTGACGCTGCATAACAGAGTTAGACCGGCACTGAATGATGATGGCTCTATGGGTATGTTGCCACCAACTTTAATCACAAAAGCATCACAGTATGGGGTACATACGCATTTTGCTCCGAAGGGATTAAAGCTGTGCAAATGGGAAAAGAAAGTGCACAATACTAAAACATCTTGAAATATAATGTGCAAGTCAAATGTCCTTAGAATAAGCAACTGGTTAGCAATTTACTTTCCTTAAGCAAACAGATAATGCATCTTAAGTAAATGCAGGCTGTGCTTTAGATATCGCAATAAAGAGTTATACGGTGGATAAGAACGATAAGGCTATGCCCGAAAATACATTGGTGGATATAGGCTGGCATCCAGTTATTTTTAGACAGTTTAAGCTGTACAAACATGTGTTTTGTTGATTTTCTTTTCACCCTGAAGGAGCATATATAGCTTCATTATGATAAACCATAGCCAGCTGAAAATTAACAGTTCAGATAAAAACAAATGGAAATAACAGTTCTAAGTAATTAGATTTAAATGTAAGTACATAGTTCAATAACATAAACACAGATATGCTATTCCTTCATCTATAGAAATATGAGGGAACAGCTGCAAACCTCCATGCCTTCCACCCACAGAAAACTGCAATCTTATGTCAGTTTTAACGCTTTCATGCATTCGCCCAATGAGCTCCCTCCCAAATGTGATCAAACCTTCTCTTCCTTCTTTACCATCCAAACATGAGGGAAGGAGAAGGGAGGAAGGAGGCTTGCTTGGTATTCCACACTGGAGGTGCATAGAGCAGAAAAGGCACAAGCTCCATTGTTAGTGTTATTAGATTGGATGATTGCTCTCCCTCCATAAAGCTTTGCAAATCTCACACCTTTGGTTGCCATAGTTGATTTTGATTCCCTGTTCAGCAAATGCTCTGACCAAGATAGTTTAGAGTCCATGGTTACTCCAAGATATACATAGTTGTTGACGTATTCTAAAGTTCTATTGCCTAATTGCTGTGCTGATGGTTTAGTCTTCTTGCCAAATGTCAGTACTTTAGTTTTAGAACAGTTGTCGTATAGTGTGTTTCTTGGTTATAATCATTGAGCTTTGATTGCTGGTGTTTCAAGCCCTTTGGAGATAACAAAAAGATCACCAATTTGTCAGTATGAGCCAGATGGGATATAGCTTGGGAGACTGGGGACTGTCTCTGGCTATTTCAGTTAGCTTTTATTGCATCGTAAACGTGGTACTCTTGATCATCAAATTATGCTTCATATAGGTCGGGTTATTAGAATGGCACTTAGCTCCTTCCTATAAATACCATTTTATGTTGCTTGTTAGGGTATTAATTCTAAAACATGAATGATGGTTAGTTCTGCAATTCTCTCAAGAAGTCAGATTTATTAGTACAATTTTGAAAATGCCTCTTTTAGAAAGTTGGCCTTTTCCTGCCATAGCAAACACAATAAGATTATGGAAGGAGTGCTGAAAAATTTCAGACACCCACCCCAAGTCACAGATTTGGGTTGAATCCATAATTGTTCATCTGCTCACTAAGCCATCCCAGTTTGGACCCAGCCATATGCAAATCAGTCTTGACTCTGCTCCTCATGGGAACAGTCCAGCCTGAACTGCCAGGTCGGGTTCTTCCTGGACCGGAAACAAGCATCCTGGGACTGGTTTCAGGGTATCACCCCTCATAAGCCAGGTTAACTTGAATGCAGTGACAAAGTGAGCGAGGGACCCACGTCTGGGCATACCCTGGCCACTTAGGGCAAACATAGCAAGCACAATAAGAAGATGAACGGAGTGCTGAAACTTTTCAGACACTCACCCCCAGTCACAGATCTGGGTTGAATCCATCATCTTTCTTCTGCTCATTAAGTCCCCTCTGTTTGGACCCAGCCATATGCAAACCAGTCTTGACCCTGCTCCTCATGGGACCAATCCAGCCTGAACTTCCAGGTCAGGTCCTCCCTGGACCAAAAATAAGCATCCTGGGACTGGTTTTGTGGCATTACCCCTCATCAGCCAGGCTAGCTTGAATCCAGTGGCAAATTGAGCAAGGGACCCACATCTGGGCATACCCTGGCCACTTAGGGCAAACATAGCAAACACAATAAGATGATGGAGGGATCAAAAGCCCATTTGCAATACAAAGAAAAGTTGTGTCTCGTATCCAGAACACAATCCTTTTGCACTCCAGGAAATGCTTGTCAAATAACAATTGATTACGGGCAATGCATTTTGACCTTTCGGTCTTTATCACAGCCTGGCTTATTTGACAACCATTTCATGGAATGCAAGCGGTTTGTGCTTTGGATACAAGACACAACATATATATATATTCTGTGCCGCTCTTTCGCTGTTTTTTCACATTATTTCACGTCACTTGGCAAGACCACTTCTTGAACAAGCACTTATGTGCACACGTTTGTTTGGGTTACACCCACATGTATTGGAAATAGTGCTGATATAACTGATATAACTATTGATGTATATCTAATCTTCTAAATACAGATCACTGTATATATTTCATACATACCCTGAGTGTCTCGCTTTTTTCTGTGCAACTGTAATTTGCATGTTTTACCTTGTAAATCTGCCTGTTCAAATGTAACCTGTTGAAACATTATTAATTGCTATAATTGATCTACCCAGACCTCAACTGAGTTTATGGGTCTTCTCCTGTGGTCCTTTTTGGTGTTTCTTGTTGAGCATGGAAAGTTTTGTTATGATCCCTCAAGCAGGGGCTGAGAAAAAAGGGGCTCAAAAAAAGGTGTGTTTCCCATGATGATTCCCAAAGGACTTATCAACACGCCTACAGCTCGAACTGCTGGACGGAATTATACCAAATTTGGCAGAAAGGTAGATTTGGTTGGAGAGATTCCATTTTTCTTATTTGGTGTAACTCTGTTTTGTAGTTTTTGAGATATTTAAGAAAATAGAGTTAGTGATCTCTGTGGCTGCAACTACTATGAGAAAAATAAGCTTGTGCAAGAAAAATGCGGATCTCTAACTGGCTGCCAACACTTCAACCAGGAAGTGCTGGCAGCCATCTTGGGACTCAGCTTCAGCATATGCCCAAAGAAAAATGTAGACAAAAAGAAGAAGGGACAGGGTTGGAATACCCTGACCCCATGAAGTTAGTCCTGGGGTAATTTATCAAAAATAAAGCGAGGCCACAGGGCACCCAACAGACCCGGGACTGCCACCTCTCTGGGGCTGATACATTACAGTAGGGGGTCCACCACAGACCACCAGCTCCGGGGACCACCACCTCCCCGGGGCTAACTTCTGTGATGGATGGGGGCCGTGTGGACCCCCTCATGGAGCCATGGATGGCTCTGCTACCTCCTGAGGTGCCCACCCTAGGTAGCTAGTTGTTTGCTTTAGCTTCACGGGAAGACAACAAGCAAAATTAAACATAACTCTGCTTTCTGCAAGCTGGAGCTGTCAAACAGCTCCGGCTTACAGAAAGTGGAGTTTTCATCTGTTTCTCTGCATGCACTATATGCAGGGGATAATGAGTAGGAAAAAGTTGGGGGATCCATGCAAGTCACACCTCCCTAGACTCCGCCAGGTGTGTAGTTTTCAGAACAGTGTGGGTTTGGTAGGTTTCCCTAGATGCCAGCGGGGCCCAAGACCAAAAACGCAGGTGACTGCCTCACAAAAACAAGTCTTTTTGTGATAAATAATTGAGATGTCTTCACAGCATGTTTTGGGCCATTTCCTGTCGCAGGGACTAGGCCTACCCACACAAGTGATGTACCATTTTTATCGGGAGACTGGGGGGAGTGGTGAGTGGGTGAAACGTTGTGGCCTCCCACAGATTTCAGGACTTTTTCCATCACAGAAATGTGAGGAAAATGTTTTCTTTTTCACAGTTTGAGGTTTGCAAGGGATTCTCGGTAACAGAACCTGGTGAGAGCCACACTAGTCAATCCATCCTGGATTTCCCTAGATGTCTAGTTAAAAAAAATATACAGGTGTGCTAGGTTTACCTAGGTGCCAAAATCCACAGCTAGACACATTTCCAAAAAAGGGTCTGTTTTCAGTACAAAAATGTGATGTGTCCATGTTGCGCTTTGGGCTGTTTCCTGTCGCAGGTACTAGGCCTACCCACACAAGTGAGGTACTATTTTTATCCGGAGACTTGGGAGAATACTGGGTGGGTGGACGTTTGTGGCTCCCCATAGATTCCTGACCTTTCCAACACAGAAATGTGAGGAAAATTTGTTTTATTTTGACTAAGTTTGAGGTTTGCAAGAGAGTCTGTGTAACAGAACCTGGTGTGAGCCACACAGGTAACCCCATCCTTAATTCCCCTGAGTATGTAGTTTTTAAAAATGTACAGGTTTGCTAGGTTTTCCTAGGTGCCAGCTGAGCTCGGGCCCAAAATCCACAGCTAGACTCATTTCCAAAAAAGGGTCTGTTTTCAGTGGAAAAATGTGAAGTGTCCATGTTGCGCTTTGGGCTGTTTCCTGTTGGGGGCACTAGGCCTACCCACACAAGTGAGGTACTATTTTAATCAGGGGACTTGGGGAAATACTGGGTGGGTTGACGTTTGTGGCTCCCCACAGATTCCTGAACTTTCCAACACAGAAATTGTAGGATTTTTTTTTTTTAACAAAGTTTGTGGTTTGCAAGGGATTCTGGGTAAAAGAACCTGGTGAGAGCCCAACAAGTACCCCCATCCTGGATTAGCCAGGATGTCAAGTTTTCCAAAATGTACAGGTTTGCTAGGTTTCGCTAGGTGCCGGCTGAGCTACGGTCTAAAATCCACAGCTAGGGACATAGCAAAAAAAGGGTCGAGTTTTCACGGGAAAAATTGTGGTGTGTCCACATTGTGTTTTGGGCTGTTTACTGTTGCGGGCACTAGGCCTACCTACACAATTAACGTACCATTTGTTTCGGGAGACTTGGGGGAATGCTGAATGGGTGGAAGTTTAAGGCTCCCCATAGATTCCAGAACTTTCCAATGCAGAAATCTGAGAAAGATGTAGTTTGAGGTTTGCAATGGATTCTGGGTGACACGTCACCCCATCCTGGATTCCCCTGTGTGTCTAGTTTACAGAAATGTACAGGTTTGCCAGGTTTATCTAGGTGCTGGTTGAGCTAGGGCCCAGAATCCAGAGCTAGGCACATTGTAAATAAAATGGTCAGTTTTCACTGGAAAAATGTGATGTGTCCACGTTGCATTTTCTGACGTTTCCTGTCATGGGTACTAGGCCTACCCACACAAGTGAGGTACCATTTTTGTCAGAAGACTTAAGGGAACACAGAATAGGAGAACAAGTGTTATTTCTAATGTACTTTTTATGCATTTCTGCCTTCCATATGTAAGACAGTGTGTAAAAAAGACGTCATTTAGAAAAATGCCCTCTAATTCACATACTAGTATGGGTACCCACAAATTCGGGAATGTGCAAATAACCACTGCTTATAAACTCTATATGTTGTTCCCATTTCAGAAATACATAGGTTTCCATGCTACCTATTTTTCACCCTTTATATTTTACCAAAATGAATTGCTGTATACCCAGTACACAATGAAAAACCCTTGCAAGGCACAGCTCAGTTATTGGCTCTGGGTACCTTGGTACCTACAAGTCCTATATATCATCGCAACCAGAAGGGTCTAGCGGACGTAACAGTATATTGTTTTAAAAAATGTGCCATACTTAGAAGAAGTTACAGGTGAAAACATAGGCACAAATGGCTTTTTTTTCAACTCAACTTCAATTTGTTTTGTTTCAACTGTTACTTTCTGTAAGAAAACCTTTACGTATCTAAACAAATGACCTATTGCTGAATTTAGAATTGTGTCTACTTTTCAGAAATACATGGTTTTCCGGAATCTATTATTGTTTACACACACATTTCTACCACTAACTGGAAGGAGGTTGAAAGCATAAAAAATAGGAAAAATAGGCTATGTCCCACTAAAAGGCCAATACTGTGTAGAAAATGTAGGTTTTCTGGCAAAAGTCTGCCTGTTCCTGAAAGCTGATAAGATGGTGATTGTTGCACCATAATCTTTTTGTTGATATCGTTTGCAGTAAAAAAAAAAAACGCTTTCTCCTGCAGCACTTTTTTTCCCTCCCCTCCACAAAACAAAATGTAGCTGTATTTTGGCTAATTTCTCGGTCTCCTCCAGGGTAATTCACAAACCCCGGGTACCTTTACGATTCCCAACAAGTTTTAAGAAAAGGACGCAAATTTGGCACGGATACCTTATGTAGACAAAACATTGCGGGGCCCTGAGCGCAAACTACTCCAAATAGCCAAAAATACCTTAGCATGGAGGGGAGGGAAGGCCTAGCAGCGAAGGGGTTAATCATTTGTCCCGGAACTGTAGAGTGGGTGTGTGGTCAAGTTGGTGTTACAAACTCTTTGCTGAGCTTCACTCTTCTATTTTCCTATGCACTAATTACCCTTTAGGAAAGGTGTAGGTAAGTCATAGGACAGGGTGGTATGTTCTTAGAGGGTTAGACATGTACTTTAAAGTCTCCCTCACTCACATGTGTAGTTTGAGACACCAAGGCATAGTTAAATATGCAGTCTTTCACACATAATGCAAATGATATATATATTTGGAAAAGCAGAGCTACTCACCTTGCCTGTAACAGAGAGACAGAGGCATGTAAATATTCAGTGACATACCCATACAGCACTTATTTATGGATCAGTAACAGAGGCAGTTGCATACACATTTATAAAACCCACCAGTCAGTAATAGAGGCAGTAAGTAATATGTACAGCCACTTATATAGACATAAAGACATTGTGACTTAGGGCCTGATTATGATGCCGGACGGACTCTCGTCTGACCGGCACTGTGGCAGAAGCAGGACTGCCCGACTAGAAGTTAGTGGTCCCGCTGCCCGTATTACAATGCAACCACCTTCACAGCGGTCGCAATGTGTATATTTTCTATTTCGGCATGTGCTGTGGGCTGCAGCACACGCCCCAATAGAAAACAAACACATTTAAAACATCCCTGCACTGTGTGGCAGGCACCATGCGTGGCCTGCCATATGGTGCAGGTATGTTTAAGCCCAATAGCTGAGGCCTAAAGTTAATTTCTGCCTGCCTTTTCATGGCGGGTGAACCCCCATGAGAGGGCAGGTGGAAAAAGACATTGTAATCCCTACGGCGGTGCCTGAGCAGGCATCGACCGTATTGTAGGGATTACTGACCCTGCGACGCACCGACGGGAGCGCGGCGGACGGTCCTTCTTGCAGATGCCTCTGTGGCGGGCGGACTGCAGGGGCCGATGTTGGTGGGACCAATGAGTGTCGTGTCGGACTCACCAACATCGCAATGAGGCCCTAAGATACTTTCACATCCAGTGACACAGCCAGAGGGACTGATACACATGTTTAGATGTTTACTGAAGTAGTGATACACTTAATCACTTATACAGACTAGTAGATATTTAAATATGTGGCCTACCTGCATCTGCAGAGGCTATGTATGCAGTTTGACTGCCTTCTTCAGTTGGCATTTTAAACTGCTTAACACCCATACTGTGACTCACATACCTACAAACAAAAGCATTGAGGCATTCACCCCCCAGTCAGACAGAGACAGAAGAACTTACACATTCAGTCACATGCCCATATAGCACATACATGTCCAGCAGTAACAGAGCCACTTGCACACACAGTTACATATCTCAACACTCCGTAATAGAGCCAATAAGTAATATATACAGGCAGTTGTATACACATAGAGCCATAGAGATACTACGACAGCTCACCATATAGCGACATAGTTACTTACATATCCAGTGGCACACCCAGAGTGGTAGTGATGCACTTCTTTAGGTTTGTACTCAAGCAGTGACTTTTAAAGTTACCTATCCAGACAAGTAGCTCTTTAAACATGTGTTGGGCCTGCTACTGCAGAGCCTAAGTGTGCCGATTTACTGCCAGATTGACTTGTCATTAAGAACTCCTTTCCAAGAGGTAAACTTTCCTCCTACTAGATATACGTCACCCCTTACGTAGGGTGTAGGCCATAGGGTAGGATGCTATGTCGTTAAAAGGTAAGACAGGTACTTTGAAGTTTCAGTTAGTCACATGTGAACTTCCAGACCTTTATACCCAGTTAAACATGCAGTCTACCACCCATACTGCAACTCGCATCTGGATTTACAAAAGCAGAGTCACACCTAGTCAGTCACACAGAGACAGAGGCACTTACACTATCAATCAGAGGCCCGTACAGCACTTCTGTATCCAGCAGTAACAGAGCCAGTTGCACACACAGTTATACTTCAACATTCAGTGATAGAGCTAGTAAGTAATATGTACAGACAGTTACATACACATATAGAGACTCATAGAGAAACTAAGACCGCTAGTCATATAGATTTATAGTTACTTACACATACAGTAGCACACCCAGAAAGGGACTGATTCCCTTAGTTAGATTTATACAGAAGTAATGGCACTCCTAGTCAGCAATCTAGACACGTAGCTCTTTAAATAAGCTTTAGGCCTGCTGCTACAGAAACTATGTGTGCAGTATTAATGCCAGATTGAGTATCATTGATAAGCTGCTTACCAAGCCTTAAGCTTTCCTTCTAGTGGACATAACTCACTCCTAGAGTAGGGTGTACGTAGGCCATAGGAGAGGGTGTTATGTCTTTAGAAGGTAAGACAAGTAGTTTGAAGTTTGAGTAACTCACATGCACAATGTCAGACTCATATGCCCAGCTAAATAGCCAGTGTCCCAGCCATACTTACATACATATTTACAAAAGTATAGAGACACTTACCCAGCCAGTCAGATACAGAGACAGAGGCACTTGCACATTCAGTCATATACCCATTGAGAAGGTTTTGTATCCAGCAGTGATAGAGCCAGTTGCACACACAATTTAAGACCCCAATAGTCACTACTACAACCAGTAAGTAATACATACAGCCGGTTACATACACATATAGAGACCCATAGAGATAGTAAGACAGCTAGTGATATAGCGACATAGTCATTTACACATCCAGTGACACACTCAGAGAAAGACTGATATACGTATTTAGATATGTATTGAACTATTGGTACTCCTATTCACCGATGCAGACAAGTAGCTCTTTAAAGATGTTTTGGCCCTGCTACTGCACAGTCTATGTGTGCAATTTTACTGCTAGGTTGAGTAGATATTTAAAATCCCTTGCTAAGCCATACAGTCCCTTTTTTAAACATAAGACACCCCTAAGGTAGGCCATAGGTAGACATACACTGATGAATACAGTGACACACCCAGATATACTCTAATGCATATAGTAGCACTACCAGTCACACACTGATGCATATTATATCACTCTGAAGCTCTCACACGTTCACTAAGACATCCATTACAAACTGATGTATACAGTATGACATGCAGGAAAACATTTACGCATACTCTGACACACCCAAGCGCATATTGATGCATACACTGAGACACACAGACATGCACTCATGCATACATTAACACACCCAGTTACAGACTTAAGCATACACTGTCAAACTCTGTAACACACTTATGCATACACTGACACACCCAGGTGCACACTGATGCATGTAGTAACATGATCACACATACACTATTACATAGACTGACACTCCCAGGCGCATATTGACACACCCAGGTGCCTACTGATGCACACACTAACACTCTCAGTCACACACTGACCCATATAATAAGATGCCCAGGCACACACTGATGGATACACTTGATCCAATTTTTTCCAATTCTCCAGACATAACAGTAGGAGTTGTGATTTAAACTCTCGGACAATAAGTTAATACCTTTTTATTTAATCAAATCCAATATTGAAGCCACCAAATTGCATAAGATTAATACCGGGAGCAACTGGTCTAAGCTTAACCTGAGAAATTGGAAAATTGACTTCCAGATAACTACCTCGATTGAGAAAGGAATCTAGAAATAGATATAGTTCTTTTGTAACATGGTTACATAACACCCTTAACGTGGTGCTGCCTGTTCAGTCACAGAAGACACCCCGTATCGAAGGGAAAAGTCCCTGGTTTATGGCAGAAATTTTGGAACTAAAAACTAAAAAAGAAACTTAGAGACTAGTAAGAGCCTGGAGGGAAAACTATGATGTGACTATGAAACTGACCTACAAGGATGCAGTTAAGAAATATCATTATGCTATCAGGGATGATAGAATGAAATATTTTACAGCCAATATTTTGACTGCCCCAAACTCCTCAAAAGAATGATATAAAATAGTAAGCAATCTAATAACTCCTAAGAATGCTAACAGGCCCTACCATCAGAAGACCGGTGGAACGCATTAGCAAAAAAAATTCTGGCAAAGGTTGATAACATATGTCAAACCCTGGGAGGAGATGAAGGGACCGTACCTATGGACTACCCAACTCATCAAAAATTGGGTATTTTTTTAGAGATGACAGTTGAGAAAACTACAGAGATTATCCCCTCTCTCAGGTCAGGGTCCCCAACTGATTCAGCACCCCCCAGATATTTTATTAAAAGGAGTCGTTTTACTCTAATGTACCTTCCCTAATATAAATATATTTTTTTGTGTCATTAATATTTATTGAAATTGAAATTGAGGGCGAGAAGCACAGTAGTACAGATGATGGAAAGCATTATACATTATACACCACATATCCATATGGTTTGTGACATAGTATGTATAGCTATGCTGCAATGGGAACCGGGGAAGGGGGCGGGGGTGAAAGGCAGGGGAGTGGTAGGGTGCAGCATACTTCGTATACATTATCATCACCATCATCCTAGGTGTTGTACAGGTACAGTCTAGTAGCATTACAGGTAACATGCAGTACATTTACCCAGGGTATCATATCGCTTCTTTTATGATGCGGCCGGATCTAGTCCTGATATCTATTTAGTAGGCTCTGGTGGAGGGGTGCTCGAACGGGGGGCTGTAGGGGGTGTGGAACTGCGCAGGCCTCCTAACGGATTATCCAAACTGGAAAGGTTCCATGTGTCTCAAGAGGTGGGCAGGGTGCGGGGAGGTGAGGGGGATGTTGTGTCTGGAATATATGATGTTAAAACGCAAACATTGACAACACCTGCCGTTACAACGCATGTTTTTACAACACATGCCATCACAACGCATTTTTAGAAACTCCAGTGAGTGCAACAGTAGGGTAAGTGTTTGATAGCGTAGGGGTAAAAATTACTATTCCCACTCCAGTGAGTGCAACAGTAGGGTAAGTGTTGGATAGTGTAGGGGTATAAATTACTTTTCCCACCTTCCCTGATTTCTATATGCCCCCGCCTCCCTTCCTGACTGTGTGTTACCTGAAATGTGTGCGGGTTTAGCCTCTCTCTTAAATGGCACTTTGTGTTGACTAGCGACTCTTATAAGTATGAACTTAGGAGGAAATTTAGTAATGGTAAATAGTCCAATGTATTTCCTTTCTTTCTTCTTCTGTTTTAATTCAACTTGAAAACTGAAGAGTTGCCGTTGCTGAAGTTGGTAAGTACAAATATATATATATTTATATCTACATGGGAAAACAGGTAAGTCTCTTATAGCTTTTGTCTTGTCAAACTGCGCAGTAGAAATGATTGTTCCAATAAGGTGCTGCGCAGAATGAAGAGATATTTTAACAAGCTAATTGTATAGTCTGGGTTGAACAGTTGTCTTCGGAAATAGCAGTATAATACAGTAATGAAAAAACTTCAGCCACACGTCCTTAACAAGGGCTTGACTTGGCCTCTGCAAAATGGAATCACTATTTTAGCCGGAGCCCAAAGGGTTTAGTCCGCTACTGATACTACCAGCTGGTTCAATAATCGCTGGAGAGTTCTATAAACTCCATACACAAGGCAAGCCCAGAAAAATGAGAAAAAGTATATGAGCTTACCCAGAGCCGGAGTACCAGATAGCCAAGGAATACGAAAGGGATGCTGGCAGTAATGAGGAAAAACGGTACCTGACCCCAACAAGCCAAACGGAATTCTTCCTCGCTAAAAACTAGACCCAGAATGCGAGCGAAGGAATTCTGTAAGGGAATAACAGGAGACGGAGAAATACTCTGAGAGTCTCTGAAGAGTCCTTGAGGAGCTGACTGGAAAATGCTGCTGTTCCGTAAACACGACGGTTGAAGTGCGCAGCATTCCAATCGCTCGTGCACGAAATAGCGGAACTGTCTGGAGAGGCAAAAAGACTAGAACGCTAACTCATGTTGGTGCGTTCTTCCTGATGGAAATCTTCTGCATGGAAATGGCAATGTAAATACTTCGCCACTCTTTGAGACCACCCCATAGGGGAATGAAGAATGGTGTAGCCTCCCTTAATCTTGAAGGTGGGAGCAGGTGATTGTATCTTAGCACATGTCTGACCAGCCCTGACACATAGCATATGGAAAAGTGCAAAAGCAAGTAAATAAAAAGCGAGGTTTCAATTTAGCTAAGAAAGGACAAAAGGAAAGAGTCATTAAGAGAAATAAATAAAACAAGAAAGCAAATAGTTTAACAAGGAGAGAGAGAGAGTTTAAAGAAATAAGAGTCAGAATGTTTCGCAGTAGGGTAATTCAGAATCTCATACGACCTATGAAGCAGCAGAAAAGGAAAAGATAAGCAATCAAGCAAAAGGAACGTGTTGAGGCTGTAGTTTATAAGCAATTTTACCTGATAGTTGATAAGGCATTTGACCTGAAGAGGAAGCTATTTATTTTGATTCTCAACAGAATGAGAACACTGGATAAAACAGTGTTGTCTATGAGGAGAAGAAGCCAAAACAAAAGACTTTTGAGTAGAAGTAATTTTTGCAAACTTTTCAGTGGTGAATGGAAGCATACTTACAGTACTGAGCCTTTCTTTAGTGAAGAAAGCTATTTGCAAGAGAACACATTAGTGCATGTAGCTGAAACAACTAGTTGATGTTATGAGGTGAAGGAGATGGTTCCTAGGAATGTTGAGGAAGTGATAGCTGAAGAGATGCAAGATAAGATGTAGACATGCCCCTGTATACAAATGGAACTGTTGCAGTATTTGAAGTGTTCTGCAGGAATCAATTGATACCTAGAGAAATTTCTATGTATCTTTCTGTGCAAAAGTCTGAAACAGAAAATTGGGATTTTGCTAGGAACAGATCCTCGCAAAGTAAGGAAGTATACAAATTTACAGGAATATTCATTAGCATGTCTATCAAAGAAAGTGTGCAAAAACAATAAGATGACAAACAAAATGAGCTTGAATCCAGTGGCAAAGTGAGCAAAGAAAGTGTGTCAAGAGCAGCTTTCATCACTTCAGAATGTTAACTGTTCACCACTCTAAAATGCAAAATTTAGTTAGGAGGCTTTACTATGCCCTATGTTTAGGAGAAATTAATAGAGCTCTTTTGCATGGTACAGTAGCAGAGGTAGAAAAGTTTGTGAAGATGTTCAGTTTTGTTCTTTGGTTCTGAACAGGACTCTAAGGAAAATGAGGAGTTGGTATGTGCATGTGTAGGGAAACAGGACGCAGGTATTAGTGTTGATAACTTTACAGAAGAGATTAAGAAGTTTAACACAGTTTCTTCTGAGAAACTAAACTGTTTGTATTTCTTGTCGACACACTCACAATGTAGTTGTATTCTCAAAAACTGAACAGAAGAACAGAGATAAGTGGCAAGAATTTAGCTGTTTATTTGTAAAGGAATGCTGTCCACACAACAAATTATATGTAAGTACGCTATTATAAGTTAGAGAATAACAAAATGTCAGTTAGAGCGGCACATAATAAACTAAAATTATTATCTATTCCACAAAAACTATGAGATATAAATGTTTATATATCGATTCGCATACAATGTGAATACCTCTTTCAAGTAATAGTCAGTATGGAACCGAAGACAGGAAAATGACTTCCGACAGAGCTACAGAAAGGCCCTAAATCAAGAGCGGTTTATTTACGTTTAAGTTTTAAATAGAATATAGAAATTGTAGGGATAGAGAGCGATTTTGATGGACTGGTTGTCATCCTAGAAAATACCAAGAGCATATGGTGATGCTTTTGATCTCCTTCAAATGAAACAAGCAAAATGAGCTCCCATTAGTGTGTGGGAGAAACGCTTAGAGGCTCGCTGTTTTCCACAACTATTTCCCACTGGGGCAGGTGGCCACTATGATGACTGCCCTGTACATATATTAATCACAGAAAGCTGCTCCTAGAGTAGTGTGACCCTATTACAGTTCTAGAACTGTTGTGAGTTGGGACATCTCACAAAAAGTGACGGACTGGCCTCACACACCACCTGGTGTCATGCTTCATCATCGGCCAGTCCTCGCCCTCCAAAACCTTCGTTTGATGGAGGGCGGGCATACACCTGGAAACAGGGATGCACTTCTAAACTAAAGAGTGGGGGCCCGTGGGGTGGAACGTGAGGTTAAAAATCATTATAGTTACCAGAAAAATTATTTATTGTGACCAATAACTATATGATAATAAAAACAAAAGGACGGTGAGTGGGGTATTTAGTGTCCCCTAGCCGTCTTGTGCAAGGTCGACATGTTTCTGCCTAGTTGGCCCGAGCGGGTCCAGGGCATTCATCAGGACCTAGAGTTACAAAATGGGGCTCCGTTCTTACCAACAGGTAGCAAGAAAGTACCACTGCGCGGGTGTGGCGGGGGCCACACTCCACTACCTAATTGGCTTCCAGCTGTCAAGCCTATAGGAAAAAGTGAACAATCAAATGTAAAGAAAAAAACTGTAGAAAAAGGGTCAAGATGTGAAAACATTAAATGGAAAGATACACGCATGCGTAATACCTTACGGTGAGTGACTAATCACGTGACATGTGCCACTCTATGTGAGTACACAAACATATCGAGAGTCAAAAAGTGCTCTCGTAAGGTTTACCCTAATTGGAACAACTACTTGCCACATGGGGGGAAGGGAGGAGACACTCCTGTTCAATCTAAAGGGATAGAAGGAAAATATAATAGTCAACAGACTATAAGTGCCCAGAGTATGGACCCTTGCAAGCCTGCACGCAGGAAAAAACCACAATCATTCATACTGTAACCCACCAGAGGGGTTAAGTTACGTAGTATTAGCATTCATACTCTTACTGTCTGAGGCGGGGTGTCCCGTGTTCAGCCTATGGTGTTGCTCCTCGTCCTCCCGAATGTGGGAGTGAGACCGCGGGGTCGAGTTTAAATAGTGTGCTTGATGGTTAGATTAGAATCAGCCTGATGTAATTGCGGCTATGAAGAAGTTCCTGGTGCGTTATTTCCGGAGTCCGGAGTGAGCGTGAAGGGGATGCATGCAGCGCGGTGCCTGGGTGTGCAATGGCCATTGGAATTGGCCAATCATATCGTCCCGGCTGCAACGTGAGCCCAAATATGGGTGGCAAGTCAGCGAACCCGCCCATGGAAGTCGTCACGTGTGAGCGTGCGCGTCCTGGGTTGTCTGGGAAACGCAAAGGTGACGTAGTGAAGGTAAACAACGACACGTACTACGAAGCCCAGTCGAGGGTATGGAAGTGGGCGTGGGCCAACATGCAAAGCCCGTAGTGCTTGTAGAGACGGGGAGAGCGTGGGGGGTTGTCAAGGTGATGTGGGGATTGCGTGATGCAACGGTAGTGATCCGCAACAGACCCCCTATAACACTCAGAGCTAAAGTTGCCTTCAACTTGGTTAAATATGAAAGAGCGACTCAAAGATGGGGGGGAGGAACCAAAAAGCCAAAGAGACGTGCGTGGAGTTAGAGTGTTGTCGAGCAGCTCCTGTCTCTCGGTTTTTGTGCTTAAGAGTAAGGGGGGACTAGGGGCGATATTACCAAGCCCTAGAGGCGCAATGGGAGACAGATGAAGGGGGGTCGGTTATCGTAGCCATAGAAGGTATTACCAAGGGTATGGTACAATAAACAATGGCACAGAGGGGAAAGGGTGGCCAGGTTCCAGTCAAAGACGGTAGATGTACATGGGTAGATAGATTATCTATGCAGTTGAAGCCATGGGATGTCGTCGTTAAGGCCCTTCTCATGGGATCGCAGGCGGAATACCCAACGTTGTTCTTTAATATGAAGGGCTTTAGAGAGGTCAAATCTGCTTCTGTTCATGACTTCGAGGATGGTCCAATGGAGGTCAGTGTCTTTATGGTGTTTTTCCAAAAAGTGGCATGTGAGTTTTGTATTCGTTTTTTTGCATCTTATGGTGCTGCAATGTTCATTGATGCGTACCTTGATTTTTCTGGTTGTCATGCCCACGTACTGAAGATCACAGGGGCATGTTAGAAGGTAAACAACATTCTCAGTATTGCAATTGCTAAATTTGCGGAGTTGCCACGGTTTACCTGTGCCTATGTTGACTTCTTTGGTGTTGGTAGTAAGCTTGCAGGAAGTGCATCCACCGCACGTGAAATGTCCCATCACTCGTGGTAGATCCCAAAGCCTCTGTTGTTCCGTGCCCTCTGTGGTTGGCATGGTGGCGTGAACAAGTTGGTCTCGCAGGTTTTTGTTCCGTTTAAAAGCAAAAAGTGGGGGATCCCACTGTTCTCCGGCGCTGTTCAGGATGTTCCATCTTTTCTTGATTATCTTCTGTACTGTGTTTGAAACAGGGGTGAATGTTGTAACACATACTGTTCTTTCAGTGTTCTCCTTTGTTATATCCTCCAGAAGTGCTTCCCTAGGGTTGTTCCTTGCTCGTTTCTTAGCTTTACGTACCATTTTTTTGGGGTAGTGGCGAGCAACAAGTCTTTTCTCAAGGTGGGATGCTTGTTCTTCGTATGTGGAGATGTCAGAGCAGTTCCTTCTAACTCGAAGGAATTGTCCAACCGGGAGGTTCTGTCTCAGGGCCTTGGGGTGGTAGCTCTCGTAGAGTAGAAGACTATTCCTGTCGGTGGGCTTGTTGTGCACTTTAATGGTAATCCCCTCGTTATTCATAGTAATGTCCAGGTCGAGGAAGATAGCGTGGTTCTTATTGATTGTGTGGGTGAACCTAAGGTGTACATCTTTGGTGTTAACCCACTGGACAAATCTTATTGCTTCTTCCTCTGATCCATTCCATATTATATGGTGTACATATACCAGCAGCTGAGTACCGGTCAACCAGATTATATTCAGAGGGTCCTAGATTTCGCCAGTGTATTCCATAGGCGATAGGGGCTTCGCCTGATTTACAAGGCAGCGTTAAGCCACTTAGGGCCAGATGTGCGACCCGTCAATTAGCGAGTCACAAATTGCTTCGCATTTGCGACTCGCTAATTGGAATGCACAACAGTGTCTCAGAAACTGTTTGTGATTCCTAATGGGGTCACAAATTGCATGCCTCATTAATATTAATGAAGCAGGCGCAATTTGTGACCCCTTTAGGACTGGCTAGCATTCACAGGGATGGTGGCCTGCTGGGGTCAGGAGACCACCATGTCTGTGACTGCTTTTTTAATTAAGCAGTTTTTTTTTTCAAATGTAGCCCGTTTTCCTTAAAGAAAAACGGGATGCATTTAAAAAAAGAAAAATGAAACTTTTCAGTTTCATTTTATTTAGGGCAGCTCTTAAAAAATATTTTCCCACATACTCAAAAAGGGAAAGGGGTCCCCTGGAGACCCCTTCCCCTTTGCGAGTGGTTTACCACCTACTTGAAGTAGGTGGTAGACTGCGAGTGTTTTGCGGCCGCAAATACGGCCACAAAACATCAGTACATAGCCTATCGAGTCACTATTAGGAAGGAACGCCCCTTCCTAATAGCGAAAGTCGCAAATGCTATTTTGAGAGTCACTGACTCGCAGAATAGCATTTGTACATGCTATTACCCTTTTTTGCAGCCACAAACGGGAGGATCTCCCGTTTGCGGCCGCAAAAAGGTCATACATCTGGCCCATTACTTGGCTTAACAGTGCCTTGTAAATAAGATCCCCTTTCACCCAATGCTTCGAGTGAAAGGGGTGGGCAGTGGGTGTTGCGGTGGGCGTTCCACCGCAACACCCATTGATTTTGACGCTGCCCCCTATTTACAAGGGCAGCTTAAATGGGAGGCAGAGTCAAAATTAAGACCAGGGAAAACCTGGTTTTAACTTGGCGAAACAAGGAGAAATGCTTTATTTCTCCTCGTTTAGGTAAAACGCCTTTGATTGTTTATGTTCAGGAAGGTGACCGTTCCTGCACTTAAATAATCTTTTTTAAAAATTACACTTTGTAACTTCCATGTGTGCTGCAGCACACATAGAAGTGACAAAACAGCATTTCAAGATTGTTTATGTGCAGGAAGGGGGCCCTTCCTGTACATAAACAATCTTCCCCTGCATGCATAGTGCAAGGGGGCCTGCATTGGCGCTACACTGTTAAGTGTAGCTCCAACGCAGGGGAAACACAGGGCTACACCATATTCTTGTAAATATGGTGCAACCCTGCATTTCTGAAGTGGCGGACCTTACTATGCACCAGGATACAACCATCTTTTTTGGGGTTCTTCAATGATTCCCCCACTATCACCCTCCAACATTGCCTGGATCTCTCCATAGCCCCTCTGTCACATGTATTTTATTTTTTATAGCATCTCTCATACCATTGTAGGATGTCAGAGCACTTTACATCACACACACATATAGAGACAGTGACTCATACATGTAAATCAGTGTATAGAAAATGCTACATAAGGCAATGGGGACTACAAGGTGTAGAATTCCCATGTAATTCATACTTGTAGGCATTTTTGAAGAGTGCTTAGTCTGGAGAAGCACAAACTCAGAATTCAGAACATAACACAGTGGTTAGCGTTGACTTTAACAATATGAATGTATTTCCACCTAAATAAACCGTTTTAGCAGCATCAGGATAATGAAAGACTCAGAAAAAACATAAGTCACTAACTTGTACCTTGCAGTTTGCAAGCAGCTCTTTGATGACAGTTTGTATGTCACTGTGCTAGATTACGATTGTCACCTATAAACTGCACAGTAACAAAAGAATCTCTGTGACAAAAAGCAGTAAGCATTGTACACTTTCTTTGCAGTAGTCATATTAACCCTCTGTGCAACATTAGATAAGTCAAAGCTGCCACTGGACAAAACTCTCATCTCCCTCCAGCAGGTACATTAATCACTGGCGTTATCTTGACACTTTTATTGTTGTTTGAAAACTGCTAATTGTACAAGATACTTTGCAATGCTTTTAAAACTGCTTGCTGGACCCCCTAGGAATGTATCACGGACCCCTGGGGGTCCGCGGACCACAGTTTGGGAAACACTGCTGTAAACCACATACTAAAGATAGGAGTGAATCTTCAAAATCTCTCTGCAAAAGACTTTGTTGACAAAGTTCATGGAAAGATGAAAAGTTAGAATACAACTTGATTCATTTGATGGCGGGCCAATGTGGCATCAACGATTATTGGTATCGTCGTCATGGAGAACGCAAATGCAGATTAAGAAAACCTATGTGCACCTACTTGGTTTCTGACACTCAGTTGTGCTGAGTGTGCATGGGATGACCTGCTTGAATGTTTGAGAGAAGTGAACTCAAACAACATTAAGAACATCAATATGAAGACAGCAGAAAAACTTTGCTTATTGGATCCTGCTAATGTTTGTAGATATTTCAACCACAGGTTTCAAGTCATGCTGTTTTTCATCTGCAACAAAACAAATCCTCCTCTTTGCAAAGTAACTGATTTCTTTTGGCGTAAACAGTATCAAGCAAGAGGTGCTCCTCATGTTCACATGTTATGGATAAAAGATGCACTGAAATGTAGAACAAACAGGGATGAGTATATACTCTCTTTCATAGAATAGTATGTGACATGCACCATTCCAAACGACAGTAGTGAAAAAGGCCTAAGACAACAAATTCTGCACTTTCAAACACAAAGCTGAGGAAAGTACTGCTGTCAAAAATATTGATGCAAAGGAAAGGTTTACCCAAGATGTCAATTTGGCTTCCCATGACCTGCCATTTCCCAAGGAAGAGTGAACAGCTTTTTGTCTTCTGTCAGACATACAGTGACATCGAAATCACCAAAAAACAAATACAACCTGACAAGAACGGAGGCCTCCAAGTATAATAATGACTATATCCCTGTGATTCTCAAAATGTGGAAGGCAAATATGTATATACCATTTGTCACAGACAACTCCGTCGCTGTTGCTCGATACGTTACTTCATGTATTACAAAATCAGAGAAGAAAGAGATGAAGGAGATGAGGGAGGATATTTCTGCAGATAAGACTCTCACTAAAATGTGTACAGCTTCAGCTTGAAAATGCTTTTCCTTAGAGAGATGGGGTCCTATGAGTGTTGTGACCAGTTGAACTTGGCCAGTTTGTTCCTGAAGTCAAGGGGAATTGTTTGGGTAAGTTGAGGCTTAGAAAGTACGTGAAATAGAGTGTTAAAGTCTTTCACAGAAATTCAATATCTTGCAGAAATCGACCTGAAAAGTACAGATATTGTAAAATCAGATAAGTTGGATGGCGAACGACCTTTACTACGCGGTCGTTACACCGCGATACATTTACATTGCGGTCATTACAACGCAAGTCGTTACAACGACTTGTACTGGATGGCGCTTTACACTAAGGAATAGTATGATTTACGATTCCAACATCTTCCCTACTGTTATGTAAGCTGGAGTTGGAATAGTAATTCATACTATTCCTAAGTCCAGCGCCTCTAGCGCAAGTCGTTGTAACGACTTGCATTGTAATAACTGCGATGTAACGTACCACGGTATAACAACTGCGTTGTAACATCACATATTCATGTTGGATACTTACTATCCAAGAAGGAGTCCACATCTACAAACATGTGCCTTTGTGAAGTACTTCAACACTACAGATACAATAGCAATGTAACTAACAATGTAGAAGAAGGAAAATATGCAGTAGTTGGATGTGATGGCTGTTCGGTAAGACATGGAAAAGGAAATCTAATTAACCACAGAAAACTTTGTTTGACAAACTCCAGACAGAAAAGAGTTTGGTGCCGATTACGATCCGGTAAAAAAATTCCCCATACGACTCGTATCCGGTCTTTTTACCGTACGAATCGTACAAGTGCCGTACAAACTGCCAATTACGATTCGCATGGGAAAAAGTCCATACGAATCGCATTGGGAATTATTCCCCACACGTCCCCGGGTCGGAAAATGTGTCCGACACGTCCACGGACGATTCACCGTACAAATGTGAAAAGTGAAGTCCGACCGCGGAATTACGATCCATCCCGTGCGTCCGATGTTACAACTGTATGGAAAAAACACCGTCCGCACCGAACTCCCATAGCAACCATGGAGACATGTGCCTGCATACGCGCCGCCCGCCCCAGCCCCCGTATGTACGAGTCGAACCCCCCCAGCCCCCGTACGTACGTGTCGAACCCCCCCGTGTATGTACACCCGTGTACGTTCGAGTCGTACCCCCCTGTGTATGTACACCCGTGTACATGTCGTACCCCCATGTATGTACACCCGTGTACGTGTCGTACCCCCCGTGTATGTACACCCGTGTACGTGTCGTACCCCCGTGTATGTACACCTGTGTACATACACGGGTGGGGGTACGACTCGAACGTACATGGGTGTACATACACGGGGGGTACGACACATACACGGGTGTACATACACGGGGGGTACGACATATACACGTGTGTACATACATGGGGGGTACGACTCGAACGTACACGGGTTTACATACACGGGGGTATGACTCGAACGTACACGGGTGTACATACACGGGGGGTACGACACGTACACGGGTGTACATACACGGGGGTACGACTCGAACATACACGGGTGTACATACACGGGTGGGGGTATGACTCAAACGTACACGGGTGTACATACACGGGGGGGTACGACACGTACACGGGTGTACATACACGGGGGGTATGACACGTACACGGGTGTACATACACGGGGGGGGTACGACTCGAACGTACACGGATGTACATACACGGGGGGTACGACACGTACACGGGTGTACATACACGGGGGGGTTCGACACATACGTACGGGGGTTGGGGGGGTTCGACACGTACATACGGGGGCTGGGGGGGGTCGGCGCATACATACGGGGGCTGGGGGGGGTCGGCGTGTACATACGGGGGCTGGGGGGGGTCGGCGCGTACATACGGGGGCTGGGGCGGCGGGTCAGCGTGTACACACGGGGGCTGGGGGGGTCGGCGCATACATACGGGGGCTGGGGGGGGGGTACGGCGCATACAGGGCCACCTACTCTGGTCGTTTCGCGCCATACTTCGCTTTTCCGGCACTTTTTGGGTGCCGTGAAAATATCGCCGTCCGGACTGCTGTCGGTTCGAATCGTACTTCCTGGGTCGTGAAACGTTGCCTGAAAGCGTCCCGACGTCACGTCGCAGCATTCCCGGATCACATTCGTATGTATATTTTCGTCGGTCGGTGTTTTTTACGATTCGTACGGAAATGGTGTTTCCGTGCGATTCGTAATTCCATCTTTGTAAAGTTTTACGACCGGGTACGAGTCGGACGGAGAAAACTCTCCGACCGACGGTTCGTACCCGGTTTTTACCGGATCGTAATCGGCACCTTTGTCTTTTTGGCACTTCTACAACTCTTCAAACCTTGATGTGCTGAATAGGAATTACTTCGAGACTATGACTGATATGTAGATTGTCTCAATGCTGTGAAAGACAACATTCAGTGTTCAGTCATCAAGAACTATTTGCAAATGTTAAATGATGAGAGTGAACAGGAAGAAACAATTGCTGCTGAGGTAGCTAAGAAGAGTTCCCATAGCAGTCAAAGTTTGGCACCACTGAGTCAAGATCCTCTGGAACAACCCATTATTGAAAACAAAGCCCCAATCGCCATGAATGAGGTGGAAACTGTAATGTAACAGGTGACACAGAAAAGTGTTGATTTAAAACAGTTAGTTGGACAAATGAATGACGAACAGTAAGAAATGTATATAGAGGTAAAAGAGTAAATAGAGCACAGATTCCTCAACAAGAAGAAAGAATGCAAATGCTCACTGTTTAAGCCAATATAATTATACGTAAGTGGTCAAGCTGGAATCATGAAAAGCCTTTTAATTAAAGTTCCCCCCACTTACCTACAGAGGACAACGCAATCAAATTTATCATGTGTAGTAACAGAAGGAATTACTCTACATCGACTACTTATGCTACCTCTTGAACATGACAATAAACTGGAAAACCAAAAGTTATCTGGTGAAGCTTATCATTAGGTGTCAATAACATTGAAGAAACTGCAGCTTTTCATCATTGATGAGGTGAGCATGGTCTCAAATTTAATGCTTGCCTTCGTACACTTGAGAGTGCTGCAGATTTTAACAACAGAGTATGATGTGCTGTTTGGAGGAAAGCATTTAATTGTCTTCGGTGACGTACTGCAACTTTGTCCTGCCAAAGGACAGCATGTTTTCAAGATCCTTCTGTATGATGAAACTTGGAATTCTGTGGGAAGTATTGGCAATGTAAACATGTGGCTAAACTTTCTATGCAAGGAACTACTAAAGATTATGCATCAAGCATCTGATGTGGAAAAAGGAAATATTCTGAAGGACATTAGAGTAGTAGTCCTGACACAGGAAGAGAAACGCACCTTAGGAAGGCAACTTACTAGGAAACTATTCTACTCTAAGAACACAGCAGCACAGCTAATGTTAAATTTTTTGAAGAAGGGAATTCCATAGTCTGTTTAATGCCTACACTTCAAGAGAGCTCCAATTATAATGAACAATCACTAAAACTTGAGAAAGAAGACATTTTGGAAGTTACAGATATTGACAAAATACCAGGGAGTAACACTACTGGTAAGTGGAAGGCTACAAGCAAAATTAGATTCATTGGAGAAATCAGTATCCAGGACTGCAGGATTAGAAAAGTGTTTACGCGTGTGTAAGAACTGTAGAGTAATTATTTAATTTAAATGCTGAGGAAGGATTAGTGAATAGTGCGATAGATAAAGTTATTGATTTCATTAATTGTCCAAATAGGGATGAGGTTTAATATTTAGCTTTAAAATTTGATCAGATTGATGGTGTGAAGCAGATTGGATGATGTGTTGTATGTTTTTAGCTTTTAAAGGACTTGCAGCAGCAATTCTCAGTCTCTTTAGCATATGCTGTAGTTATCCATAAAGCTCAAGGTTAAATTGTAGTTGCAGCTTTTATTAATATTGCTAGTACTGTATTTAAAAAAAGGTATGTCATATGTTGCATTGTTTCAATTAAGGACATCGGATGGTTTATTTTTGGTTGATTTTGATGACAAGAAAGTTAGTGCTGATGCAAATTGTGTCAGAGAGTACAATCAATTAAGAAGTGCATAAACGCCTCATTTAGGACGGTATCCATTTATAAAAAATGGATATCCTGTCAAAAGCGGAAGCTTACAAAAGAATCTATGGATGTTGCTGTAAAGAAGAGGACCAAGGAAGGTGTTAAGAAGAAAAAACTGGAGAATCAGGGAGATATTGTAGGTTACCAGCTGTCAAACACTTCTGGTATCAACTGCTATCAAATGTTCTCCATGTACGATTCATTTATCAAATCTTATAAATGCAATTGAACAAAAACCATAGAAGAGATTATGTTCTGCACTGTGTGGTTTGCGGCAATGTTTACATAGTATAGGATTGTAATACATTGTGCTTCAGGCATTCAAGATCTAATAGATAAATTTAGTATATCAGTACTATTTACTCAGAAAGTCAACAATATGCACAGGAATTTGTAATTGTGAACCTTTGAGTTTTAGAAGAAGAAGAAATCAGAATTGATGACTTATTTGGACTAAGTTACACATGGAACCATGAGTATGAATATTGCCCATTTACATCTACCACTCAAATAAATTCTGAACGATTTCTGTTTCTTAACACTACCAGATTACAAAACTGTGTTTTATGACAGATTAATAAAAAAGGCTAACCAAAATATGACGTGCCCAAATTGTAGATCAGATGTCCTTTCTATATTGCATATACAAAGAAGTGGAAAATACCATATATTAATGCTGCAACTATGCAGAGCAGCTGGATCTAAATTGGAAACCGAAATTACAAACTTCAAAGCAGGACAAACATCTATTTCTGGAGGAACTTATAACACTATGACTATCATCTTTCACGAAGGACTTAATGTAACACCTGGACACTATACTGTGTATTTAAAGAGTGAAACTGGATGGACAGAATGTAATGATACCAACCTTAAATTCTAACAAAAATTGCCTTTCAAACTTCCAAATTCTTACCTGTTGTTCCTTCAACCAAAGTTCTAAGGTGGTAATTTGATAAAAGAAAGAGGCGAAAGATGTTTCCTCTACGTGAATCGTCAGTGTTTAAGATATCATTCAGCATACCATTTGCCAAAATTCAAGTGTACTTTATATCCATTATAGTATTGTACCAGTTTTAATAGTAAAACTGTTATTTTTTAATATATGTGTGTTTAGATTAGTGTAGTAACTGTTGATAAAATAATAGTTGCATAATTGATTAACTAATTGTAGTGAGTGCTATTCATAATGTCACTTAATAGTAGTGATATACTGTACACTTTTGGGGTTTTATCTACTATGACTGCAATTGGTTTTTCCCCACTGTTCAAGGATGAAGCTTTTTACACTACATCATTTGTAGTGTACAAGTATGAAATCCAAGAACAGCAAAAAAGGCAAAATGAAATGTTTTACTATAATGTGATATACTGTCGCAGCATAAGCAATGTGCACTGTTTTGTTTCTGAACTTTTGTAACTATAATACTAACTTATATCTATGTTCTTTTTCAACAGTGGTTGGAGTTATACATCTTTAGATGCGTCAACATACTTGTAGTGCCACACAACAATTTATTTGACATTCCCCTGGAGAGGATCTTGAGACACAAAGAGCACTTTACATACTTTGCTACCACTTTGTTTTGGCTGGAGGAGATGGTGAAAAACTGCCATGCAGTTGTTTGCTGCTTTGCCATTGATTCCTCCTCCAAAGAACTGTGTTCAACAGGGTGTGGTAACTGATCTTCACTGTCACCAGATGCTTTTTATTGGAAATTGATGAAAAAGGCAGCAAAATGAAATGTATAAAAGAAACAGAGCAGGTGCTAAAATGAAAAAAATGTTTTTTTGCAATCTTTATAATGGTTTTTCCCCACTGTTTAAGGATGAAACTGTATACATTACATTGATTATAGTGTACAAGTACAAAAACTGAAAACAGTAAAAAAGGGAAAAGAAAATGCTTTTTACTATAATATTAATTACTATTACAGCATAAGAAATGCCTACTGTTTGGTTTATAGTATGAACTTATGCATTGCAGATACAAAACTTTTATCATGGAATTTTGCAAAATGTAATGCTAGCTTATATTTATGTTCTTTATGTTTTTAAACAGATGAATGACACCAGCTATTGGAGTAAAGTAATTTTCTAATTAGTTCTTTCTGTGTAGTTCTATAAACTAACATTGTCAAGGTATGCACCAAGGTACAGTCTCACAGAGCTGCTGAAACATCCAGACACACACTGATAGAGCCACTCATATGCCCAGGCACTCATCCATTCAGCCAATAACACACGTTCTCACTCACTCACTCACTCACTCACTCACTCACTCACTCACTCACTCACTCACTCACTCACTCACTCACTCACTCACTCACTCACTCACTCACTCACTCACTCACTTCCTCACTCACTCACTCACTCCCTCACTCCCTCACTCAGTCAATAATGCACAAAGTCACATATCAACATATGCACATGCCATCACTTACCCATACAGATACTCATATACCCATTTACTCACTCATACATGTACTAACTCATGTACTCACTGACCCATACATCCACTTAATCACCCATACAATCACTAACACACCCAGTCACTCTCCCATGTAACCACTTACATACCCAATCACTTACCCATATAGCCACAAACACATCCACTCACTTATCCTAACAGTCATTCATACACCCACTCAGTCACCTATACAGCTACTGACACATACACTCACTCAGCCATACAGCCTGTCACACTCCCACTCGCTCAGCCATACAGTCACTAACACACCCACTCACTCACCCACGCAGTCACTGATAGATGTACTCATTCATGCATTAAGTCACTAACACAGCCACTCACTCAGCCATACAGTCACTAACACAGTCACTCGCTCACCTATACAGGTACAAGCACAGCCACTCATTCACCTATACAGGTATAAGCACA
The DNA here is from genome assembly GCF_964204655.1 of Triturus cristatus. Lineage (NCBI taxonomy): Eukaryota > Metazoa > Chordata > Amphibia > Caudata > Salamandridae > Triturus > Triturus cristatus. The sequence goes on along the minus strand of NC_140589.1, from coordinate 278,304,603 downwards.
CTCATCTAAACAGCTACTCATACCCAGCCACACACCTATACTGACACTGGCATCCCCACTCACTCACCCATATACCCACTAACACACACACTTACTCAACTATACTCCCTATCACACACCCACTTACTCATTCACCCATAGAGTAACTGACACACCCACTCATTCACCCCCACATTCACTGACATGCACTCACTTGTACATATGCACTCACTTACCCATACAGCTATTCAGACACCCCCTCACTCAGTCATTCATATACCCACTCAGTCACCTATAGATCTATTAACACAGCCAGTCAGTCACCCATACAACTAGTAACACACACAATCATTCTCTCATGCAGTCACTAACATACTCATTCACTCACCCATACAGGCATTCACATACCCACTTATCCATACAGCTACTAACATATGTACTCACCCACCAATACAGCAACTCACACACACATCCACTCATCCACAGAGTCACTGACACACATACACATACATTTTTACAGTTACTAACACATGCACTCACTCATCCATACACCCTTTCAGATACCCACTCATTCACCCATACAGTCACATACCCACTAACCCACCCATACAGCCACTCATATACACACTCACTCACTCACCCATACAGGCACTCACATACCCACTCACAGACCCATCCAGCCACTGACACAACCACTCATTCACCCATACTGTTACTGACACACTGACTCACTCAGCCATACAGTCACTAACACACCCAATAGCTTCCCATATAGCTACTAACACAGCCACTCACATACTTATACAGCCACTCACACACCCACTCACTCACCCAAACAGTCACTTATACACCCACTCAGTCACTTATATAGCTACTAACAAATGCACTCTGACAATTGTATAGTTTGCCACACCCACTCACTTTCTTACCCATACAGTCACTGACAGACCCACTCCCTCATCCATACAGTCATTGACACATGCAGTCACTCACCCATAAAGACACTCGCTCACCCACTCACACACCCATAGTCACTGACAGAACCACTCACTCTCCCATACAGCTACTAACACACACACTCACTCACCCATACAGACATTCATGCATCCACTCACCCAAACAGCCACTCATGCACCTATCCAAATACCCATAAACCTACTCACACAAGCAGTCACTCACCAATACAGCCACTGATACACCCACTCACGTACCCATGCAAACTCACAGTCATTCACAAACCCATGCAGCTTCTGTCATACCTCCTCACTCACCCACATACCCACAAACTCACTTTCACATCCACTGATTCACTCATGCACCCACTCCTCACTAAAACAGAAACTCAGTCATTCATACTCTTTCTTATAGATGCCCACACTTCGGGCCTGATTCACAAGGAATTGTTGCGGCTATATTGGGACTTGGCTTCTTCTAAGCCCCAAAAAAATGTGAAAAAAAGAGAAGAGGGCAGGGTAGGTATTCCTCTGTCGATGATGTCATCAGTGATGTCATCAGTGATGTCATTTTAGATGTCATCAGTGATGTCACTGACCATGTCATGAGAGATGTAATATGTGAGGTCAGAAACAGTGCATTGCAGGCGCAAGTTATAGTTAGGTCAGGTAACTATAACTGCTGAATTTCTATGGTTTTGTACGAGTCTAACTATAATGTCCCTGTAACCTTTGTTTTTTCCATGGAATTCAGATATGCAGGGGGCCATTTCCGGTAAACATGGGTTGCTACTGCACTGATCTCCATGTAGCTCCATTACACAGTGTGCCACTTACGGTAAACATGGGACGCTACTGCTCCCAGTTTACGGTCTAGTCTTCAGGAGACCTCACCTACATAGATACCTCACTGAGGGTAGAGGATTGCTTCCGGGTTATCCAGAAACCGTGGAATGACGTTGGCCTCGCTGTCTCTAGTAAGTGTAGTCCATGGGGGTGGGCTACTCTTTATTAAGAGTTCCCGTATGGGGGTTTTCTGGCCCATTTTCTTTGTCGATGTTCTTTTCAGATATCCGTACTCGGCATCTGAAGATCGATTGATTTTTTGTTTGTACTATACTTCCAAGAGTGCTCAACTGAATTAGGTGAGACTCTGACATAGCCCATCTCAGGCATTGGTGTAAATCCTGTTATCGAGAGTGTGACATGGGGGCGGGCCACCCGGTAATGAGAGCACCCGCATGGGGGTTTCTGACCCATTTTTTATTTGATGTTCTTTTCATATAGCCGCACTCGATATCTTAAGATGATCTCATTTAATGATTGAACTTTACTGCCAAGAGTGTCAGCCAAATGAGGTGAGATGTTGGCATAGCCACTTTCAGGCATTGGTGCAATCATCAATACAGATAGTTATCTTTCTCCAAGCATATATATGTAATATCTCTGGCCCCTTGTTCCCCATTCAGGATATAACAATCCACTGTTGAAGCCACAGCTCAACTCTTTTTAATTGACGTACATCACCAGAACATGATCTCAAAAGGATCTATTTACACATCACTTGACGAGACGGAAGTATAACTGGCAGGGAGGTGAGATGTCTGTCTCACCTTCTCATCCTCAGATCACCATAAGTTAGTGGTCTTTATTTTGACACATTGTCCTGTCTATTTTTTCATACTCAGATATTCAGTCTGGGAAGTTTTCCAGAAGGTAGGACACGCTCATCTCTATCTGATGTATTTCTACACCGCCTAATGCATGATTCACCCAGGATATAGATCTCTCTCCAGCAGACGATCCAAGCCGCTTAGAATTTTTTTTCACTACCTATCGTCCACATAAGCAAACACTTTTTCATGTCCTTTTAGTCAATCATTTCCCATCAGGGAATATTCTCCCTGTCGTTCGCATGCATGTTCACCCACTTGCATGCAGAGCATCACCAGGTGTGAGGACCTTCTTCCTCACCACTGCTCCAACGCTCAGTGGGGGCCATTACTTAGATCCCCACTCATATCATAGAATTTGCGTTTTCTTTACATGTTGTTACTACAGGAAGAGTTAACTCTCTCTCTTCCGGGTCTTTGCTTCTCTCCCTTCCTCTACTTACCGTCTCAATCAATGTTGCGGTTTTTATTCTCACCTATCAGTGGCGTTCAAGAAATGTATGTGTTAAGAGAGTGTTGTGCCACCATCTTTGGACCCCTCAGGTTGAGTGTGTTAAGAACACACACTATGTTACGCTTCATTGAAGCATGTGGGCACTTTTTTTCTGATGCATATTAGTCACTTAGGGTTCTCACTTAATGTCAGAATATGGTATGTAACATTTTATCCTGATTGCTATAAAGGATACATTATGTCCCATTGTACATCTTTTCAGCCCTGCCAAATTTGGTGTAATTCCGTTCAGCAGTTCGGGCTATAGTCATGTCTAAAATCTCTACGGGAATTAACATATGGAGAACACATTTTAGGAACACCCTTTTTCTCGGCCCCCACTTGAAGGATCACCACAAAACTTTCAAGACAGCAGCTGGAGTGAGTGTCTTACTAGCTTTGAACATTTTGCGAAGATTCGTCAAATTATGCCAAAGTTAATGCCAAATGAAAAAAACACTCTTTCTATGGAAAGTAGCTCCTAACTATAACTACTTTACCAGTAGGTAATATATATATTCAATGAAAAAAATAAAGGACAAAGAGTAATAACTTACTTTGCATTATCAGAATTCAGAAATTCACTGAATAAATATATGTTAAAGAAATATTATAGTGAGATGAAAGTGTCACTTTAAACATAATGTTTTTAACTTAAAAAACACTGAAATTCAACAGTTATAGCTGATTCAAGTAAGTATAACTTATGCCACTGCCATGCACATTGCTGTAGTCAATCATGTCACTTCAGTTGTCAATACTAACGTTATCAATGATGTCACTGAACATGTCATTAGTGTTGTAGTATATGACGTCATAAGCTAACTATAACATCACTTTAACCTTTGTATGTGTGTGTGTGTGTATATATATATATATAATTTTAGGGTTTGTGATGGGTATTGTTAAAGGGTAGTAAATGTAATTATGGGGTTTCAGGGTAGGTATTGGTAAAGGTAATTTTTGGTTTTTGGGGTTGGTAGTGTAAAGGGTCAATTTTAGTGATATGGGGTGGTAAGGGTAATTTTAGGGTTAGGGGTGGGAAAGGTGATGGTAGGGTTTAGGGGTGGGTTGTGGGAAAGGGTATTAAGGGTAATTTTATGGTTTAGAGGTGGGTAGTAGTAAAGGCAGGTTAGGAGTAAATTTAAAAAAAGGGGTGTTCTCCCAAAAAATATATAGAAACCATTACAGGTTTAATCAAGCCCAAGTGGGCAAACATACATACAACAAAAAATTACCTGAAACAAACCACACCATGTATCTTGTGTTGCCTCAAACCTGATTAATTGCATAAAATTACGACCCCATTAAATTATGCTTATTGCATGTACAACTGTCTTCATGACATTGATGTAAAAAAGAGAGATTCTCTTGGGTGTATAAGACCACCTAGGCTACAATCATGTCAAGTTCACTCAGAACATGCAAACCAACTCAACTGAGGGTCTAAAGTACCCACAACAATAGCCGCATATTTCTCAAAGACAAAGAACCAAATTGAGTAAAAATTAATATTGTGATTTATTAATAACAATTTATCCACATATCGGTGATTGTATACTCAAATTCATATAAACAGTCAAAAAAAAGAACATAAACAATGTCTAAAAACATAAAAGTTAGAGAGCAACGGTACAATGTGAAATCAATACATTCATCACAGAATGGTATAATTCCAGTGTACATTAATATGTATGTGTGTATCACAGGTCTATTTTTAATACAGTAGATCCAAGTGTGAGACAGTTTCTGGATTTTAGACCAATTCTGAGTGGTACAGGCGTCGACGCGTTTCGGTGGTAAATTCTAATTAAAATCCACCTTCTTCAGGACAAAGATAAAAGCTCTCCAATATTTTTGAGCAATTTAAAAACCTATTAAAACAATGAAAAAGAAACCTCATTTAGGATCATAGAGGTGATTTATCATTTTTATAACCACAATACTAATAATGGTTCCACTGCTGTAAATCATCCACAAACATTGTTATATGCATTGTCTAATGTTTAACAAAAAAGAAATTATTTTTAATACACAGCGGTTTATGTCTCATGTGTTACTTTATAGAGACGGGAATCCCGCTACTTTCACACATCTATCGGGCAAGGAGCCCCAAATAGTATTTGTCAGTGAGTGCATGCGGCTACCGGTGACCAATTCACCGAATCTCGAGTTCAAGTCAATCCCAGTCATACAAATATCATACATACTCCTTATGGTTCAGGTACCCAGACCCAAAGATAACAAAAGGTGCTTCAGGGTTAACCAGTGAAACCATAATGTCCATTCATACCCTAATCTTCTTGTTATATGTGAAATAGCAATAATACATACCCCTATTGCGGGTGCGGTCCACTTTGAAGAACAGATGTATGAATATTATCTGTTGCAAGAAAGTTCTTAATGTAGTCCTCAAAAAGTCCCAGTTTATTCAGACTATAGGGATCTAATGGGAAATATATATATATAGAGAAAAACTCTTAGATATAGTCCTAATCTCAACACAGTTTTTTTTAATGATAAGATGTGGTCATGTGGTTTTCCCCGCTTCCCTCAATAATTATAGGTTACTGCGGAAAATGGGGGACTCTGCCCATTAGGATCCGGTCCACTCATGCATCAAGATACTGCATCAATACTGCACGGTTGCCACTGTCCAACGTTAGCTCCTCGTAGGGGAGTTTATTCCAAATGTACACCTATAATATTAATTAAGGTATCATAAGGTCAATGAGTAATGAATGTAAATCACGAGTCTCCTACGGATCTTATTTAGGTTTGATTTAGTTTACTGAATATCCAGTTCTATATAGGCAGTCACAACGGTTTTATGTTGTCCTCTTAGTCAAAGCATATCGGATAAAGATAGTAATGTCCTTCTTACATTCATAGGCATATGTGTGAACATACATCACACGATATATTTCTCTGGACCGAATTATAATGCGGAGACTATGTTTACCTAAATAAAGAGAAAGTCGTTCCCCCAAACTACTTGTCCTGTTGTTACCTTCGTAAATTGGCGGTGTCTGCTCGCGGTGCGGCGTTCTACGATCCTTTTTTGATATCGTGCCGTCTCCCCGTATTTCTCATCCCCGGGTCAGTAACCGATGGATTGGTGTTTTTTAGTGGTCACTTTTATACGTTAGGCACTATGGTTAAATTGTCTACACCTGGAGTCCTGCGTCAAAGATGCGCGACTTTTCATGTTCTAATTAAATCGACCCGCTTTCCTTAAAGCGCTAACGTTTTGTTTTGTGATTAAAGTGGCCCGCTTTTCTTAAGGCGGCAACCGCAGAGTCTATTAACGTGAAGGTGGGGTCCACCTATTATCAACGTTGGGTGAATAATAAAGTTTTGTACTCGACTCGTTATCCGAATGAGGCGGCAACCACAGAGTGTATTTATGTGAAGGGGCGGTCCACCTATTGTCAACGTTAGGTAATTAATAAAGTTTTGTACTAGACTCATTATTCGAATGATGGTACCGATGTCTAAATTCATTTAATTTATTATATATAGTTTAAGGGTGTTTGCAACGGCAGAGTCTATTAACGTGAAGGTGGGGTCCACCTATTGTCAACGTTGGGTAAATAATAAAGTTTTGTACTCGACTCATTATCCGAATGAGGCGGCAACCACAAAGTGTATTTACGTGAAGGTGGGGTCCACCTATTGTTAACGTTGGGTAAATAATAAAGTTTTGTACTCGACTCATTATTTGAATGATGGTACCGATGTCTAAATTCATTTAATTTATATTATATAGTTTAGGGGAATTTGCAACGGCCCTGCTTCTTACGTAGCTCCGTAGATTGACTCTAGTTTATCGAAGCGATGTTCACATAGTAACACCTATCTGTGAACGCACTATTTATGTGGTAGACATAAGCTAGAAATGAGGGAGCCTCTTGAGTCCATCGATGGCCGGTACATCGATGAAAACTCATCGGGCAAACCTCGGATCATAGTCATATTTACCATGAATTTAAGTTCAGAATGGTAGTTATGATCTAGACAGGTCCACTAATCTATAAGTCTCATCCAGTCTTCCTTAGTGTTCAACCCTGTTCTAATAGTGTCTAAAATTGAAATATACCATTGTTCCCGTTTCTTTCTTTTCAGGGTTAAGTCCCCCGATCTTTTATTACCCTCTATTTTTTCTATAATGAACCAACTAAAGTCCATTTCAGTATGTCCCTCTTTCACAAAATGGTTCACCAAGGGAGCACTTTCCTTCTTGTTTTTTATGGCAGACTTATGCTCTCCTAGTCTGATGCGCAATTCGCGGGATGTCTCACCAACATATCCCAAATTACAGGGACATAGGAGTAAGTAAACCAGATTCTTGCTCCTGCAGTTATTCAAGGATTTGGAGGTGAGGGTATGCTTATTGTAGACCACTTCTTTGCCCTGTAGGCACTGACCACACATATTGCAACTGTTGCATTTGTAATTACCAATTGCTAAAGTGCCCGTTAGAGTACGTTGGTGGATGGAGGAGGTTTCTCTATAGGTGTGGACTAACTCCCTCCTAAGGTTGTTGTTACGTCTAAAGGCGAACAAGGGTCTGTCAAGTTTGGTTGCTGTTTGGTCATTCAAAATACTCCAACTTGAGTTGATGATATTTTTTACCTTATTGCTCAGACAGGAGTATTGGCTCACAAATACCAATTTTTTTACATCCTTAGTTATTGTGTTCTTTTTGTTCTTTCCTTCTAACATACTGTCACGATCATAAAATCGTGCTCGTTTAAGGGAATGTGTGATCAATTTTTTGGGGTACCCTCTGTTTTTTAATTTCTTACTTAAGACCTCTGAATGTTTGTAAAAATCATCTATGGATGAACAGTTCCTCCGAAGACGGAGGAACTGTCCGAAGGGAATGTTATCTTTTTGGGCCTTTGGATGAAAACTTGAGTAATGCAATAATGTGTTCTTATCTGTAGGTTTAGTGAATAATTCGACCGCTAATGTTCCCTCAGTTTCTTTAATTCTTAAGTCCAGGAAGGTAACACTAATGTTACTATATTCTGAGGTGAATCTCAGATTGGGGTCACCCAGGTTTAGCCACATAAGGAATTCTTCCAAGGTATCTGTGGGGCCCTCCCAAATAAAGAAGATGTCATCAATGAATCTGCTCCACTTAACGATGTTTTCAAAAAATGGAGCAGATTCATTGAAAATGTGGGTCTCCTCAAATTTGCCCACATATAGGCAAGCCAGGCTTGGGGCACAGGTTGCCCCCATGCTCGTGCCCTTGGTTTGAAGGTAAAGATCATCCTTGAACAAAAACAAATTGTGTTTAAGTACCAATTCGGTACAGGCCAGAATGAAATCGGCCTGGGCCCCTCTACATTCAACTGGACCCAGGATGCTGCTGATGACACTTAAGGTAGCATCCTGGGGTATGTTTGTGTAGAGGGCCTCAATGTCTAGGGTGACCAGAAGTTGGGTTTGGTTGTTAAATTTAAAACCTTCAATGGTAGTGATCATATGGGCAGAGTCTTTAATGTAGGATTTCTGTTTTGGGACTAGAGGTCTTAAAAAACTGTCCACATATTTGCTTAATGGTTCCAAAAGTGAGTTAATACAACTCACAATGGGTCTGAGTGGTGGGTTTTGAGCATCCTTGTGGATTTTTGGTAATCCATATATGGCTGGGATCACCGGTTTATCATTGTACATAAAACAATATTCCTTATCAGAAATCCATCCATTTCCTTTGGCTCTGGTAAGGAGTATGCTCACCATACCTTTTAGCTCATTCCATTTATTCATTGGGACTCTACTATAGTGATCCTGAACGTTAAGAAGGTTCATCACTCTTCCTTCATAGTCAGAGGTGTCAAAAATGACAACCCCCCCGCCCTTATCGGCGGGTTTAATTGTGATGCTCAAATCGTTTTTCAAGTTTAAGATAACGTTCCTCTGTTCTCTACTTACATTGTGTGAGGTGGGAGGTTGGGATCTACACATTTCTTGTATTTTCATTTCTATCACTTGTTCAAAAATCTCTACTTTTTTGTCCACTTGATTAATATGTGGAGTGAAGGTGGATTTCGGTTTGAGGCCTGAGATGTTAATATCTTCCCTATACTCTTTATCCTCAAAGAACCTAGTTAGTCGAATTTTGCGGAAGAAAGACTTAAGGTCTTTCTCTAAATTGAATTTATTCACTTGGGTTGATGGAGCAAAACTGAAGCTCTTAGCTAAGATCTCAAGTTCCATTTTAGTCATGATGCGTTTGGACAGATTAATAATCGGAAAATTTTCATTGCTTATCTCCAGTATTTGCAATTCCTTGTCTCCAGGAATTTCTATTGAGGTTGATGCCTCACATATTGTCCTCTCCCATATCCCCGATTGGTTCTTTGTCCTCTCCTCGAGCGCTGATCTAAAAAAGAGGAAGAGGACGGTGGGGCGGCAAAGCCCGAAATAGGGACAATATTGGTCATTTGTGCATTTCCGCCATACTCGGTTCTTTGGTGATTTGCACCCTGATTATTTCTACCAATTTCATCATCAGAACCGGAACCAGATGATTCTGAGAATGTGACCCGATTTCTACTGCCCCTTTGATAAACTGGTTTTTGTTGGTATGGTTTCTCCCACATTCCTTCATTTCTCTGTTGATAATAATCCTTTTGTAAATAGGGATTTTTAACCTCGACATTATATTTCTCAATGTCCCTCCTTAATTTTTTGGTCTTTTTGTTAGTTAGGTAGTCATTGAATCCATTGATTTCTGAATCTAATTCTTCTAGTTTTTTCTTAGCCTCATCTAATGCCGAGTTGTTCTGAAGTTCTGTTAGTAGCTGTTCTATTTCCTGTTTCTCTAAAATAATTACTTCTTGTGCTGTTTCGATAATGAGAAGTAGCCAATCTCTGCTACATCTGTTAGCAATATGTGACCATGTTTCTAAGAATTTTTTGTGTTCAATGAAAAGGCCAGGTTCGTTTCTAATTTGCAAACCTACTGGTATTACCCCAGCTTTCACATATTCCACTAAAAATTCCGCATGGAGTTCGGTTCGTATTAGTTTTTTCTTTAAGTTGTATAGTTTGCCCCATTTGTCGGCATTACTTGAGAAAACAGTCACCTTATTACTCTGTTTGGTATTGATGATTTTATTGAATTGATCCTCACTGAATCCAAATGTTTTAAATTGGTCCATATTCGTATATAGAGGAAAGAAGTCACCCACAAATAAGGGTAAATAAATGATGTATTAATCCTCCAAGAGGAAAATACGTCTCCCCAACCACTTGGTTGTACTCAATCGTATGTAAAAAACATGGGAGGGACCCCACTGCCCAAGAGACAGGGTACCACAAGTATGTAAAAAAGAGAGATTCACTTGGGTGTATAAGACCACCTAGGCTACAATCATGTCAAGTTCACTCAGAACATGCAAACCAACTCAACTGAGGGTCTAAAGTACCCACAACAATAGCCGCATATATCTCAAATAGATATATGCGGCTATTGTTGTGGGTACTTTAGACCCTCAGTTGAGTTGGTTTGCATGTTCTGGTGGTCTTATACACCCAAGAGAATCTCTCTTTTTTACATACTTGTGGTACCCTGTCTCTTGGGCAGTGGGGTCCCTCCCATGTTTTTTACATATTCATGACATTGATGCACAGACTGGTAAGATGCATCAAGGCCCTACCGCCCCATTGGCAAACCAAAACCCAATATTTCAATAATAGGGACACTTTGTTTATTTTCTCTGCATACACCCCCGTCCCTTTGTGTGGTGCACATTGGGGTAACTCCCCTCTTGTTCTTTGAATCAAACCAAAACCCAACCATGGAATGCAATATAATGTTCAATACAGTACACCTTGTGCATGTGGGGTAGCTTAATACTAGTATTCCTCTCCACTGTAAGGGTTGTAACATGACCCCTCTAAAGAAAATTCCCCAAATCTCACTGCAATGGGTTTCAGTCCATGGAATACGTTTCACCCCAACTGTATCAAATACACACATGATCCTGTAGCCAACAGCAAAGGCCCAAACATCTATCCCACAGTTTGTGAATTTTTGTATTCCTTAGACAGAAAAAATATAAAAAACCTAAAAGTCTTATCTGTTTCATAGTTCCATCACCATCAAAATGAAACAGTGATGAAAAAAGAGCATAATGGAATGGTAAAGATCAGGGAATATTAGGTGTCCTGCCAGCTAGTGGATCTACAAGATCCTCATGTCCAAGGGACCTCAAAGACTATTCTAGGTGTACTCTTAATTCCTCCTCACTGTTCAATTCCTCCAGACTTTTCATCTCCAGGTCTATAATGTATTTGGATTCACATCTTCTGAGGGATGCAGTTCTATTACCTCCTCTCATTTTCTTAGGAATTTGCTGTAAAATGCCTGGCTACCAGGTTAACAATCAGGATCAGACACAAACTGGCACATGCATCAAAGCTTTTTGCGATTGCAAACGGTGCGATTCACAAAAATCGACCGTTTGCGATTGCAATATTAGCTTTTGCGATGCATCAAGGGTCAAGGCCCTCGCAATTCGAGAATTCGTAATTAATTGTGAGTTCTCAAATTGCGACTGCATTTAAGGAATCGCATTTTGCGATTACTTAAATGCAATGCAAGAACCACTTTGAAGTAGCGATTTCACTACTAGGGGGCGCAAATTACCATGAAGTTGAACTTCATGGTAATTTGCATAAACTTTGAAAAATGCACTAAAGTGCATTTTTCAAAGTTATAGGTTACACACACACATGTCCTTGGGACATGTGTGTGCGCAACATTTGTGCACATATCAATTTCAGCGGTGCAACAGGGTGTCCTTTTGACACCCTTGCACCCTTGAAATTGCATGAGCATCAATTGGTACTCGCAAATTGCGCTTGCACTTTCCCATTCATTCCTATGGGCCTACAGGCCCATAGGAATGAATAGGAAGCTATTCCTTATTTGCGACTCGCTATTTGCGAGTCGCAAATAAGTAATGTGTAGGAATCGCTATTATTATAGCAATTCCTACATGCATAGGATTTTGCAAGTCATTAATTGCGAATCCTTAATATTCGCAATTAAGGACTCGCAAAATCCTAGCATGTGCCCGAAAGTATGTCCCATAATAATACAATCACATCTCGGTTAATAACTCATGATTAATCATTCTCTCTTTCTTTTACATGTTCATTCATAGTCAGGCACCATGTAAGTCTAAGCAATTTTACCATGAGACAAGTCCTTTTTGTTAATGCAGAGTTGTTTTTTTCTGTTTCCATAGGTATCGGACGGCTGGCGCCAGTCAGTGGGAGCCACCGTAGAACAGAGGATTGGACATGCTGCTCCTATGTAAGCCTCTTCAACAGGAAGCGGCTTCTAGCAATGGGCGTGGCCTTAAATATCGGCCACACCCGGCTGCGTCCAACATGGCCGCCAAATCTCACTTGATCCCACAAGATGTCTGAGCTCCTTTGCCTCTCATGATGCATGAGTCTCTTCAGGCACAACTGCACTTGCAACATGTGTTTTTTTGGGCAAATAGTTTTGGAGGGGTGCTAGGGAGGCACATGTGGTAGGCAGTTCAGTGGTGGGCCTGCAGACACAATAGGTTTCACTTACTTTGTTATAGTTACCATGCAGCGCAGCACTTACTGCAGAGCCTGTGAAACCAGCTTGAGGTTGTCACAGTATTCTTGGAACGATCTTGTATATCTGCTCCCATATGTTACAAGAAGTTACAAGATGGCACATTTTTTAATTTTCTTGTAAGGCACTAATATGTGCTTTACCTGGAGGTGCCTGACTCCAAACTAGGTAGGCACCACTTTGGAAAGGAGCTTTTAGTCTTACTTTATGTTTATGATTTGTATTTTCACACTGTTTATTTAGTTTAAAAAATTTGATTTCCATGTAGATTTGCCTCAGAGAGAAGCCTTTGGGAGCAAACTGGAGTTGCAGGACTCCAGTTTGGATTTAAGTAACCCCCCCTTCCTTCTTTCTAGCATGGGATTGCCCAAGGAGGTCTCTATCGCACAGCAGAATAGGGAGATGGAGCGGGGTAGTTGTTCAACAGAAGAGGAGATCAGGGGATTGTGATTAATGCTCATTCTTTAATTAAGAATAAGATGGAATTCTCAGAATTAATTGATGCCTATAATCCAGGCTATATCTTGGTAACTGAGAAACGGGCCTGTGATTGTTTTGGCCCTAATTTGATTGATGCAATTACCCCAGGTCATTCTATTCTCAGGCAAAATAGAGAAAATAAGACAGAAGGCAGTCTTGCCATTATCTATAAAGACCCCATTGAACCTATAAAGTGCACTTTTTCCTGTGAGGCTTTACGGTTTAGCCTAAAAGATTGTCATACGAGGTCCTTTTTGGGTGTCCTGGTCTACTGCCCATACGGTCCTATGTCTATTTTCACTTTTGAAATAGGCCAATTGGTTAAACCTTATCTAGAGAAAATAAACTTTACTATTCTAGAGGACTTTAATATTTTCATCTGGAGGACCTAACCTATACAGACTCGGAGTCTCTAATTAACACATTATTGTGTTTTGGCCTATCTCAATTAGTCGATGCTCTGACGCACTGTGTGGAGCACACGCTAGATGGAGTTTTCTTTAATAATCTACAGTTACAGACCCTAAGTTGGTCGGATCTCCATGCAGTTGGGTTTTCTCTTACTTGGAATTCTCCTCAGGGTGACTGTTGAAAGTTGAATAAGAAACGATTGGAAGAGTATATCAGAGGCATTGCTTTCAAGTGCCCTTAACAATTCACAGCCTCGCTTATCTCGGCTTTGGACACAGTTGCCCCTTTTAAGGCAACTAGGTGCCACAGGCAATCACCAACAGCTTGTGATTCTCTGACCGGCTTAGATCTCTAAGGCAAGCCTGTTGTAGTCAAGAACGTGTCAAGCAAAAACAAATATGAACCCCAGAATTTTTTTTCAAAAAGAGCCCTGATCAAAGATTACAAATTAGCGATTGCTGAGGAAAAAACTAAACTCTGCATGGGCACAACTGGTAATGCCAGTGGCGGCTCCTCCACTAAGTTGGAGGAGCGTCGACTCACTGCCTTTAGCAATAAAAAAAATCAAGGAAAAATAAAATTATAACAACTTGCGATATTATCATTTTTATTTGTTCCTGCTGCTGCGTCTCGGTGGGGCGGAGAAGGGAGGATCTACTCTGCTCTAAGAGCAGGGAGAGGAGTTGTGGGCACTATGTAAGTGCACATGAATGTTTGACCGGCCCTCTCGGGATGGCCAAACATTCATGTGCACTTTGCATGTTCTCCATGTAGGGTGCATTACAGCCTGCATGGAGAACATGCCCAGGCTCCCATTCCCTGGCTGAGCTCCAAACCATGGCACTCAGACCAATTAGTACACTGCATTGCAGCATTGTGATTGGCTATTTCGAGCCTGGGAGCCCAAGTGCTTCCTGCTTCCTGTTTCCACAGAGGAAGCCAGGAAGAGGACAGAGGAGAAGTGGCAGTAGCCAGTCAGTCGGCTGGCATGCAGGTAAGTGATTTTTTATTTTATTTTTTTAACCCTCCTCCCCCATCTTCTCCCCTCCCTGCCCCACTGCTGCTTCCTGGGAGCAGCCACCCATGGGTAATGCTCCAAATTCCTCTAGGGAATTGTTTAAAATTATAAATCTTCTGTCTTCTCCTATGAGCTTGAACAATTTAGAGGCGATTCAAGAGTTCTGTGATAATCAGGAACACCATTTTTAGTCTAAAATTCTGACCATCTATTTGGAACTTTATATAATAAATGAGGAAGCACATAATTCCACAGGACAATATCTCAATGAGAATGCAGGCATGAGGGTGCGCGAAGCAAAAAAGAATCAGTAATCAAGCTCATGCTGTCCTCCTTTTCACACGTTTCGGACGAACAGACTGAGAAATATCTTCTTAGCACTAAGTCAGGGTCTCCTTTTGAACCCTACTCACCTAAAACGTTTCATCTTGTGGTTAGTACAATTGCTTCTCCTCTGGACTTGATTATGAACAGAGACATTTTTACAGGATGTTTTCCAAAGTCATGGAAAGAAGTGGAAGTTAGGCCTCTTTTAAAAAAGCTGAATCTGGATTCTATGGAGCTAAAAAACGATCACCCTATATCCTTACTTCCAATTCCTGCCAAAATCCTCGAGAAAGCATCTTAGTGGCCAGCTTATGACATTCATTGAGGACCATAAACTATGGGATTCCTTCCAATTCTGTTTTCGTGGTTGCCATAGTACTGAAACTGCCCTGGTCTCGGAAGTTGCTAGCATTAGAGCCCTGGTTGATGCGGATTAGGCAGCAGCATTGATCCTAATGGATCTGCCCA
The DNA here is from genome assembly GCF_964204655.1 of Triturus cristatus. NCBI lineage: Eukaryota > Metazoa > Chordata > Amphibia > Caudata > Salamandridae > Triturus > Triturus cristatus. The sequence continues at coordinate 278,289,164 of NC_140589.1, read as the reverse complement.
CAGCATTTGATACCATCTCCCCACTGCTACTTACCTCCTGTCTAGCTCAGCTAGGTTTCAAAGGCACTGCATTGAATCTGCTGAAGTCATTCTTAATGGACAGAAAAAAGAGTAAATTGTGGGTCAGCTTAAATCAAGTCCCTTTCTTCTCCCTTGTGGAGTACCTCAGGTAGCCTCCTTAAGCCCCACATTGCTTAATCTATATGTATCCCCTCTATTGAAGCTGATTCATTCTTTTGGTCTTCATGCCCTCTCCTATGCCGATGACACACAGATTATTCTACCCATCACAGATGATGGACTTTCCATTGCCATCAACTTAAATAACGGCATGAATACAATTTCCATCTGGATGAAGGGTAATTGTCTGAAATTGTATGCAGACAAAATGAAGGTTACTATCCTTGGAGGTCAGCCTTCAGTTTGGAACAGCAATTGATGGTCAGATGCACTGGGAACCCTGCCCTTACCTACATAATCACTGAAAAATCTTGGCTTCATTGTAGGCCAACAGCTCTCCTTTACAGGTGAACCGAACGGTATCAATCTGTTTCAATATCATTAGGATACTTCTGAAAGTTTTTCCTAGGATCCCTTTAACAGACCATAGATCAGTGGTTCTGGTGTTGATCTCCTCAAGAATCGATTACTGTAATGCCCTGTACATAAATATCAATAGGTTCTCTCTAAATAAATTTCAAATTGTCCAGAATGCAGCAGCGTGGCTTATTTGATATATTCAGAAAGCAGGAATCACATAATTTCAGTTGAGCTTGCTAAACTTCACTGGCTTCCTGTTAGAAAGCAAATCAATTTCAAAGCCCTCTGCATTGTGCATTTTCATGTTAGGGCCCCGGGTTATCAGATCCATGTTCCATTGGTATTTGCCAACCAGGCATCTTCGTTCTGCCAAACATACTCTGCTGGTGATCCCAAAATTCTGAACAGTGAGATGGGGAGGCAGATCCTTCTCAGTGGCCACAAGAAAGCTGTGGAATTCTTTTCCTCATCAGTTGACATGCCTGGGAAATAATATGGCCTTAGAGATGCTCCTAAAACCTGGCATTTCATTTTACAGTGATCTAGGGTTCCCTAGGTCCTCCATGGTGATGGTCCAGTCCCTAGCTTAGGTGGATCTAATGGCTACAGTGCTTTGATGCCTTCTGGTATGTTCGCGCTTTACACATTTATTTTTCTTTCTTTTCTTTCTATGTGGGGTAAAGGCATCTGTGCGATAAAGACATGCATGGTGAAGGCTGCCTGGAAAAGGCATCCGCTGTCTTGTTATACAACACCTGCTGGAACAACTGTGAGAAGTAGTGCTCCTGAACCCGGTTTTAATGTTATATGGTTCCCAGAAATGGTCAGTGCTGAGATCAACAACAGAGCAGTACATATGGCAAGAACAAAGAGGAGGAAGGCAACGTCAGACAGAATGAACAAAAGCATACCATCTCAGACCAAGTTGTGGATAGTAACCTTGGGTCATTGAAAATATAAGTACCTCTTCAAATTAGAGTGATATGGAGTAGAGTTAACATAAGAATAGCACTAATAGATGTTTATTTTTAACACAGAGTGAATTTTGATCATTTTAAGAATGATGGTCCCTGATAAACTGTACAGCTGTGACACTCAACCAATTTTTCTTCTCTTCTGAATGCTTACCTGTCTTTTTGATTTTAGTAATTAATTTGTTAAGTCTGTTTACTTGTGGACTACAAAGAGTTGCTCCTCAGGGACACTTGTGGTATACACTGAGAAGGGGAGATCATCATATTGATTCCCCCAGTAGTCTGAAGGTGGTACCCACCCCCATTAGTTCACTGTACATAATAATAATAATAATAATAAGCACATTTGTAAAGTGCCTGGTTACACTTGGCCACTACACCCTATCCTACCCAGGCGTGTTTATCCAGGGGGAAAAGATAAGTTTTTAGATTTTTCCAGAAGGTACCCACCGAGCATGGTCTTGATGGATGATAGCATTTTTATTGTGTTTGGGGGCAGTGGCTACATCCAAGGCTACATCCAAGAGAGCTGCCCAATAGAGTCCCTGTGAAAAATAATTTGAGGCATGGAATAGAAGGGTTCCACTTCTTATTCATTTTGTTGTGTCTTTAGAATGTTTACAAACATTTGTCAACATCACTTTTTTCAGAAACTGATCGCAATTGTTAAATGTTGTTCTTCTTCTACTGGATCCCTGTGTAATGGCTGTCTGGATTGAGTAAACAATATTTCCCTCCTGAGCAGGCAATTTTAGGGTGTATCACGTCATCTTCATCTAGGGAGTGGTCACAGCATTGTATTTTATAGAGAAGATCTTTCCAAAATTCTTGCTGAGGAGGCAAAGTTTGACCCACCCTGACTGGATGGACATTTAAACCTGGAAGATGCTCTCATTTGGACTCGCAGTGGATTGTTGCACAAATGCCTGAACTCAGAGATATAGCCTTCCTTCCAAAGGTGATAAGATACTGTTGGGCCTGGGCATGCATAGATTATTTTACTTAGATTAGTGCTGGCTGTTTCCTCCTAGCTAGGATCGAGTATGAATGATCCTGCTGAATCCCTGCCAGCTTGCCCTTCCCTATTTTTGATTCCGCCCTTTGTTTGACCTTCTGCAGTAGTGGTCTAGCACCTGGTTTTGCAGTAGTCTAGCCCGCGGTTGGCTTGCTAACGTGCTATATCGGCTTGCTAACTAGCCAGATCAAGAGAGGCCTGAGAGAAACCTTTCTCATATTTGGAATTAAGACTGTTTCTCGGGGTCAGACAGTGTCCTGTCCCCACATCATAATCAGGGTTCCACACAGTGTGGAACGACTGACCCTCTAATCCCTCAGGTAGCATGTTATCCCCACAGTAGATGAATCAACACCATTCACTTTCAATTAAGAAGATAGGCTTACTCAGCCATTAAATGAACTTTCTTTCTCTTTTGTTTGCAGATTATCAGGTTCAATGTCTGTTGTTTGCCATTGAATTTACTTTGCTTCTATATTGTTTATGGGTTTACGAATATGAGGAACACAAATAATAATAGTTAATAACATAAACTAATTCAATTTTGGTGGGACTGTTGTGACTCTCTTTTTTTCAGTAGATTTCTCCCACTCATCCTGTTATTACCATCATTAGTTGTTTGCAGATCTTGCGTAAAGTTATCTATGAGACCACAAACACAATAAATTATTCCCTTGCTCAACTCTTGAAAGCTGGCAACTAGCAGGCAGGCTTAATTTAGGAGACAGGTGTGTAAAGCATTTAAAACCACAAATACATTAAAAATCCAACTAATAAAAATAGGTTATATGTTTATGACCAAATAAACATCAAAACTATAAAATAAACAATGTAGAGAACCAGAGATATGATTTTTTAAAGATTACAAGTCAAACTAGTGCTTAGAAGCAAATAGGGCTCAAAGGGTTAAGAAAGGTTGTGCTGGACTGGGACAAAGTCAAGAGTTCTTTACACATACTTCCAGAAGTGTTTCTTGATGCAGGTAAGTGTTCCACAGCACCAGCCAAGGGTGCAGATGCTCAGGTTTGCTTCTTGGGGTCTGGGATTACAACTACCACAATGCACCTGGTCAGCTTATGGAGCTTTTTACAAACATTGCTCTAAACTTCTCCAAACTTTTGTAACTTATTCCAGAAGGTCTCCTTGAGGGTTCAAAGTGTCCACAATACCAATCCAGCAGTCTAGAATCTTTGAGATGGTCCTTGGGATGTTAGGACTACAATTCCCACACTGCACATGGCCAAATCCTTAAAAGTCCATTGGACACACTCCAAGATGGGGATGTCTTGGGCGAAATTATGCAGTTGGGCTCTGTTAACCCATTGCTTGTAGGGAGTTCACTCCTTAATCCTTCTTGAAGCAAATATTCCAATTGCAACAACGGCGGACCTCTATTGCCGCACCTCACACCAGTTCCAATATTTAGAGTGAACGTGCAAAACAACCCCTACGCCAGCCTTTGAAAGGCATAACTGTGCTCCAGATCAAAAGAGATTTTTGAATAGATGAGGGTGCACCGTTCAAAAAGTCAAAAGGCAAATAGTTGTAGAAAAAGAACTTCTTTATTTTAGCTTTAAAGATTCCATCCGATGTAAAATTGTCCAGCCAATGTGTTTCATTCCCCCATAGGGAACTTCATCAGGGCTGCAACATGACAAGACAACATATATATGACATTCAAATCATAAGACACAGGACTTACATAACATGCAACTATATCAAAAATTGGATCCCAACATTATTTTAAATAGACCAACACAGAAAGGAAAACAGACATCAAAATATGACTAATACATATAAAGTTACATATAGAGTCACAAAATAAAATCTGAATTAAATATCATCAGTTATATATACAAAGAGAACAACCTCCAGGTCTATCAGTACATCACGTTTATAAGCCAAGAAACAACGGGAAAAAGGGGAGAGAAACTATAATTTCCGTTATTTCTAATTTTACACAATACACTCCACATATCCAACGTAAAGATTGAAAATGATGTAAAAAAGAAATCACAGAGCATACTTCAACATATTGACAGTATCAAAAAGGTGAATCAATCAAAATCCAATTTTAAAAAGATTTCCAAGTGTTGTGGAAAAAGGTATATTTTGGCCTAATGCCAACAGCCCAGTAGAGAATCGATCAAGATCTAAATTTATAGTTGCCCAAAAAGAGCCTATCGTAAATCGATAAGAAAGGATAAAAACAGCATCAGAATTTTAAGTAAACAATCCCAATTTTATAATATCATTTACCTAAAGTCAGTAGTCATGCCATAACAAATGGACATTAACTATTAATTATGTGGAAGTATACCTTCTGTTTTTCCAAATTGAGTCACAGAATAGTTTCCAAAATATTCATAGGGTGAAGTGTATTGCACTTGAACCTATAGGTCCTGTTGGAAAAATATGGTATTATGTCTCAATAGTCAAGAATGGATACATATCCTTAAAACACTTTTATTCCAAGTTAGGTAGAAATTACAATAACATCTCACTGTGTTATGAAATTTGTATACATATTACGAGAAGTGACACTGTCAGCAACAGTGATATATTATCAAGAGAGAATGTTTGCAAAAGGCTCATACCTTATTCACATAAATATTGTCACTTGCATATTTTTAAGACAGTAAGGCCCAATATAAGAGCCCCAACAAAAAATCATAATGGGAATCGAATGTGTCAAAAATGGCAACGGTCACACCTTCACCATACTTGGTGATGTGTTTGTTTTTGGGGAAAAAAAACAACAAAAAGACGTGTTGAGAGCTGAGTATATCAAAATATAGAAGCAGTCACATCTCCACCATACCAGGTGATATGGTGAGACATTTCTAGGCCCTTTTCAATATAAAAAGCCTTCTATAGTCTATCACCTTCCAAATACTACCACTCCCATCATGTAACATTATTCCAAAAGATATATTAAGAAAGTGTCAAACAGCGACCACACTAGTGACTCAACAACATAGTGATACAGCTCTCATATGTGATGGATAACGGGTCATCCTTCATGGGAACACACGATGCGTAGAGGCATCATAGTTACAAGCGCTCACATTACCATGTGGAGAGTGGAGCCACAAATGTTTATAGAAAAAAGAGGGTGATGTCATGACAAGTAGTCTACCTAGGAAGCTGCCAGAACACCCAATGACAGAATCGGCAGTAACGAATAGTCGAAGAGGGGATATCTCTAAAACACGAGGAGCAGTTTTAAACAATTGGATGCTAGTTGTTACAACGTCATAAAGAGCTTGACATGGCAGGTAAAGCTCCATCATATAATATACGCAAGGTCAAAGAATTTAAAAGACACAAAGAACCGCCAGCACACCAAATAACAGAGTCAGCAGTAAAAGGTATAATCAGAGAGAGATTCTCCCTAAAACATGAGGAGCAGTTCGAGAGTTTAGAAAGCCACGAGCACTGTATATAATCCCAAATCACATATCCTTACCTAAACCGGGCTTCCAAAACTTCCTCTCCTTTCGGTTTCCTCTTTTTGGTACGACAACATAAACCGCCATTGGTATAAATATACAAAGCTCCACCCTCAATTAGTACACACACCCAATCAATGTGGACCGTTGGCAAGAGTAGTCATTTGAATACTATGTTGCCCCATTGTAGACCGCCCGCCATTGCTAAATGGTACACAACCTCCATTTATGTATTGGAATCTGCCTCTATAAGCCACAAGATATTTGGAAAAACATAGATGGAGTCAACATATGATTTGCGTCTAACACAACTATGAAATTATCCGTATTGTGGCCAAACATTAATATTTATGTTGGTTCCGAAAGTATAGAAACCTGGCATACATATACGGAAATACCGCTAAGCCCAAATAAACAATAGTATAAGCCGCGAGCGGCAAATAATATGTATGATGGGTAAACATCTATAGAGCTGAGACGGGACACCATCTTAGAACGGTCTACATTAGTTCCAGCACCGTGCGCTATGGAACTTTCTAAAGTATTACTGTATATTGCTATCAAATCGTACATACAAGTCGATAAATCAGGTCAATATAAAGAGAAGATGGTAAGCTTCAGATGCAGAAAACAAACATCTATCGAGCTGAGACGAGACGCCATCTTAAAACGGTCTACGTTAGTTCCAGCACCGTGCGCTATGGAATTTTCTAAAGTATTACTGTATATTGCTATCAAATTGTACATACAAGTCGATAAATCCGGTCAGTATAGAGAAACGAGTGGGTGCAATTCCAGATTATAATAACCACCCCCTTTTTTTAATATTTGCAATTCCTAATAACAAGGTTTTACATATAGATCCATCTGAAATGTAAACGGACACCATCTTTAAAAGGTCAAAATATTGCCTAACTGTTAGTTATCGTACGATAAAAAGCAGTACTGTACATAAAAAAACCAAAGAAAAGTACCACTATTGTTTGGATCAGTTTTTTATACTGGATATAAATACTGTTAGAATCCGGGGTCTCTGGTTGGCGCAGGTATGCACTTGCGACAAGCAGGGACCCTTTTCATCTAAGTCAGGGCGTAGGATTACCTCTTTAAAAATAACCCCTGCTCACCCTCTAGGTAACGTGGCGCGAGCAGTCAGGCTAGATTCCAGAGGGCATTAGGTTAAGCGTTCAAGTTGTCCCACACAATAATCACCACCCCACCACACAAAGACACAAGGCTGTATTTATGTAAAAATATAGGTCTTTATATTTAAGATTTCTTTAGGCAGGATATCAAAAATACAGTCTATCACTTCAAATAATGTTCCAGTTACTGGTAAGGCTTGTAGGCAGTCCACAGTTCTTAAAATGGAAAAATTATACTCAAAATAGCTTCTTTAGAGGGTCTGTGCGCTTCGTATAGGGGTGGGCGGAATTTGCGGAATTAACCTTCGCAAATTATCGCGAGAATGTTTAAAATTATCGCAAACAAGCAGAAATATCGCGAAGATGCGGAAGTTTTTTTCCGGCATGTTCGCGCGATTTTCTGCATGGTTGCGGGTCGCCAACTTACCCATGTGGCTGCTTGCGGGCGCGGCCATCTTGTTTTGAGTTGTTCTCGCGGTGCATGATCGCGAGAAGAAAGACGTGATCGCGCGACGCATGACGTCACTGCGGGCGCGAACTGTCGCGAGACAGCGCAAATGGCTAAAAACAATACAACATCTCATGGAGAACGCGACCGGATCAAGAAAACTTGTCGGCGAACGCAGGGATTCAGGTAAGGCGATCGCGCGCGCGCGAGAATGTATCATTTTACAGCGCGAGCAAGAAACAAATTATCGCCAAGCTGCGGAAACCGGAATTTTTGACATTTTCGCGCTCTCCGCGGAACGCAAAAATGTCAAAATATCGCAATTTCCGCGAACGGAACGAAATTTTTGCCCAGGCCTAGCTTCGTAGCGCCTTCGGTACGCTTTTTACAAGGTTTTGGAGGTGTCTTGCCGTTTCTCACGCTTCTCACGTGAGCACGAGTACGCTTGCCATTTCCCACGCTTCTCGCGTGAGCACGCGTACTATGGACGTGAACCGTACGGACCGTACCTTCGTTGGTACGCGTCGTACACGTTCAGTACGCCCCTTGCCAAACTCCACACTTCCCGCGTGAGCGCCGGCAATGCTTTTCAATGCAGTATGGACCGTACAGTTGCAGGGACGCGCCGTACACGGACGGCAGCACAGGTACGGCTCATACAAAGGCAAGTACGGGCTGTACTAGACGCGCAAATGTCTCAAATACTTCAAAGGCAGGAACGGCTCGTATGAAGGCAAGTACGGGCCGTACGACACCCGCAAAAGTGACAATACCTTTGGTTTTCAAGGGGGATGGTCACTGCGGCCTCGGGGGTCCACGGAGAGGTGGCCCACGTCGCGTTGTCGTCCTTACAGTCAGAGGGCGGCGGTGCTTCGTGGTACACTCGAGGGGGGGTCCCAGCCACACGACAGAGTTCAGAGGAGGGGAAGGCAGCTCCGGGGCAATTCCTAGCGCGTTGCAGCGCTGTCGGCTTCTCAGGAGATCACCAGTATGTCACAGGTCCTCGCGGTGATCTCGGCGGCGTGGGGTCACCAAGGCTCGGTGCGTGGACGCTCAGGTTCCTTTCTCCACGTTGTGAGCTACGGCTCGGAGGGGCAGGTACTTGCGGTGCTTAGACCAGGTAGACAGGTCCTTGCGGTGCTCGTGGTAGTCCCAGGTGGCAGATGTCGCGGTGCAGAGAAAGGGGGAGAGGCACACAGGTTCTCTGGGGGTCAGCGTCACGGGATTGCGTCCAGCAGCTTCTCCTCTTCTGGGGGAAAGGTAGCGCCCACTGTTCCTGGGGCGCAGATCAGGGGGCAAGTTCACAAGCAAGCCCTTGGAGATTGTTTGAAAGCACAAGTTGATGCAAAGTCTTTTTCTGTGGTCTTTTCCTCTCCTTCCAGCAGACAGGCACCCACTGCAGGCCAGTCTCTCAGGCAGAGAGACAGTACTCCTCCTTCAGCTTCTCCAGGTCCTTCTCCTTCAGGCAGAGGTTCGTCTTGGCGCAAACAGGATCTGATTTCTTAGGAGCAGGGCTCCTTCTTTTATAGCACAATTCTTTTGTTCTTTGTCGCCAGGGGGCCTGGGCCTGGCTCAGTCCAGTTTTGGAGCACTTTGTTGTGGTGACTCTGCTCTTTCCTTTCAGCAGCAGGGCAGAGACATCAGCCGCTCCACAGGGGGCGGAGCCGGCATTGTGCTGGCAGAGCACAGGTCTATTCAGAGTCAAAGGTGTACTCCTCCCACCCATCCTGGTGTAATCTCTCTACCCACCACCTGGCAGCCAGCCTGTCTCCTGGAATTCCCCAGCCCTGCTCCTTCCCTGTTACTAGGCAGAACACACACACACAGCGCAGAGGCGGACTGGAATGGCCAGGTCAGTAAATACTAACTTTCTAAAAGTAGTATTTACAAACGCAGGATATTAAAATAAACTTTACTAAAAGAAGTATTTTATTATTCTGAGTTCAGGCATACTAAACATGACTTTCTACCATGCTCTATGAGTCCACTGGGATTACAGCGTGTAGTATTTCCAGCAGCCCATTCTGGCCTATGGAGAGCAGGTAGCCTTCAATAGTGAAACACGAAAATGGCTGTAATTCACTATTAGAACATGCCACACACATCAGGGCATGTTCTACCTTATGCCTACAATGCACCCTGCCCTTGGGCCTACCAGAGGGGTGACTAATATGTAGTTAAGGGAAGGTTTAGGGACTGGCAAGTGGGTGCACTTGCGCAGTCAGTGCGACAGTACCAGACTGCACGCAGGCTCTGTAGTGGCAGACCTTAGACACATTTTACTAGGCCGCTTCTGTGGGTGGCGCAACCAGTGCTGCAAGCCCACCAGCAGCATTTGTATTTACAAGCCCTTGCACTCCTGGTGCACTTTACTAGGGGCTGATAGTAAACCAAATAAGCCAATCATGGAATCCAATGAACATCAACATTTTACCATAGGGAGAGCATATGCACCTTAGCACTGGTCAGCAGTGGTAAGGTGCCCAGAGTCATAAATCAGCCAACAACAGGTCAGAAAAAATATAGGAGGAACGCAACAAGTTTAGGGATGACCCTGCAAAAAGGGCCAGGTCCAACAAATACCAATATAAGAGAGTGGAAATACTTCCCAAAAATATAATAGTGGACGTCATTACTGCAAATGGTGAGCCGGGACTTAATTTGATACAGAAACATAATAAAATAGCTCAGTAAATAAGAGGCAGAATCCGTGGTATTAGAGGTTCGGAATGGGCTTTATTCCAATGGTCGATTATAATCGGTTGCTCCAGGTTCCATTACCACGAAGGTTCAGGAAGTGAAGTACATACGTTATTGACAATCAATTACTTTTATACAATAGGCATTACAGTGAGGCCAATGCAAGAGGCGTAACAATTGATAGCAAAGATAACATTTCACATGTGTAGCAAAAATAGGCGTAACTGGGAGTGATTTAAAGAACGTCATCAGATGTGATGTCATAAGAGGGCGGTTACATGAAAGAATTTCGCAATGTCAGCAGAAATACTTGGCAGAAATGCGCGTGCAACAGCATGACGTGTGATTGACGTGCAACTAGGGGGTGAAGGGGACTTGACATTTAGCTCTACATGTGGCGACAGAAGTCTGGAGGGTCAAGTCAACCTAATCCCAAATCATATCTAACATCCTATGTTTAAAGAACTATGTTATCCAAAAGAGAGGTCTCTTAGAGTAGAATCTTATTCTATACTGACTATACTGACTGTTAGTGCGTGTACAAGCGTCTAAGTGTCTACACTAGATGCGAGGGCGGAATCTTCCATGGTAACAGGGCTATGAATTACTTGTATAAAGACAGAGAAGCCGGGCCTTTGCTCGGTAGCTGGCAGAATGTTTACTTAAGCTACTAGACAGGAATGCATTGGGCAGGGAGCGGAGCAGATAATTTTCGAAGGTGAAATACAGTTCTTGGCAGGCAGCAAGCTGATGTCAGGCTTCGTGAGCCGCGCAGGGAATGAGACAAAGTTCATGGTCACAGATGCAGGCTCGGACTGGAGCTTCAGAGACAGAAAGCAAGGAAAGCTTGATGACAGAATCAGGGCCTACTTGCCTGGACTGTAAAAATGGCATAAGTGAACCATATAAAGGCGGTGGCCTTTTGTACTTAGGAATGGAATATCCGGCCTATTCATGGCGGATCTGAAAGAGGACATGTTAACGGTGGACGCACATGTATTTGCGTCTTCATAACTGGAACTGGAGGGAACATACATGTACTTGTAACATGTACATAGAACCGTTGGGGTCCAAGATAGGGGACATAACTGACCAGAAAAATCCATATTTCCACATTCCCTCCTTGTCCCCTACTTGCCCGTCAAGAGACATCAATCTTCATCAATCCATTGATCTGTTCATATAGCATCATTTGTTCTTCTTTCTTCTTCCGGGATTTTGAACGAAAATCTTGATGTGGAATGCACGATGTGGCACACAGACCACAAATCGCTGGTCCACATTGCAGGCATAAGCAGCAACTGAATAATATGAGAAGGCCAATACCTAGGAAGGATAGAACTCTCCATCCCCAGGCTGATAACACGCTCCAAAACCACCCGGACCAAGTCCAAGTGCCTGGATTCTGGTGTATCTGGCTCACAATCTTATGAAGGCGGGTTATAGCTTTATATACAGATGGCGAATTTTCTGGTATGAATACGCAACAGCTTGATCCGATGACCCTACAAGCTCCGCCCCTATCGGCCAGGATGACGTCAAGGACAAGACGATTTTGAAGCACAACAATCCGCATGGCAGACTGCTCTTCTGTTAAATTGCCTAGGGCGGAAATAGTTTCGTTCACTACTGCTTCAAGGGTTCTGGTTAATCTACGTATCAGCTTACTATTAGTAACGGTACCTATATAGGGAAAGAGACCTTTATTGAAATCTGTGTATTTTTCCCATGCCGTTTCAGTGTAGTCGACTATTGGGAGATCTCTCCTTTCTCTATTGTGTACTAAATGAGTATTTCTGTGATAATCAGGAGGAGCTAGAAAAACAGGTGGCAAAAGGAATCCAATGTAGCAGGTACCATCCCAATCTAGAGGCAAACGTACATATGCCGTCTGACCACATATAAAATAGGAATGGCGGGAAGCTCTAAATGTCGACCTGCCTTGATCACTAAATTCTATTACAGTGGTGCATCTACTATGGCCCATATGTATGGAACCATTCTTTCTTACACATAATTGACCTTTTACTGGAAATACTGACATGGCGGGCAAACTTGGAGTGACTTCGGATTCGACATTCAAGATCAAGAGATTAAGCGTAAAATTACCTAATCCATATACTTCGTTTTCTAGATCAGTTCCTGTTCTTTTGGGAAGTCCCTCCTTGTTGGGGTGGCAGACTTTAAGTAAAACTAAGTTCAGATTTCCCCATACCCAGTTGTCTTGATAAACTGCAGAATTTGAATCTAAGGAATTGATTAAGCTAAACCATGCTCCACAGGAGCCATTGTGTGTGAACGGGTATGGAAAAAGAGGTAGAATTCCTTTATAGTTCTGATAGGGAGGGAGTCGGCCACATATCCAACAATTTGTAGCATTGCTAACCTGATGGGAATGATGTAACATACTAATAAAAGTGTTATTGCGCAGCGCAAATCTGTATGACAATTCAAGCGGAGGTAATTCACTAAAAGAATGTTCAGCAGTAACATTGTAAACATGTCTAGAAATAGGATAATATATGTGCAACAATATACTTGTAGTAATTAAAAAAAGACTTAAGAAAAACAAAATTATTAATGTCACTATGCAATAACTACGCAGTGATTTACAGTACGCCTGTCGTTTCAACATTTTTCGGGTGTTTTCTCTATTCAGGTCCAAGGGATACATGTCAGAGACAATTCAACCGCTTCACCTTGGAGAGGACTTAAACAATCAAATTGCTCGACTGATTGGACCTGAGTTTCAGTTTATAATGTTCAGAATTACTTCTTTCAACAAGAGGAAGTTTTGAGTCAATGGGTGAAGACACACGAGGTGTGGTATTCACATCTGATTGTAGTCCATGAAATTTCTTGATATGACTTGAGTGAATCCAGCCTTTTCTGCCCTCGATCTTTACGGCTGTCCTTGTGGTGAGCAACACCAGCTGAGGCGACCTCCACCTAGGATCCAGCTGAGTCTTTCGATCAAAGTTCCTCACTAAAACGAGATCCCCCGGAATTACGTCATGGGGTTTCACCTCAGTGTTGTCGGGAAAGGCTGCAGCTACCTGTGAACGACAAGATTGTAGTGCAGACATCAAGGAAGCCAAATAATCTGTCAGCATATTACAGTCAATATCAGTTATTTTACGTGGTATAGGCGTCCCCCACATATTTGGTGGTCTGCCAAAGATCACCTCATACGGGGATAGCCCTGTTCGAGAGTGTGCTACCATTCTCATGTAAAAGAGTGCAACTGGTAATGCTACTACCCAGTCGACACCTTTCTCCCTGCATATTTTGGACAATCTGATTTTCAAAGTTTGATTATGTCGTTCCACGAGACCTGCTGCCTCGGGGTGTCGGACACAATGAAACTTCCACTGATAGCCTAACAAAAGTGAAACGTGTTTCATTAATTCGGAGGAGAACGGCTGGCCGTTATCTGAGTAGACAGCACGTGGTAAACCGTATCGTGGGAAGAATTCTCGAACTAGCTGTTTGGCAGTAGTCGGGGCAGTGTAATCTGATACTGGGTACGCCTCTGTCCAACGGGAAAGAGCACAAACGACTACGAGAACATATTTGAATCCTCGACATCGTTCCATCTGGATATAATCCATCTGGAGGACTTCAAAAGGGTGATCAGGAGGCTGAAATCCACCCTGCTCTACGGGAATGCTTTTTCCTGGGTTGAACTGACAACAAATCATACAGGTACGAACTTTTTGTTTCGCTGCTGCTCGTAAATGTTTATTAAACCAAATATGTTGAATGCTGTCTAGCATAGCTTTCTCTCCTAGATGCGCTGGACTATGGACAGTGTTAATAATGACTTGGACCATTGAATCAGGAAGGAACCACACAGATTTTTCCTTCGTCATCCATCCTTGATCTGTTTGGATCCCTCCTAATTCAGTCCATTTCTTTATTTCGTCTGGTGTAGCATGTGTCTGTATATCAATTACGTCAAGAGTAGGATCTTTAACCGTCATACAATGTGTTGGCGTCAGGACTATTATCTTTGTCATGTCGGATGTTTGAGTTTGAGCAGTCTGTTTAGCTGTTCTGTCAGCTAAATCATTGCCTTGAGAAATGATATCAGTAACTTTCGTATGTGCTTTGCATTTCATAATCGATATTGCAATGGGTAAATGTATTGCATCTAATAAGGCATGAATGAGGGGTCCGTGCTGAATGTGGGCACCGTGAAAAGTTAAATAACCTCTCTCTCGCCACAGCACGCCGAAGTCATGTACAACTCCGAATGCATAACGTGAATCAGTGTATATGTTGACTTTTTTATTTGTGCCTTGAATACAGGCTTGTGTCAGAGCGACGAGCTCTGCTGCTTGAGCGGACAAGGTATTTATGCAATTTGTTTCAATAATTTCAGTGTCTGTTGTGACTGCGTAAGCGGCCACTAACTCTCCTGTACTTGTTCTCATACATGAACCATCTACATACAACGTCAGGTCTGGGTCTGACAATGGGACATCGGTTAAGTCTTGTCTGGGTTTCGTCGTTATTGTAATAACATCAATACAATCATGGGCTAGTGGGTCTGTTCCGATTACAGGTAAAAGTGTGGCAGGATTCAATGTGCTACAACGTCTGATTTCTATATGTGGCTGAAACAATGTTAGTTCGTAACCTGTAAGTCGCGCTATAGTCAAGTGTTGTGTTTGCGTTCGATTCACAAGAACCTCTACTGCGTGTGGTACTTGTACTGTCAATGGATGTCCTAACACTATAGCATCGCTTTGTCTGATTGCTAAAGCTGTCGCTGCCACTGATTTCAGGCACGCAGGCAGAGCCTGAGCTACGGGATCTAATGTACTAGAAAAATAAGCACACGGTTTGTGTGATCCTGCTTGTTCCTGTGTGAGTACTGACAAGGCAGTACCTTCTCGTTCTGTAACAAAGAGTGTAAAATGTTTTCTGTAACATGGTGTTGCTAAAACAGGTGCTTGGCATAGAGCTTTCTTTAAGCTTTCAAAAGCTTGTGTATGTTCCTGAGTCCAAGGGAGGACAGTCGATGTGACTGCCTCCTGCGTTGTCAACTGAATGAGTGGTTTTGCTAGAAATGCATACTGAGGGATCCACTGCCTACAATATGAAGTGAGGCCTATGAAAGCCCGCACCTCCTTTTGTGTCTTGGGTATTGGCATATTTGCAATTAGCTGGATACGATCTGGTGTAAGCTGCCTTCCCTCCTTGGACAGCGAGTGACCAAGGTAAATAACTCGCTGGACACAGAATTGCAGCTTAGAAGGGGACACCTTGTGCCCCTTTTTGGCTAGAAATTGTAAAACCGTCAGTGATGCTTTTTCACATTCAGGTTCGCTTCGGGCGGTGATCAGTAGATCATCGACATATTGGAGCAAAGCAGTGTTAACTGGCATGTGGATACTGTCGAGTTCTCGTTTCAGTGCTTGGCTATAGATGCTGGGGCTTTCTGTAAATCCTTGAGGTGCGCGTGTGAATTTAAAGCTACGTCCATTCAAACTAAATCCGAACAAATATTGGCTTTCCGGATCTATAGGGACGCTGAAAAAGGCATTCTTGAGGTCAATTACAGTAAAGAATGTTGCTTCGGAATCAATAGCTGTCAGTAATGAAGAGATGTCTGGAACTACGGGGTATTGTGGTACAATACATTTATTTAATTCGCGCAGATCAATAACCAATCGATATACTGGCGGGGCCTTCGGATCTGTTCGTTTAAGAATCGGAATTATCGGTGAATTACATATATTGGAGTCGGTCTCCACAACCACTCCTTGGCCAATAAGCTCGTCAATGATTTGCAGTAAAGCCATTACAGCATCTGGGGGTAACTTGTATTGTCGCATTCGTGGTAGTACCACTCCTGCCTTTAGTGTGACTCGATATGGTGTAATGTTCATGCAACCAACATCTGTAGGGCCTTGTGCCCATAAATGTGTGGGTAAAGTCTGCAGTCGGGAATCCATGTCTCGAGACACATAATGACCTTTGAAATCACGTAAAAACAATCTTACTCCTTCCGGAGAACAACATATTATAGCTCCTAGAGCTTTCAGTGTTTTTATTCCTAACAAGTTTTCTGGACATGATTTAGTAAGCAATAAATCTGTAGTTCGGGTCAAAGGTCCTATCGTAAGTGGAAGAGGCTGTGATACTTCATTAACAATAGGTTTTCCTGAAAAACCAAGGGATATATTCTGTGAGCCTGAGAGGGGTGCCCCTGGAACTTCACTACGTTTTATGGTTGTTCGACTTGCCCCTGTATCGAGTAAAAATTTTCTGTCTTGACCTAATAATTCACTATGTACATAAGGTCCTTCTTGGTCTACAGGGACCTCGATAAGGGGTAAGTCAACTTCCTTCTCTAGGCTGTTTCATGCATATCGTTGGTAATCAGGATAGTCATACTGTGCGGTCTGGTACAGTTGTCGTGTCGTGGTTTGTGTGGCAGCAGCCGGCAGCGCTGGTGCGGCTAGCACAAACTGTATAGACTGTGGTGGAACTGGCATGGATTGTGCATGTTGCGGAGCTCCTTGTTCATTCTGATCCTGTCTGGGTGGCCGTGGTCTTTCTTTTGTATTACCTATGGCGATATTATGTTTTAAAACTGGACAATCGTGTACGTAATGACCTGGCCTTTTACAGTAATTGCATGTCCCTTTTACAGGTCCTGTTGAATCACCGGAATGTGTCGTACCCTTTTTATGTCCTTCAGCTGGAACTGTCTGAGAGACTAGCATTTTCATTTTCGTGTCTTTCATGCGTCTTTGTTCATGTTCTTGTTCCTCTCTAATTCTATTGTAATGGTACTGTAACATTTGTAACATTTGTGATGGGGTATTACCTTGCCATGTACTCTCGAATTTTAATACTCTATTCTTCACTTGGGGCAAAGAATTTTCAACTAATTTTGTCACAAACAGATGCGGGTATGACTCGCTACTTGCTTTTATACCACTATTTATACCAAAACATTTTTCGAATCCGGCATAGAAATCACTAGTGTCTTCATCTTGCTTTTGTTTACAGGCTGAGATTGCACCCCAGTCTTCCTTTTTCGTGGTTAATAAGCGTGGCAGTACCTGTACTAGTAAACCTGGTAGTGCTTTAGTTTTGTCCCCAAGCCCCGAACCTGCAGTTCGGGCCTTTTCTTCTGCTTCTAATGCTGTCCAATCTATCTTTTGGTCTCCTACCTCCCACTCTTTTTCCTTGAGTTTTTCATAAATGCCAGCAGGCATTAATACCTTCAATATTGTCATAATGTCGGGATAGGTATACTCTCCCATGAGTAACATGTCTTTAATTTCTCGGTGGAAACCCGCTGGGTCTTTGTCATGACTGGGTACCACTTTCTTCATTTCTAACAATTCTATTTTCGATATGGGCGTATATACATATACACGTTTAAACTGATTGTCCTCGCCCTTTATTGGGTGTACTTCTCGTAAGGGATTCTGTCTGTCCATGTAATACATCGGTCTTTCCTTGATGGGCAATGAAACATGTTCTGGACATACAAAAAGAATGTACTGCTTTCTTGATTCTAGTATTTCTTTAATTAACTTAGTACCTGAACCTTTCCATCTATTCGTGAGTAATTCAGTCAATATATCAGGTAAGGGACCAGGATCTGAATGTTGGCTTTTATATAGTATAAGAAGTTGTTGAATCATATAAATCCCAGCTAAACGCTGTTCATCTGGGGTGAGGTTCAAAAATGTGTGTGCTATTGTATCATCACCATATTTTCCGGGACTGTCAACCCAATGAACGGCTGACCTGGCTAATTCTTGTTCATCCATAGAATCGAGTAAATGATAACCCCTTCGTTCTCGCAGTAATTTGTCAGCGGCTTGGAACGAATGCTCGGAGGACCTTATATTTATTATAGGTGTATGAGAATTTCTGTTATTTTCTAGACATATCGGACGTATCGGGTCAGTAAGACATCTGGTACTATTACAAGATCTTCCTCTACCTACATAGGCTATGGTTTCTGACTGTCCTGTGGGCAGTCCTGATCCTTCCTCCTCATTTTGTTCAAACTGGTCTACCGCTAATCTCTCTTCGTGTAGGCGTTCTATTTCTTTACGGATCTTTCGGCACATGGCTATTATACAGTTTTGCTTATCATGTCTCCCTTCTGATATATTCTGACTCCATCTGGTAAGAATTTGCATTGCTTCCGGGTCTACCCCCGGTCGGTCTTGATTTCTGATCACACAATTTATAAGGAAACGTAACAGTTCCCCCTGTATCTCCACTTTCTGGTATTCCATAGCTCTGTTAATACATTCAGAATCTCGCCCTGTTTGGACAAAATGGTATATATTATCTAGATGCGCAGTCATTCCTGGTAACTTCCCTAAATACACCGCGGCTCGTCTGATACGTAATGATGCCATGATCATTTCGTCCTCTTTGCCGGGCACAGGGTCATATCTACAATCTATAAGAAGTTCCTTAAGCGTACGGGCATTTATGAGTTTGGGGGTACGTGGATGTGCTGACTCTTGAAAGGTAAGTTTATTTATTCTGGGTGGCGTAGAAAAAATATTGGTAGCACCTCCGGTAGCCCCGTCTGGAGTATCGGGCGTGAAAGGATTCGTAGAACGTGATACAGCAACTATAGGTGTGGACACAGCTATAGAAGTAGCTGTAGGAACAGATGTGGAAACAGATGTGCTTGCCGGAACTTGTGTCAGAACTTGTTGCTGTAAAGATACGGGTACTGGATCTTGGCGTTGAATATCCCTGGCAGGCGGTCTATGCGGGGCGGGATTAGCATACTCGGGAGCTGCGTCATCTAAATATGAGGAAAGAAAAACATCTTCTGCGGTTCTAGGATGCCCCTTAGGATGTACTTTTATTGGAAATAATGGGGGTGGCAAGTCTTTTGGTATCCCCGCAGTAGCCTTAGGTAATCCCTCGGCCAGAAGGGGATACATACCCTTCATAAGGGCATGTCTTTGTCTGTCTACTTGTTCTGATTTCACTCGTGCACCTTCTTCAATTAATAGATTTTCTCGGACTTCATTTGAATTCTCTTTACTCTTCTCTTCCTGTCTACGTGCTTTTTCTGTACGTCTATACGATTCTTTACGCCATAATTCAATGGCGTCTTTCTGTGATTGTCTAGCTTTCTTTTTCCATAATTCTTCCTCTACTTTCACGATGCACTCTGCATCCCAGGTCCCAGCTGCGGGCCACCTCTGACTTTCTGGTAATTCCTTAGTGTAGTCTACCCATAAATCAAGAAATAATATAGCGTCTAGGCCATGTTTATGATACATGAAGTACCCTGGAGTGTCCCTAGGAGGAATAGGAACAGCTTCTTCGAGCACCCCTTTTCTAGTTGTGATCTGTCTTAATTTCGAAAAGAGCGGCATATTGAGAACTGATCTGATACTTGATCTTGAACAAACTTAATACAGTAATCACAATAATGAACAGTCATTCACACCACAATATGCAGAACGTACTTAAAACATTTAACATTTAACATTTAACTGAACAACAATGATGATGACGATTTAAGAAAAACTTAATCACTAAACATAATACTCGACTTTAACTGAATTATTCTGAATTCATATACTTGATATACTAGATATACTGCTAAACAGTACAGTTACACTGCTGAAACAGTGCAGACCGGATTTGTGTACCCAAACCCGTCTTGACCGGCACAACCTATGTGCACGTCAGAACGCCTCCCCAGTAATGGTACTCACCGGGTAGCTCGGAAACGGAAGGCCTCGGAAACTGAACTGAACTTGAACCGGACTGGACTCGACTTGAACACTTCGGAAACCGGACTCGACTTGGGGCTTCGGAAACTGGTGGGCCTCTGTATACCTCGGATCTTGCTCTCTCAGCTAGGCTCTGGTCGGGATACTTCGCACTTCTCACCGCCTCGTCTGGGTGTTGATCGCAGCCTCAGTCGCCCCCGCTTGACCGGAGGGAGATACAGGAAATCCTGCTGGTACGCGTTGTTGTCCGTCCAGCTGTGGCAGGAGACCGGGCCTGCAACGCACCGCCGGCGCGTGAGATGAGAAAGTGTCCCTGTTCGGGCGCCATTTATGTGGTAAATAATTTAATTACCGGGACTTAATTTGATACAGAAACATAATAAAATAGCTCAGTAAATAAGAGGCAGAATCCGTGGTATTAGAGGTTCGGAATGGGCTTTATTCCAATGGTCGATTATAATCGGTTGCTCCAGGTTCCATTACCACGAAGGTTCAGGAAGTGAAGTACATACGTTATTGACAATCAATTACTTTTATACAATAGGCATTACAGTGAGGCCAATGCAAGAGGCGTAACAATTGATAGCAAAGATAACATTTCACATGTGTAGCAAAAATAGGCGTAACTGGGAGTGATTTAAAGAACGTCATCAGATGTGATGTCATAAGAGGGCGGTTACATGAAAGAATTTCGCAATGTCAGCAGAAATACTTGGCAGAAATGCGCGTGCAACAGCATGACGTGTGATTGACGTGCAACTAGGGGGTGAAGGGGACTTGACATTTAGCTCTACATGTGGCGACAGAAGTCTGGAGGGTCAAGTCAACCTAATCCCAAATCATATCTAACATCCTATGTTTAAAGAACTATGTTATCCAAAAGAGAGGTCTCTTAGAGTAGAATCTTATTCTATACTGACTATACTGACTGTTAGTGCGTGTACAAGCGTCTAAGTGTCTACACTAGATGCGAGGGCGGAATCTTCCATGGTAACAGGGCTATGAATTACTTGTATAAAGACAGAGAAGCCGGGCCTTTGCTCGGTAGCTGGCAGAATGTTTACTTAAGCTACTAGACAGGAATGCATTGGGCAGAGAGCGGAGCAGATAATTTTCGAAGGTGAAATACAGTTCTTGGCAGGCAGCAAGCTGATGTCAGGCTTCGTGAGCCGCGCAGGGAATGAGACAAAGTTCATGGTCACAGATGCAGGCTCGGACTGGAGCTTCAGAGACAGAAAGCAAGGAAAGCTTGATGACAGAATCAGGGCCTACTTGCCTGGACTGTAAAAATGGCATAAGTGAACCATATAAAGGCGGTGGCCTTTTGTACTTAGGAATGGAATATCCGGCCTATTCATGGCGGATCTGAAAGAGGACATGTTAACGGTGGACGCACATGTATTTGCGTCTTCATAACTGGAACTGGAGGGAACATACATGTACTTGTAACATGTACATAGAACCGTTGGGGTCCAAGATAGGGGACATAACTGACCAGAAAAATCCATATTTCCACAGAGCGGCATGGGAAAACAGCGGACCCAGACTTGTTTGTATGGGGGTTCAAGAAAAAATCCCAAGATCATCGACAGTGAGGGGAGTACATTGTGACCAACGTTAACTGAAAATATGAGAGATAAGGAATAGCTCTCATATAGTTATTTATATTACTCACAAATACCCCACGAGGAATATATGTAAACACATTAAGTCACCTTTAATGATCTAATTCTAAGTGACTCAAGTATGGTGTAGTACTGTTCATACACCATTCTAGTGTCTGATGACATAATATCTGTAAAGCATAGCCATAGTTTGAGGCCTATGTGTCAATCATTTTCAAGAAAATAGTGCATCTCATGATCGGTATTAAAACCTTTGGCAATGCTGCGAAGTTTACAAATCCATTTAGCTTCACATTGCCTGAGCTGCAACTCTCAATCACCACCTCTATCCATCATTTCTACATGCTCAATAGCATGGGACCAAAGGATAGCCTGACCATCATGTTCTTTTATAAAGTGTTCTGTAAGGGGGTATCTGGAATCCCTCTTCAGTATGGCCCTCCTGTGTTCCTGAATGCTTATTTTCAGGCTCCGTTTGGTGCTGCCTACACAGATAAGTCCACATGGACCTCCGATAACATATACCACAAAGGTGGTGTTGCAATTAATGAATTTAAAGATGTTATAGCTTTTTGAGTCATTGTAGGCAAAACTCTTGATCTTATTCACCCCCAAATCACAAACATTACAGGTGCTGCATATAAAAAAAACATTAGTTTTGGTTGGAAACCAGATTGCTTTTTTTTCTTCTCTATCGGTCTTAATATAGCTGGTGCAATACACTTCACCCTATAAATATTTTGGAAACTACTCTGTGACTCAATTTGGAAAAAAAGAGGTTAAACTTCCACATAATTAATAGTTAATGTCCATTTGTTATGGCATGACTACTGACTTTAGGTAAATGATATTATAAAATTGGGATTGTTTACATAAAATTCTGAAGCTGTTTTTATCTTTTCTTATCGATTTACGATAGGCTCTTTTTGGGCAACTATAAATTTAGATCTTGATCGATTCTCTATTGGGCTGTTGGCATTAGGCCAAAATATACATTTTTTCACAACACTTGAAAATCTTTTTAAAATTGTTTTTTTATTGATTCACCTTTTTGATACTGTCAATATGTTGAAGTATGCTCTGTGATTTCTTTTTTACATCATTTTCAATCTTTACATTGGCTATGTGGAGTGTATTGTGTAAAATTAGAAATAGCGGAAATTATAGTTTCTCTCCCCTTTTTCCCGTTGTTTCTTGGCTTATAAACGTGATGTACTGATAGACCTGGAGGTTGTTCTCTTTGTATATATAACTGTTGATATTTAATTCAGATTTTATTTTGTGACTCTATATGTAACTTTATATGTATTAGTCATATTTTGATGTCTGTTTTCCTTTCTGTGTTGGTCTATTTAAAATAATGTTGGGATCCAATTTTTGATATAGTTGCGTGTTATGTAAGTCCTGTGTCTTATGATTTGAATGTAATATATATGTTGTCTTGTCATGTTGCAGCCCTGATGAAGTTCCCTATGGGGGAATGAAACGCGTTGGCTGGACAATTTTACATCAGATGGAATCTTTAAAGATAAAATAAATAAGTTATTTTTCTACAACTATTTGCCTTTTGACTTTCTGAACGGTGCACCCCCATCTATTCACTATTCAAAAACCTTCTTGAAGCAAGGCGAAGTCCTTAGGGCTGTAGTTCCAGAAAGTGCAGCAGGTGCACTCCTTCAGAGTGCAAACCTTTGGGGTGCAGACCAGGTTTTCAGCATGGCAGTACTTCGTCTCCGTGTAGTTTCAGGCAGCAGATCTCAGGAGCTATACAGCTCTCCCATATTTATTCACAGTTTCTGGGCAGTAAGCAAGGTGGCACCAGTGACCAATAGGATTAAGAGTGCCACTCAGGTGTATGACCACTTCCTCCAAAGTGTGGCATATTAGTGTCCCAGAAAGTATTATTCTCTCAAAATACAGCATGGAGAAAGTCTCTTCTTTGGGGTTAGATCTCGCTAAGCCATCCAACTGATGTGGCTAAGTTTTACTAACACACCCTCTCCAACCCCCGACTAATCTAATTACTGAGGCTCCTGTGTGGCTGGGGGTGGAGGATGGGGGGGTAAGCCTGTGCTGGTCCCAAACTCTCATTCTCTCTTTGAAGACCAGTTTGGCTCAACCACCCACTTCTTACAGCAGTTAAAATTCTCCACCCACAGGAAATCCATTGTCTACTCTGACAGGACACTTCACACCTCATCGAGTAGCTCTGTCCCAGCCTGGAAAAGACAGCTGCAAAGCTGGACTTTGGATCACAGAAAAGAAAGTTTAGTAGCTTTATGTCTGTAATAGTTATTATAAATCTAACAGTGGCAAGTTGTTGGATGTATATTAATTAACTATCAATTAGATACCTTTAAGCATTTTTAGGTGGCTCCTGTCAATGTCAATATGTATACTTAAATAAAATATCTTAATGTTAGCCTATGGAGCAAATCTCTACAATGGGGAAAACTGAATTGGCAGTTTTCTCTCACGCAGGCTTATAAAGCATATTTTAGATGTCCCTGCTTATAGTTACGAGGCACCCTACTCCTGGGGCACCAAGGGGAGATCTTAGGGGTGACTTATATGTCAAAATAAGACTTTGGATGTACCTTTAATTCCAAAGTCAAATGTGCAAATATGTACAATTTAAAATCAGCTTGCAAGGCAGGGATGGCTTTTAAAATGACAGCAGGCAACTCAGAAGTGCACACTCTAGTGCAGGAAATCTACTGTGCCTCTAAACCGCCCTGCCCTATTGTTTCACAAGATACTTATATATAGTTTGAACCCCCTTGCCTTATTATATACTAGGGACTTACAGTGGTCTGTCATTGCTAATTATAATTATATTTAACCATGTACTTTTAATCAGAGAACAGTCCCTGGGTCTGGTACAGAGTCAGAAAACCAGCACCTAGTAGTAAAAATGGGGCCATAAAGTGGGGAGACACTGCAAACAGGCTCTACTTTCTCACAGGATCCATTGCATTTTCACACTTAGAGTGCCCTGTGGCCCCTGCCACTATGAGCCCTGTGAAAAACGCCTTACAATCATGGTCCTCATCTTCCACCTGTGCTTTGTGTGTGACAGGAAGACTACTAAAACCTGCCATCTAACTGTTTTTTGTGTTAGGGAATCATCCACAGTTGCTACACAATCTGTGCCTTGTTGCTTGTTATTGACCAACAAATGTAAAGTTCTTGTCCTCACTTTTGATGTAATTGGTGCAATTATAAATGTTGTAAATAATCTTACTGGTGAGATTACATATCATGTTACCTTTGACACTAAGGAAGTTACTTATTGATATAAATATTAGGGTCACATGCCTTGCACATGACGTGCAGGGTTTGGCTGCATGGAGCTAACAGCAGATGATCATGGCCTTTCTGTGCTCAGTGGCAGTTGGCAGCAGGGACCAGCTTTTGACCAGGCCCTGTCCTCAACCTGCTGCAAGTGGCTAACTAGCCCTGTGCATAGCCTTTGGGCAGAGGCCAGTATTGTTTCTATGAACTTTATGGGAAGTCCAGTAAGGGCCCTTGTTAGACCATCCACATGGTCCTTGGACCAAGTACTAGGCCTGCTAATCCTACAGGGCGTCTAAAAAGGCCTACATATCTGTGTGGGTTTGCGGACACTAATCTAGGGTTTCCAAACTCTAGAGGGGTCCAACATGGTCCACAATGTTTTGATGTGGCTTTGTAGACCCTGAGGCAGGGTTTACAGAACTTGTTGCCACCCTGGGTACATCATTCCTGTTGGAACCGGAATACCATGTAGGTACCCCAGTAGGAAGGGAAAACCTGTTCTTGCACTACCAGAGGGAAGGGCACCTCACCTTCAAAGGAGAGTGTTAGAGGGAGCACAAAGGGCCCAACAAATGGAAGAAGGCTAGGGCCATCTTGGTTGAGTTGAGAGATACTGGGCACATGTGCAGTAAACTCAAAATGTATAAGTATAAGCCAGACTAGATCTTAACATGGATGCTCAAACAACCAAGTCTTAAGAGATTTTGTAAAAAGGCATTCATCAGGGGAATTCCATAAGGTAGATGGAAGAGAGTTTCATAATTTACAAGCAAGACAGTAGAAGGAACCGCCACCACTTCTGCTTTTATGGAATCTGGGGATTACTGCAGTGTAGGAAGACTAGCATCTAAGAAGTGTTGCTGGAGTATAAGGATGGACCAGATGATGCAATAGACTCAGGCCCTTGTTGTGAAAAGCTTAATAAGTGAAACATAAGGCTTTAAATGTAATCCTTTGTACCTTGAAGCCTATGAAGTGTTACCAGAGAGGTAAACACAGGGTAGTGTCTAGGCAGCCTCAGCAAGAGACAAACTGCGTCCTTTTGAACAATGTAAAGTCTTCTTAGTGTAAATTGAGATAGACTCAGTTATAGTACATTTCCATACCCAGACGGGATATAATCAGGGCTTGGACTACAGTTCTATGGGTTGAGCATGTCAGAATTCCCAGAACCTTTCTAACGGTTCTTAAAATGGAAAAACAATGTGCACCAGTGTCCTCACCTCAGTTTTAAATGACAGCTTGTTGTCAAACCAGATTCCAATACAATTTATGACTGATTTAATTTGAGGGTGAGGTTCAATGCTGTCTGGCCAACACTCAGGAGTCAAGCAATTTCAATTGTTACCTACTGTCATGACCACTTTTTTTCTACCATTGAGTTTTAAACAGCCATTGGCCACCCACTCCACAACTGCTGTAAGGCATGGCTTTGACTTAGGGATTTTGATGTCCCTTTCTGGCAGCCTTTTCATGGAGGTTCCTAGGCCATGTAAAGGCTGCCAGAATGGGACTTTGGGGGTCCCTAGCAAGGGACCCTTTGCACCTCTGTGGTAACTATTTAAATTACCTGTACTATTTTTTATGCGGTAAAGTCTAGTAAGAATAACTCAGTCAAAATAAGAGGCAGAATCCGTGGTATTAGAGGTTCTAAAAAGGACTTTATTCCTTACAAAGGAATTATAGTTCGAACCAGGCAATCTTATTCCATCACCACGAAGGTTCAGGAAGGGATAGGCAATACATTATTGGCAAGTAACAATATATATATAAAAAGCATTGCAGATGCAGGAGGCGTAACAGCTGATAATACAGATAAGAATACACATACGTAATGAAAATAGGCGTAAATACAGGCGTATACTAGAAACGTCATTTAAAATGATGTCACAAGTGGGTGGATCCATAAGAGAATCCTGCAGTGTCAGCAGAAATATTTGGCAGAGATGCGCGCGCAGCCGCATGACGTGTGATTGACGTACAACTAGAGGGTGAAGGGAACTTGACATTTGGCCCTACATGTGGAGACAGAAGTCTGGGGTGTCAGGACAACCTAGTCCTAAATCATATCTGATATCTTGTGTTTAAGGAACTATATTATCTGGAAGGAAAGGTCTTCTCGGACAGATCCTATTCTATACTGACTGTTAGTGCGTGTACAAGCGTCTATGTGTCTACATGCGATGCGAGGGGGCAGGCATCTTCCATAGTAACAGGGGCTATGAATTACTTGCAAAAAGACAGCGAGGCCGGGCCCTTTGCTCGGTAGCTGGAAGGATATTTACCTAAACTACTAGACAGGAATGCATTGGATGAGGAGCGGAGCAGATAACTTGAAGGCTGAATACAGTTTTTGGCAGGCAACAGGCCGCGTCAGGCACCGTTAGCCGTGCAGGGAGTAAGACAAAGTTCATGGACACGGATGCAGGTCCAAGCTGGAGCATTTCAGAGGCAGAAGCAGAAAAAGGCTTGATTGCAGAATTCAGGGCCTACTCGCCTGAACTACAAAACTAGAAAAGTGAACCACATAAAGTCGGTGGCCTTTCATACTTAGAAATGGAATATTCGACCCATTCATGGCGGATCTGAAAGAGGGCATGTTGACGTTGGACGCACATGTATTTGCGTCTTTATAGCTGGAACTGGAGGGAACATACATGTACTTATAGCATGTACATGGAGCCGTTGGGGTCTAAGATAGGGGACATAATTGACCATAAAAATTCATATTTCCACATTCCCTCCTTGTCCCCTACGGACCCTTATGAAATATCCATCTTCATCAATCCATCAATCTGTTCATATAGCATCATTTGTTCTTCTTTCTTCTTCCGGGATCTCGAATGAAAATTTGAAGGTGGGATACACGATGTGGCACATAGACCACAAATCGCTGGCCCACATTGTAGACACAAGCAGCAACTGAATAGTATGAGAAAGCCAATACCTAGGAAGGATAGGATCCTCCATCCCCAGGCTGACAACACGCTCCAGAACCAACCGGACCAAGTCCAGGTGCCTGGATTCTGGTGTATCTGGCTTACGATCTTATGAAGTCGAGTTATGGCTTTATATACTGACGGCGCGTTTTCTGGTATAAAAACACAGCAACTTGATCCGATGACCCTACAAGCTCCGCCCCTATCGGCCAGAATGACGTCAAGGACAAGACGATTTTGGAGAACAACAATCCGCATCGCAGACTGCTCCTCTGTTAAGTTGCCCAAGGCGGAAGTAGTTTCATTCACTACTGCTTCAAGGGTTCTAGTTAATCTACTTAACAGCTTACTATTAGTGACTGTACCTATGTAGGGAAAGAAACCTTTATTGAAATCTGTGTATTTCTCCCATGCTGTTTCAGTGTAGTCGACAATCGGGAGATCTCTCTGCTGTCTATTGTGTACTAAATGGGTGTCCCTATGATAATCAGGCGGGGCTAGGAAAACAGGTGGCAGAAGGAATGCAATGTAACAGGTACCATCCCAATCTAGGGGTAGGCGTATGTATGCGGTGTGACCACAGATGAAGTAGGAGTGACGAGAAGCTCTAAATGTAGACTTGCCTTTATCGCTGAATTCTATTACAGTGGTACATTTACTATGTCCCATGTGTATTGAACCATTCTTTCTTACACATAATTCGCCTCTAACTGGAAATACTGACATAGTGGGCAAGACTGATGTGGCTTCGGATTCAACATTCAAGATCATGAGATTAAGTGTAAAGTTACCTAATCCATATACTTCATTTTCTAGATCAGTTCCTGTTCTTTTGGGAAGTCCCTCCTTGTTAGGGTAGCAGACTTTAAGTAAAACTAGGTTCAGGTTTCCCCATACCCAATTGTCTTGATAAACTACTGTATTTGAATCTAGGGAATTAATCAAACTAAACCATGCTCCACAGGAGCCATTGTGTGTGAATGGATACGGAAAGAGGGGCAGAACTCCCTTGTATTTCTGATAGGGAGGAAGTCGGCCACATATCCAACAATTTGTAGCATTGCTGATCTGATGAGAATGATGTAACATACTAATGAAGGTGTTGTTGCGCAGCGCAAATCTATAGGACAACTCATGCGGGGGTAATTCGCTAAAAGAATGTTCGGCAGTAGCATTGAAAGCACGCTTGGAAATAGGGTAATACATGTGTAATAATATACTGGAAATAATAATCAGAAGACTTAGAAAAAACATAATTAACAATGTCACTATGCAGTGACTACGAAGTGATTTACAGTACGCATGTTTCTGTCTATTTCTCTCTCCATTTCGGTCTAGAGGATACATGTCAGAGACAAATTCAACTGATTCACCTTGGAGAGGACTTAAACAATCAAATTGTCTGACTTGCTAGACCTTAGTTTCAGTTTATAGTTTTCACTCTTGGTTTTTTCAACCAGGGGTAGTTTTGAATCAGTCTGTGAGGGAATGCAGGGCTGAGGGTTCACGTCGGACGGTAGTCCATGAAATTTTTTGATGTGGCTCGAGTGCAACCACCCTTTACGTCCCTCAATCTTCACGGCTGTCCTTGTGGTCAATAAGACGAGCTTCGGCGACTGCCACCGAGGCTCCAGCTGGCTCCTCCTGTCAAAATTCCTCACAAACACGAGGTCCCCCGGAACCACGTTGTGGGGCTTCACCTCAGTGTTGTCGGGAAAAGCTGCAGCTACCTGTGAACGACAAGATTGTAGTGCAGACATCAAGGAAGCCAGGTAATCTGTCAGCATATTACAGTCAACATCAGTGATTTTACGAGGTATAGGCGTCCCCCACATATTTGGTGGTCTGCCGAAGATCACCTCATACGGGGATAGCCCTGTTCGAGAATGTGCTACCATTCTCATGTAAAAGAGCGCAACTGGTAAGGCTACTATCCAGTCAACACCTTTTTCTCTACATACTTTGGACAGTCTAATTTTCAGAGTTTGATTATGTCGTTCCACTAGACCTGCTGCCTCGGGATGTCGGACACAGTGGAATTTCCATTGGTAGCCTAACAGAAGTGAAACATGTTTCATTAGCTCGGATGAGAACGGCTGGCCATTATCTGAGTACACGATACGGGGCAAACCATACCGTGGGAAGAATTCTCGAACTAACTGTTTGGCAGTAGTCGGGGCAGTGTAATCTGAGACGGGATACGCCTCTGTCCACCGGGAAAGAGCGCATACAACTACGAGGACATATTTGAATCCTCGACAACGTTCCATCTGGATATAATCCATCTGGAGGACTTCAAAAGGGTGATCGGGGGGTTGAAATCCACCCTGGTCTACAGGTACGCCTTTTCCTGGATTGAACTGACAACAAATCATACAGGTACGTACTTTCTGTTTAGCTGCTGCTCGCAAGTGTTTATTGAACCAAATGTGTTGAATACTGTCTAGCATAGCTTTCTCTCCTAGGTGCGCTGGACTATGTATTGTGTTAATGATGACCTGAACCATTGAGTCGGGAAGAAACCATATAGATTTTCCCTTCGTCATCCATCCTTGATCCGTTTGGATCCCTCCTAATTCAGTCCATCTCTTTATTTCTTCTGGTGTAGCATGTGTCTGTATGTCAATTACATCAAGGGTGGGATCCTTAACTGTCATGCAGTGTGTTGGTGTCGGAACTATTGTCTTTGTCGTGTCAGTTGGATGAGTCTGATTCTGAGCAGTCTGTTTAGCTGTTCTGTCAGCTAGGTCGTTACCCTGAGAAATAATGTCCGTCACTTTCGTATGGGCTTTGCACTTCATGATAGATATTGAAGTAGGCAGATGTATTGCATCTAACAGAGCTTGAATAAGGGGACCGTGCTGGATGTGGGCACCGTGAGAAGTTAAATAACCTCTCTCTCGCCAAAGTACGCCGAAGTCATGGACGACTCCGAATGCATAACGTGAATCTGTGTATATGTTGACTTTCTTATTTTTGGCTTGAATACAGGCTTGTGTCAGAGCGATGAGTTCTGCTGCTTGAGCTGACAAGGTATCGATACAATTTGTTTCAATAATTTCAGTATCTGTTGTGACTGCATAAGCGGCCACTAACTCTCCTGTATTTGTTCTCATGCATGAACCATCTACATATAATGTCAGGTCTGGATCTGATAATGGAATATCTGTCAAGTCTTGTCTGGGTTTCGTCGTAATAGTAATAACTTCAATGCAATCATGTGCCAATGGGTCTGTTCCATTTAATGGCAAAAGTGTGGCAGGATTTAATGTACTACAACGTCTGATTTCTATGTGTGGCTGGAATAATGTTAATTCATAACCCGTCAGTCTTGCTATAGTCAAGTGTTGTGTTTGGGTCCGGTTCAGGAGAACTTCTACTGCGTGTGGTACTTGTACTGTCAATTGATGTCCTAACACTATGGCGTCGCTTTGTCTGATTGCTAAAGCTGTTGCTGCGACTGATTTCAGGCACGCAGGAAGAGCCTGAGCTACGGGATCTAATGTACTAGAAAAATAAGCACATGGCTTGTGTGATCCTGCTTGTTCCTGCGTGAGTACTGACAAAGCAGTACCTTCACGTTCTGTAACAAAAAGTGTAAAACGTTTGCTGTAACATGGCGTTGCTAAAACAGGTGCTTGGCATAAAGCTTTCTTTAAGTTTTCAAAAGCTTGTGTATGTTCCTGAGTCCAAGGGAGGACAGTCGGTGTCGCTGCCTCCTGTGTTGTCAACTGAATGAGTGGTTTAGCTAAAAATGCATATTGGGGGATCCACTGCCTACAGTACGAAGTGAGGCCTATGAAGGCCCGTACCTCCTTTTGTGTCTTGGGTGGTGGCATGTTTACAATTAACTGGATGCGATCAGGTGTGAGCTGTCTCCCCCATTTGGACAGCAAGTGCCCTAGGTACACAACTTGCTGGACACAGAATTGTAGTTTCGAAGGGGACACTTTGTGCCCCTTGTCGGCTAAGAAATGTAAAACCGTCAGTGATGCTTTTTCACATTCAGGTTCGCTTCGTGCGGTGATCAGCAGATCATCGACGTATTGAAGCAGGGCAGTGTTAGCTGGCATGTGAATACTGTCAAGTTCTCTTTTCAGTGCTTGGCTATAGATGCTGGGGCTTTCTGTGAATCCTTGAGGTGCGCGTGTGAATTTAAAACTTCGTCCATTTAAACTGAATCCGAACAAATATTGGCTTTCCGGATCGATTGGGACGCTAAAGAAAGCGTTCTTGAGATCAATTACAGTAAAGAACGTTGCTTCTGAATCTATGGCCGTTAATAATGAAGAGATATCTGGGACCACGGGGTATTGTGGTACAATGCATTTATTTAATTCTCGCAGATCAATAACTAATCGATATACTGGTGGTGCCTTTGGATCAGTTCGTTTAAGAATCGGAATTATCGGGGAATTACATACATTGGAGTCGGTTTCTACAACCACTCCTTGTGCGATGAGCTCGTCAATGATTTGCAGTAAAGCCACAACAGCATCTGGCGGTAATTTGTATTGTCGCATTCGTGGTAGTACCACTCCTGTTTTGAGTGTGACTCGATATGGGGTAATGTGCATACAACCTACATCAGTGGGGCCTTGTGCCCATAAATGTGCAGGTAGATTCTGTAACCGGTGATCCATGTCTCTAGACACGTAGTGACCCTTAAAGTCACGCAAAAAGAGTCGCACTCCTTCCGGAGAAAAACATATTACAGCTCCTAGAGCCTTCAATGTTTTTATACCTAACAAGTTTTCTGGACATGATTTCGTAAGCAATAGATCTGTAGTCCGTGTTAATGGACCGACTGTAAATGCAAGTGGTTGTGATACTTCGTTAATAGTAGGCTTTCCTGAAAAACCAAGGGAAATATTTTGTGAGCCTGAGAGGGGTGCCCCTGGGACTTCGCTGTGACTGATAGTGGTTCTGCTTGCCCCTGTATCGAGTAGAAACTTTCTGTCTTTCCCTAATACTTGACTCTGTACGTAAGGACCCTCTTGATCTACGGGAACCTCGATAAGGGGTAGGCCAACTTCCCTCTCTAGGCTATTTCATGTGTAGCGTTGATACTCTGGATAGTCATTTTGTGCATACTGGTACATTTGTTGTGTTGTGTTTTGTATTGCAGCAATAGGCTGTGGCTGTTGTTGTGGTTCGGTCTGTTGTGCAGCTGGCAAAGGCTGTATATTCTGAGGTACTTGTCGTTGGATCTGATCCTGTCTAGGCGGACGTGGTCTCTCTTTTGTTATACCCGTAGAGATATTATGTTTCAAAACTGCGCAATCGTGTATATAATGACCTGGCTGTTTACAATAGTTGCATGTCCCTCTAACAGGACCTACTGAATCATTGGACTGTGTCATACCCTTTTTATGACCGTCAGCTGGAACTGACTGAGCAACAAGCATTTTCATTTTCGTGTCTTTCATACGTTTTTGTTCATGTTCTTGTTCTTCTCTAATTCTATTGTGATGATATTGTAACATTTGTAACATCTGTGACGGTGTGTTACCTTGCCAAGTACTCTCGAATTTTAATACTCTACTCTTAACTTGGGGCAGGGAATTTTCAACTAATTTTGTCACAAACAGATGTGGATACGACTCACTACTTGCTTTTATGCCACTATTAATACCAAAACATTTTTCAAATCGGGAATAGAAATCACTAGTGTCTTCATCTTGTTTTTGTTTACAGGCTGAGATTGCACCCCAATCTTCCTTTTTCGTAGTTAATAAACGTGGTAGTACCTGCACTAATAATCCTGGTAATGCTGTAGTCCTTTCCCCAAGCCCTGAACCTGCAGTTCGGGCCTTTTCTTCGTTTTCTAATGCTGTCCAATCTATCTTTTGGTCTCCCACCTCCCATTCCTTTTCTTTGAGTTTCTCGTAAATACCGGCGGGTAATAGGACTTTTAATATTTTCATAATGTCAGGGTAAGTATACTCTCCCATGAGTAATATGTCTTTTATCTCACGGTGGAAACCTGCTGGGTCTTTGTCATGGCTAGGTACTACTTTCTTCATTTCTAATAATTCAATTTTAGTTATGGGCGCATACACAAACACGCGTTTAAAATTATTGTCCTCACCTCTTATTGGGTGCACTTCGCGTAAGGGATTCTGTCTGTCTATGTGATACGTTTTTCTTTCCAAATTGGGGGGAACTGAAACATGTTCTGGGCATACGAAGACAATGTACTGATGTCGATATTCTAGAATTTCTTTAATTAAATCAGTACCTGAACCTCTCCATTTATTCGTGAGTAATTCTATCAGTATATCAGGTAGGGGACCAGGATCGGAGTGTTGACTTCTATATAATATAAGGAGGTGTTGTATCATGTATATACCAGCTAAACGCTGTTCGTCTGGGGTAAGATTCAAAAACTTGTGTGCCAACGCATCATCACTGTATTTTTCAGAACTGTCAGCCCATTGTACCGCTGACCTGGCTAATTCTTGTTTATCCATAGAATCGAGCATATGATACCCCCTTCGATCTCGGAGTAATTTATCAGCAGCCTGGAATAAGTGTTCAGGGGACTTAGTATTTAACATAGGGGCTTGAATTTGTCTGTTATATTCTGGACGTATCGGACGTGTCGGGTCATTAAAGTATCTGGTATTGTTACAAGGTCTTCCCCTACCTACATAGGCTATCGTTTCTAATTGTCCTGTGGGCATTTCTGATTCTTCCTCCTCCTCTCCCTCTGATTCAGTTTTGTCTGCCTCCATTCTGGCTTTATGTGTTCGTTCTACTTCTTTGCGGATCTTTCGGCACATAGCTGCTATACATGTCTGTTTATCATGTTTTCCCTCGGATATATTCTGACCCCATCGGGTAAGTACTTGCATTTCATCCTGGTCTACCTCGGACCTATCTCTGTCTCTGATCAAGCAGTTTATGAAGAAATGTAACAGTTGTCTCTGTATATCCGCTTTCTGGTATTCCATGGCTTCGTCAATACTTTCAGGGCCTTGCCCTGTTTGGACAAAGCGATATATATTGTCTAAATGTTTAATCATTCCTGGTAGCGTCGTTAAATATAGTGAAGCCCGTCGTATACGTAGTGATGATAGCAGCATTCTATCATTTTTACCGGGCACTGGATCATATCTACAATCTACAAGATGTTCCTTAAACATGTCGGACGTTGCTATTTGGGGTGTACGTTGGTTTGCTAAATCTCTAAGAGACGATTTACTTCGTGATGGTGGCGTGGCAAAAATTGCTGTCGCACCTTCTGAGGTGCTAGGCACAAAAGGATTTGTGGGGTGTAAGGTAGAGACTGTGGATGCAGGAAAACCGGTGGAAACAGATGGACCTGTGGGATTGTGCGGAGGAGTTTGTTGTTGCGGATGTGGGGGCGGATGATCTCGGCGTTGAGCACCATCGACAGGTGGCGTGTGTGGTGGACCATTAACATATTCTGGAGCTACATCGTCTAAATAGGAGGAAAGGAAAATATCTTTTGCGGTCTTGGGATGTGCTTTAATCGGGAGTAATGGGGTTGGCAAATCTGTCGGTACTTCCGGGGTGGCCTTAGGTAAACCTTCGGTCAAAAGAGGATACATACCATTCATAAGAGTGTTTCGTTGTCTGTCTACTTGTTCTGTTTTTACTCGGATACCTTCCTCAACTAATACGTTTTCTCGGGCTCTATTTGAGTTCTCCCTACTTTTCTCTTCCAGTCTGAGCGCTTTCTCTGTACGCCTATGCGATTCTTTACGCCATAACTCAATAGCATCTTTCTGTGACTGTCTGGCTTTCTTTTTCCATAATTCTTCTTCTACTCTCATGATGCAATCTGCATCCCATGTCCCAGCTGCGGGCCACCTCTGACTTTCTGCTAGATCCTTGGTGTAGTCCACCCATAAGTCAAGATATAATACGGCATCTAGGCCATGTTTATGATACATAAAATACCCTGGAGTGTCCCTAGGTGGAATGGGAACAGCTTCTTCGAGTACTCCTTTTCTAGTTTTGATCTGTCTTAATTTTGAAAAGAACGGCATCTTTAAACCTTGTTACTTGATTCTTACTTGAACCGGACTTGAACACAATGAATACGATAAACACAATAATAAACACTCATTCATACCACAATTTTTTGAACACCGTAAAACATTTAACATTTAACATTTAACTTTTAACGAACAATGATAATTAGAAGAAAACTAGTTACTGACATAATACTAATACTAGATGATATTGAATTATATACATGAACATACTGGATATACTGCTAAACAGTACAGATACACTGCTAAAACAGTGCAGACCGGATCTGTGTACCCAAACCCGTCAGGACCGGCACGAATTAATGTGCACGTCTAACTGCCTCCCCAGCAACGGTACTCACCGGGTAGCACGGAACGGAAGGCCTCGGAACTGAACTGAACTGGACCGGACTGGACTCGACTGGACTCGACTCGGAACTTCGGAACCTGGTGGGCCTCTGTATACCTCGGATCTTGCTCTCTCAGCTAGGCTCTGGTCGGGATACTTCGCACCTCTCACCGCCTCGTCTGGGTGTTGATCGCAGCCTCAGTCACCCCCGCTTGGCCGGAGGGAGATACAGGAAATCCTGCGGGTACGCGTTTTTGTCCATCCAGCTGTGGCAGGAGACCGGGCCTGCAACGCACCTCCGGCGCGTGAGATGAGAAAGTGTCCCTGTTCGGGCGCCAATTTATGTGGTAAATATTTAAATTACCTGTACTATTTTTTATGCGGTAAAGTCTAGTAAGAATAACTCAGTCAAAATAAGAGGCAGAATCCGTGGTATTAGAGGTTCTAAAAAGGACTTTATTCCTTACAAAGGAATTATAGTTCGAACCAGGCAATCTTATTCCATCACCACGAAGGTTCAGGAAGGGATAGGCAATACATTATTGGCAAGTAACAATATATATATAAAAAGCATTGCAGATGCAGGAGGCGTAACAGCTGATAATACAGATAAGAATACACATACGTAATGAAAATAGGCGTAAATACAGGCGTATACTAGAAACGTCATTTAAAATGATGTCACAAGTGGGTGGATCCATAAGAGAATCCTGCAGTGTCAGCAGAAATATTTGGCAGAGATGCGCGCGCAGCCCCATGACGTGTGATTGACGTACAACTAGAGGGTGAAGGGAACTTGACATTTGGCCCTACATGTGGAGACAGAAGTCTGGGGTGTCAGGACAACCTAGTCCTAAATCATATCTGATATCTTGTGTTTAAGGAACTATATTATCTGGAAGGAAAGGTCTTCTCGGACAGATCCTATTCTATACTGACTGTTAGTGCGTGTACAAGCGTCTATGTGTCTACATGCGATGCGAGGGGGCAGGCATCTTCCATAGTAACAGGGGCTATGAATTACTTGCAAAAAGACAGCGAGGCCGGGCCCTTTGCTCGGTAGCTGGAAGGATATTTACCTAAACTACTAGACAGGAATGCATTGGATGAGGAGCGGAGCAGATAACTTGAAGGCTGAATACAGTTTTTGGCAGGCAACAGGCCGCGTCAGGCACCGTTAGCCGTGCAGGGAGTAAGACAAAGTTCATGGACACGGATGCAGGTCCAAGCTGGAGCATTTCAGAGGCAGAAGCAGAAAAAGGCTTGATGGCAGAATTCAGGGCCTACTCGCCTGAACTACAAAACTAGAAAAGTGAACCACATAAAGTCGGTGGCCTTTCATACTTAGAAATGGAATATTCGACCCATTCATGGCGGATCTGAAAGAGGGCATGTTGACGTTGGACGCACATGTATTTGCGTCTTTATAGCTGGAACTGGAGGGAACATACATGTACTTATAGCATGTACATGGAGCCGTTGGGGTCTAAGATAGGGGACATAATTGACCATAAAAATTCATATTTCCACACCTCCACGATGTGACCTGTGGGGCACATGTGGTGCCCCACCCAAACATGCATGCATTGTGTGCCAGGCACCATGTGGTGCCTGGCACACCATGCATGGATGCGCAAAAACATATTTTTGAGGTAAAGCCTAACAGCGTGCATTCACTGTCTGCAAGACCTGCTGAATTTGATAAAAGACTTTGCTCCTGCCTGCTGCTAACTATTGGTTCAGTCTAGTTGTTGCAGAGATTTTGCACATATACAGAACTATGCACAGGAAACCAGGACCTCAGTGTGTAGTGGTGTACCAAAATACCCACCTCGGTGCCCGGAACCCCAATCCGACAAACTATAGTGTCTCATTCGTTCTCCATGCTACAGCAAAGCTACCAATGATTAGACATCCTAGAACATGTTACTCCGTCCCTCTCACGATACGTGGGAACAAGAACACTCTTTCACTCAAACTCTCGTACTTGTCCACAACAAGAGTAAATAGAGCCAAGGAATAGTTTAAAATGTTTATTTTAACTAACGTGCTCTATAATGCAATACACGCGCCAATACTAGCAACAAAATGCATAAGATTAAACAAATCAGCATTGTTACAATTCCATATAGAACAAAAGGGGAAATCATATTATAATGATAGTGGAAACAGGACTACAGCGCCTCACCACCCTCCCCGTGCTAGAAGCTAGTTTATTATAATTATAGAAGACCTCCAGGCTTTGTCAGGGGGACCCCATACCTTTGAGTTCAGATGCAGGAATTTACATCTCCAGACAAGCACAGCTCTTCTATCCTTGAAAGCGTTTCTCCAACTGTCTTAACATGCATGCAATGCAATATTAAAAGCAGCAGATTTCCAGGTTTTCAGCTGTGTTCTATATTATGGCTACAGAAAAGAGACTGACCAAAGCAAGTCAACAGAGCTCTTTATTTTTCGACCTTGAACACGCTGTACAGACGAAGAGCAGAATGTTCAACTAGATATGACAGTTCTCATGTGAAAGCGAGCAGGCAAAGTGTTTACGAGAAATGTGGCATGTAGTAACGTGAGCAAAAGCAGCAAAATGGCGGCCAAGCATATCCAGCCCATGCTAACTTAGCAATGTCCACAGGTGTGCCCATATCCTCACTACACAGTGTCGCTCTTCTTTGCTGCCTCCTAATTGGGTCACACTTCGATAGTCACTTCCATTTTTCGCATATGAGTGCCGCTTAAGTACAGTTTCCTTACTCTTGCCTTGCATTTCTGTTGTTGGTAGAACTCTTTTTTTGAAATGTTGCTTCCTGACCATCAAAGGGCGTGCAGTAGTCGCGGGATGCTCAAGGACGCTCTGTCCGGGGAGATGGGTGCGGTGTCGCTACCCAGTGAGCTGATTATGCACATCTTCTCCTCCCTGTCTGCGCCCAACCAGGCTCATCCTCCTGTTGGCTTCGGTGATCAGATAGAGAAGTCAGTTTGGTTTCTGTGTGAGGATGACAGCTGCTTTCCCTGCATCAAGCTGAGGTGCTGTTAAGGCCAAAGCGCCGGGTAGAAAAGACAGTCCCATCTTTTCAATCCAGCCACCGAAGCCATCGTTAGCATCCTGATGTGCCCTCCGAAGCAAGGGAAAGAGGCAGAACTGACATTGTTCACTGCTAATCCAAAATATATAGCAGACTGCAAAGAGGAAGGCTGAATAGAATGCTGAAGCCAGCCCACCGTGCAGGAGCAACCGGGTCCTTTGCAGGAGGCATATTAAGAACGGTCAAAAATCAACGTGGTTGTACATTAATAAAAATGTGAATGCTTTGTCATACAGTTGCAGCCTCACATGGCGCCACCCTAGGATCTCACTGTACTTGCTGATTTTACCTGCTAGGAGAGATTGGCTTTTATGAACTTATACACATAGGTCGGTAGCACAATGGCAGACTTGTTAGAGTCAGGCAATGCATTGCTTTATTTTCTTCTTGACACTCATGGTCGGCACCTAGTGTAATTCTGATTGTCAACTTTCTGACTTCTTGGCTTCAGTTTTGGGCATGCAATTGTTATGTTGTTTTCTTGCATGTTAATAGTTGTTGTTCTGGTCCACTCATACAAAGCATTTCAATTAAGGCTTTAATTAAGACATAGTTCATGATGGCCGCCACGATTTCACCCAGTTCTCGAAGAGCCTCTCATGCAGTCCGTCTTTTGTGTTACTCTTGTCTGTGCTGGTTGGTATGGGATTTCACTTGAATGTGCAGCTGTGTGTTTGTTTGGTAGCTTCGCCTTGGGGTGGTTACAGGCCATGGTAGCTGATGTGCTGTCTACTCTAGTGCTCATGAATATGTGACATTACAATGCAAGCGATGTCGTATATCACCCGAAGGTCTCATAGCGCCGACAGATGTTCAGATGGTGAGGTAGGAGACATGCAGAATTAAAATAGCCATGTTTTCAGAAGTTTGCGGAATCTCTGATGGCTGGGTTCAAGTCTTATGTGTAGAGGCAGAGTATTCCAGCTTTCTGGGGCAATTTTGGAGAAGGATCTATCTCCTTTTTAACAGTTGCGTTAAAAAGGCTGTTTCCCAGTGCTGACCCATTTCGCTTGAGCAGTTGGTAGCGCTGCAGTTGGTGCTGGTCATGCTCCTCTGTTGTGAGTACCCTGTTCAGCAATCATGGTATCCTAGGGCTTATGGAATGGTACTTACCTTTCCCAGGCATCTGCGCTTCGGAATTATTCATGGACATGTCCCAGGTTGTAGTTCCTTTAACATTTTCATGCATCTGTTTTAAAGAAATCATCACTTTTCCCTTGTAATCCTTTATACTATCTCCAATCTTGCTTCTCCCATGCCCGTGAATGCTACCAGAAAGCACTGTATATAACGAATATTCATCTTTTATGACTTTAATACAGTCCTTCACATAGCACACAATAGGAATGTTTTTGACACTTAAAGCTAGTGTAATACAATTCAATGTTCATGTTATCACGGTCCTAACAGTGAAAACCTGAATCTGCTTAACAGACTACATGAAGGTGTTTGTACCATGCACATAAGCCATTGAATTGTTTCTGTGAATCCAAGTTGCGAAGTGCAAAACACATAAGGATCTCTGCAACAACCGTGGAAACATCCTGAGCTTTCTAAATTAAAGTTGCCTGCAGGTTGCATCTAATAGTGTGCAGAAAGCATATTATTATTGCTACTCAACTGCTAAACTGATCTTCTTCTCTGTTCCTTGTTGTTTCTTCTGGCTTTTCCCCTCGTCGTTGCTTCCTCCTATTTGCTTGCATACACCCGCATCCCGTTTGTTTCCACCGGCCCCACCTCCCAGCTGATTGTTGCTTTCCTCCACTACCGCTCTCCACCTGCCGTCGTTGCTTCCCTTTCCCCCTTGCACCCCTTCCGGTACCCATTGTTGTCTGTAATGCCCACACATTTTTATAATCTGGGATGGCACAAACTAAAGCGTTCGGAACAATCTGCTTCTCGTGCCAGGCACGTTTTTATGGTCGAATAAAGCTGCCAAGATGCTTGCGACTCCCTCCCACAAGCCCTTTTTCAGAAACGCCAGCCATTACAAACTCTGCAGGCCTTCAGAGCAGTGACAACTTTTTTTATGTTTAAAAAGCTTTATTAAAACAAAAGAGAATTGCAAAAGAAAGCCATACAAATTATCATAACATAAGTAACAACAGAAATGAAAGGCAAAATTAGAGTAGAACGCTGTTTACAATTTTACATTTTAGGTGGAGGGAAGAGAAAAAGAGTATAATATAATTCAGGAACTGAAGATCTAGTAAGATTGCATACTAGGGATAAGTGAAGAAGAGATTAACATATCAAAAAGCAGTATAATAATAAAAGGATATTATATAAAAAGGTAGAGAAACAACAATTTACAGAAGCTTAAAATTTTCCGACCAAATAGAAGAAACATCTTCTTTTTTTGCAACCTTGTTCAAATAGGGAA
Source organism: Triturus cristatus (assembly GCF_964204655.1). Classification (NCBI taxonomy): domain Eukaryota; kingdom Metazoa; phylum Chordata; class Amphibia; order Caudata; family Salamandridae; genus Triturus; species Triturus cristatus. The sequence goes on along the minus strand of NC_140589.1, from coordinate 278,247,459 downwards.
TTAATGGCAGCCAATATAATTCTCTACTAACAGTTGGATTATAGGAGGATGCAAAAGCAATATCCAGTCGTTTATAGTAACGTACATTATTCCACCATGACTTGACCGAGAGTTTAGCTGAGCATTTCCAGTTGGAAGGAATTTGTTGAAAACCTAAAGCTAACATAATATCAAATAAGCCTTTCTCATGTGAGGGTAAGTGTACAGAATCTGATAAACTGCCTACAAAAATGATATCATTAGCCAGGGTTATGTGTATGTTAAAGAATTTGGGGGCATATTATCAAGAAACGGTGTTAAAATTATCACCGCTTTAGCGGCAGAAAACTGCAGCGAAAGCGGCGATAATGGGCTTGATAATATGCCTGTGAGAATTCCAATAGAAGCCCATGTTCTGGTGTCAACATGGGCTTCTATTGGAATTCTCTGCGGCATATTATCAAGCCCATTATCGCCGCTTTAGCAGCAGGTTTCTGCCACTAAAGCAGCGATAATTTTAACGCTGTGCTTGATAATATGCCTCCCCGGATATGAGAGACCATACATCGGACCAAAAGGAGGCCACATTGGGACAGGAAAATACAAGTTGTAACAAATCAGCTGATAGGGATTTACAGGACCAGCAAAAATCATCTTTGTTGTGTGAAAACTTGGCTTTTGATAGGGGAGTGAAATACAATCTATGATATAAAAAGAACATAGATTGAGTGGTAGAAACAGATCCAGAAAATGTTAATGATCTTGCCCAAATTTTATTCCAGAATTCAATGTTCCATACACAACCCAAATCCGCTTCCCAAGCAAGCTCTAGTTTTGTTTTAGAACGAATAGGATCTGGAGTGGAAAGGAATTTATATATCGAGGAAGCCTTCGGAAATAGTTGCCAAACCTTTAAAAGATGATCGGCTGTAGGTGGGGGAGCATCAAAGGGGAGGGAGTAAAAGACATCGAGAATTATCTCCATAAGAGTTGAGAACTTCTTCCAGAACAAATGTGGACAATTGAAAGTAGCTTGAAAATGAGGAAAAGAACAAGGGATCATGCCATCAAACATATCACAGACCCAAATGACACCTCGAAGTCTCCAAGACTTCCAATATAAAGGTCTATTTTTAATAGTAATAAGACGATTATACCAAAGAGAAGATTGTAGAAAGGATTCTCTAGTAGAAATGAGGGATTGACAATGAGGTCTTAATAACGAACATGTGTGATGAAATAGTGGCAGAGAGGTGATGTTTGTCTTCGTAGTAAAGGAGAGAATCTCCTTAATGGAAAAAGGAGCAAGAGAAGATTGTTCTATTTTAACCCATAAAGGTGTGTAAGGTGCAATGTCTGTGAGAAGCCGTCTGGATGCTTGCTTCAGGGAAAAAGCCCTATGATGAAGTCGAAAGTCAGGGCATTTTACTACCCCATTGGCTTTGGGTGTTTTGAGAAGCTTCAAAGAAATCCTAGGTTTTTTGCCGTGCCATAGGAATTTAGAGAGGAGGGAATCAAATTTTTTAGAATACATAAAAGGAATATGGTTAGCTATCATGGAAAGATAATATAAGAAAATAGGAGTGATCATCATCTTTATAGAATCAAGATGACCCCACCAAGAAAGAAAAAGAGGATTCCAAGAGGAAAGAAGGTTAGAAATACGGTCAAGGGCTTCCTTCATGTTGAGTTTAACCGAGTTTGAAGTAGAATTATTGAACCAGATGCCTAAATATTTAATTTTAGAGTTATTCCAATGAAAACCAGTCAAATCAAAGTGATTTGTAAGACAGAATTTGGTAGTGGGCAACAATTCTGTTTTAGATACGGGAAAACAAGGCGGCCAGCTAGCGTGCAGGTCGCGGGAGTCCTGATCCCAGAGAGATGGTGTTTGCTAATTTTGGATTTGTTTCTTCAGTAGTTCTGCAATGAAGTTAGGAAAGGAAAAGAAACGATTTCTACAGCTGAGGACGGATTACGGACTACGGAGAAAGTAAGACTGGATGGTTTGGAGGGTTTAATCATACTCCATTCGCAAAACTGCAAAACTTCAATATTGTGATTCGCTATCACGGCTATGTCACAAGCTCCTCGTATACTATTGTATACTATCCTGCATAAGCAGACTCTATACAACCCTCAAAGATTAGGCAGAGAGTAACAGAGTAACAGAGGAATATCGAGAAAAAAAAAGAAATTATCCTTTTCCTCTCAGCGGCTTCCTCGCATCAGCAGTACGGCGGGAGGTCAGCCGTGGGGGTGTGCGGCGCTAGAGCTCCATAGAGGAAGGCGTGCCGCCTCCCGAATTCCCTTCCGGGGGAGGGGCGTTGAGGACAGGCAGAGTGGCTCTACTCCTTCCAAGCCCGATTCCAGGATACGCGAAGAACGAAGCGACGCTCCGCCAGAGGTACTGAATTTTGGCAATAGGTCTGTGGGCATTTTTTCGGTGATGCCGCCTGTTCTGCAACAGAGCGCACGGGGTAATTTACCCAACAAGGTGGGGGCTCCAGGTTTCAGTTTATCTGGTCCCTTTTTGAATACCTTTTGCCCCACCTATCCTACTTCCCCCACTCACTCGGACTTGAATCCTATGAGCTCTAAATTACGAAGAGGGAGAGGAAGGGAGGGGTTGGGGGGTCCAGGCCCGACCAGGTACACCTTGAGAAGCGTCCAAGCCACAAATTTCGGGGTTAAGACTGTGGAGGCAGCCCAGAATGAAGTAGACTCTGAAATTAATGCTGTAAAGACACAAGTGATAAGGGAGAGCCAGAGACCTGTCAGAACACTAAAGGAGCTAGTTGTTAAAGGGACACCAACATGTAATAAATTAACTAAAAAGAAATCAAGCTTTGAACGCAAAATTAAAGTTACCCCCTCACTCAGGACTTACTTTAGTGTTCTACCTAAAACTATTATTCTGAGTAATACCCTCCCACCTACAAGTATGAGCTTGGATGTAGCGCCTAAAAAGCCTCTACTAGAGAAGACGGATAATAGTCTGTCTGCGGCCTCGGTCTCTACCTCTCTCTCAAAATATACCACTAGTATGGGCGACTGGTCCAAAGATGTTTCTTTAAATCGCTTTCAAGCGTTGGCAGAACTTGCTCCTGCCGAGGGTCCCCGCAGTCTGGTTGAAGATACTACAGATCTGCCTAGTCAGGGTGAAAATGAAGTCGTTACTGAAGTTATCCGAGAGGACTTGTGTTCTCCCCTAGCTAAGGGAGATATGTCTATTGCTAATCTCCTTACAACTCTCACGAAGGAAATAAAAAATCGTTTTGAAATTTCGGAGGCTAATCAGAAAGACATTAGAGGTGTTTGTGATCATTTGGAAAGAAAATTTGATGACCTATGTTCAAGAACTGTGATCCTTGAAGGAGAAGTAAAGATTCTAAAAGAGGCAGTAGAGGGTAATGCAGTAGAACTAGAGGTTCTAAAAAGGAAGGACAGAGAGCAACAGGAGAGGTTAGAGAGATTAGAGAATTTTCAAAGTTGAAACAACCTGAAGTTCCTGAAAGTACCAGAGGGCAAAGAAGGGGAGGATATTAAATCCTTTGTAGTTCGCCTGATAAAAAAAGAGCTTTTGGTCGAGGAATCAGAACAGGAGATCAGTAAGGATATTCAGAGGGTACACAGGGATCCCTACAGATCTAACCCAAATAGAGTTAAACCCAGGAGAATTCTAGTAAATTTCCAATCATACTCCCTTAAAGAGAAGATCCTATCATGTGCTCTGTCAAAAAAGGCAATGGAAATTGATGGAGTAAAGTTCGAAATTAGGTCTGACATTTCAATTGAGACTTCGAACGGGCAATGGGAATTGGGCAAAAGAATAGATCCTCTTAGGAAGTTAGGTGCATCTGTACAATTAAAATTCCCAGCTATGCTAAAAGTAATGCTTAATAATAAGATGCACTCCTTCCGCTCCGTTGAAGAAGTAGATAAGTTCATGGAGGAGGTTCAGTTAGGGACCCTGTAAAGGATATATCTCTCATGTTACTCTTTGCGGAACACTGAATTTCAGCTCTAGAATAGATGCTTCGAGTAAAGTTTCCAAAAAATCTTATGAAGGTTTATCTTTATAGGGCTAATCTATACCCATTTTCTTTTCCTTCTCTTTTCTTCTTCTTTTTTTCTTTTGTAATAATTTGATGCATCTCTGGGGGAAGGGCACTCATAGGGCTTTCCTACTTGGTAAGTCAGGGGAGGGTTTTCCTGGGGCGTGGGGGAGGTTGTTGTTGTCAAGCACAGGGTGGGGAGCATCAAGGGAAAAAAAAAATACCCTTGTTTGCCTCAGTGATATTTTAATATACAGCCAATGTCCGACTTACTATGAAGCTCACAGATCATGTCCAAGAAAGTAGCTAAGGAAATAAGAATACTTTCCTGGAATGTCAATGGTTTGCGGGTCAGAGCTAGACTGCCCTGCACAAATTATGATTTTACAGGAGACCCATTTGACAGAGGCTGAGAGTATAGATTTTTTCAAAGCTAAAAAATGGATCTCCTGTGCACTTGTATCAAAGCAGATGGCGGTCACCAAAGGTGTAGCAATCCTAATAAAAAAAGGGACGGATATTACGGTAGAAGGTAATGTCTCAACTATTTCGGGTAGATGGTTGGTAGCAAAGTTAAAGATCTATGGTTATAAATATACTCTAGTTGGCTACTATGGCCCAAATCAGGATGACACAGGTCCCCTCGATGCTCTGTATGCAGAGCTACTGAATTGTCCGGACCTTATTATTATGGCAGGAGACTTCAATTCAGTGATCGACCATAAGCTGAATATATCATCAAATAGTAGAGCTGTAGGCAATCCAAAAATATCTGCACTATTACATCATGTGATTAAACAACTGGGCCTGTGGGATATTTGGCGACATAGGATGGGTCTCCACAGAAGCTACACATTTCATAATAAGAAATATAAACACCATTCTAGGATTGACTACTTTCTAATCGACAACAGATTAAAGGATTTGGTATCAGATATCCAGCATATAGGTGTACATATCTCAGATCACTCTGATGTACTACTCTCTATAAATTTGGGCCAGGTAAAGCCCCAATCTAGATGGACATTAGACCGTACTATTCTGTTAGACCCACAGTCTCTAGATATTTTGAAAAAAGAGAGTGTAGAATTTTTTGATAACAATCTGGGGTCCTCTTCAATGGGAATAGTTTGGGACTCTTATAAGGCCTACTTAAGGGGTAGATTAGGTACTCTCGCAGCTGCTAGGAGAAGACTATACCTTCAAAAGATTTTAGACTTAGAGCAGCAAATTCGGTTGCTCGAGACTGATCTGATCTCTACCGAGAACTTGGCACAGCAGGACACCAGGTTGATTGAAATCAAGTCTCGGAAAGCATCCCTGTCTGCCATCATTCAAGCAAAGGTCATGGAACGCAGGGAGACAAGCCGCTTAGAGCATTTTGAGTATGGGGAGGGTTCCAGTAAGCTACTAGCGTGGAAAATTAAGAATGATCAGGTCATAAATATAATCAAATTGAACAGTTGTGAGCAAACCGGGGGTCTATTATCAGATAACCAGGCTATCGAATCGGGATTTAAAAAATATTTTGGGGAAGTTTATCAGGAGGATCTATCTGTGACTCCCGAAGAAGCTGCTAGGTGGTTGGCGCAAGACGCGTGTCTACAGCTACCAATGGAGAAGTCTCAGCGTCTGAACGTCGAGTTCAGTATAGGTGAACTACAGATAATACTAAGCAAGGGTAAGAAAGGGAAGGCCCCCGGCCCCGATGGTCTTCCCCATGAAGTTTATAGGGCCTTGGAGGACATTCTGGCACCAATTCAGCTAAACATGTTTAAAGATATTTTTATCTCTGGTCTGGATTTTCCGAATTAATGGAAAGAGGCTACCATTGCTCTAATCTTGAAATCTGGTAAATCCCCAAAAAAGTGCGATTCATATAGGCCAATATCACTCTGAAACTGTGATTATAAGCTGTTTACAAAAATTATAGCAGAGAGGCTCAACGGGGTAATTCCTCTGATAGTGCAAGAAGATTAAAAGGGCTTTATTCGTGGTAGAATGCTCAAAGAACTGACATTCAATCTTATTGGGGCAATTGACTTGGCTACCACGTACAATCTCCCTTTAGCGGTTATGGCACTTGACGCTGCTAAAGCGTTTAACCGTGTCAATTGGATCTTCTTAAAAGCAGTAGTCAAGTCTTTTAATCTTGGCCCAAATATATCCAAACTTTTAGAGGGAATTTATGCTGCACCCTCTGCTAGAGTACTTGTTAACGGGACCCTGTCAGAACCAATACAGATATCAAGGGGAACAAGACAGGGCTGCCCTTTGTCCCCTCTTTTATTTGATCTATATATAGAACCTCTAGCTAGACGGCTTAGGGCCTCCCCAGATATCCTAGCATTCCAGTATAATGGCGGGAGTAAGAAGATTGCCCTATATGCTGATGAAATCTTGGTCTTTACTAGCGACATCCACACTGCACTGAAGTCCGTTTTAACAATCACTACGGATTTCGGAAGACTCTCTGGGTATAAGATCAACAAACAAAAAACTGAGGTGATGACCTGGAACCAAACAGCAGATGGAATAAGATGTACTAAGGATATGAGATATCTAGGGATAAGGATTACACAGGACATTGCTAAGCTCACGGAAGTAAATTTCGAGATAGTTAAGAAGGAAGTGGTTACCCTGTTGAAGAACTGGGGGCATCTCCCGCTGACTTTGTTTGGTCGGGTCAACCTCATAAAAATGGTAATCCTACCGAAGTTTACTTTCCTTTTTGAGGCCATTCCTCTCCCCTTCTGCAAAGCTTGGTTTTCAAAACTCCAGGGTCAGATCAGTTCTTTCATTTGGGCCTCTAACGGGCCTATAATTTCCTGGAAGAAGTTGAGAAGGAGGCTGGAAAAAGGTGGACTAGCGTTACCTGATCTGCTTGTGTACTCCTGGTCCTTTCTGTTAAAAAACGGCAGGATGCTTCTGGTTACTCCATCTAATTCAGAAATTGGCAGACTCTTTGAGGTTGAGTTGAGAAGTCACAGCTTGAGTGGAGGAGGCTTTATGTTTAAGTATGCAGACCCAAAATACTACAAAAAGGTCAGATTAAAAATTTTAAGAGGTATGGCTGAGACATGGTATAGAGTTAGAAGAGCTGTGAAATTGCCATACTTCAGTCATTTTGCTCCTATTTGGGATTCTCCAGGGTCCTCTGATTGGGTCAAAGATGAGTTTGGCCACACCATTAAGGGAAGCGGGCATAGTAGTTTGGAATCATCTCTTACACGAAGATCATTTAATCTCTTGGGAGGATTGTAGGCAGAAGACAAATCTAAGAATATCTAGATTTAAATACCTCCAAGTTCTAAGTTGGTTCCAAGCATCCAGGACAAAAATGGGGGTCTATAACGAATTTGAGGAGAAATTGATCTCCAGACAGTCTCCTATCAAGGAAGTCGCACTTTGGTACTGGTTCATGGTGGAGATGGAAGATGGAGATTTCACCCTCCCGAGTCATCTATGGGGAAGATGCTTGCCGTTAGCTACGCTTGAAAACCAATGGCAAGTATCTATGTCTACATTATACAAAATAGTTAAACCTGCATACCTGAGAAGGAACCATCTTTTCACCCTTCATAGGGCTTACTGGTCCCTCCAGAGGTTATCGAAGTTTGGTCGTCGAGGAGATGTGCCGTGTCCAAAATGTGGCAGCATGAAGGAAGACGATCTCCACATGTTTCTACTCTGCCCAAAGATCCAACCCTTTTGGTGTGCTGTGAGTAAAGCACTTTCCGATGCTCTGAAGATTCAAGTGGAAGTAAGCGCTTCACTAGTTATTTTTGGGCTGTTGGACACTAGAAATGTAAGTAACGAGGACCATGTGCAGTTGATCTTCTATGCGATTTTATTGGCCCGCAGGGAGATCTGCAAGTTGTGGGTATCCCCGACTCCACCAAGCTGTCAAGAGTGGCTGTCATCAGTAAGAAATGTTGCAAATCTAGATAGGTCAATTAAGGGCCGATCTAGGCAGGCATTCTGGGCACCCATCTTACTCTGAATTGATGCAAGTACTTTACTCCTAAATCTACTAGTTCTTGGGTCCTATGATTAAGCCCTTCTCTGCCTCGGCTGACAGCACCTTCTCCATTGTGGTAGGTTTCTTCCACTTGGTTCGGGTGTGTTTTGGATCTCAGATGGTGGGAGTTATTATTCCAGGGGGTCTTTCGACGACTCCACCTCTGTTAATCTTATGTCAGCAAATGAGGTGTTGGACATTTCGGCTCGCAAGAAAAGCGAAATGGTGCGATAGAGGCAAATGAGGACAAAAAAAAAACATAACAATTCTGTTTTATCTGGATTTATTTTATAGCCACAAGTCAAAGAAAAATCAGAAAATTATTGTAATAAAGAGGGAATAGAAGTCTGAGGATTAGAAATAAGAAGCAAAATATCATCTGCATAGCCAGACAATTTTAAATGTGATTCTCCATTAATAAAACATGAGATAGAAGAGTTCTGACAAATATGAGATAAAAAAGGTTCAAGGGATAAAACAAATAAGAGAAGAGAAAGAGGACAACCCTGACGAACCCCCCAGTGTAATGGAAAAAATTGAGAAAGAAGACCATTAACTAAAACAGAAGCAGTAGGGGATGAATAAAGCAAAGAAATAAGAGAAATAAGGGTCATATTATCAAGCACGCATTAAAATTATTGCTGCTTTAGCGGCAGAAAACTGCCACTAAAGCGGCGATAATGGGCTTGATAATATGCCGCAGAGAATTCCAATAGAAGCCCATGTTGACACTAGAACATGGGCTTCTATGGGAATTCTCAAGGGCATATTATCAAGCCCATTATCACCGGAAGCAGCGATAATTTTAACGCCGTTTCTTGATAATATGGCCCAAATTTGGGACCAAAGCCATGCCAGGGATTGGAGTGGTATCCTATGCAGATGACACCCAGGGTCGTGTCTCTGACTCAGGATCAACAATCAGCAGCTCCCAACCTGGTGGCGTGCCTCCAAGAACTTTCAGACCGAGTTGTTGGTAGTGGGGAAAGCTCCATCTGTTTGGTCGTCTGCGTGGTGGCCACAGGACTTGGGTCCTACTCCTCTTCCTTGTGCCCATGCAAAAAACCTTGGGGTCTGGATAGACACTCACCTCTCGTTTGATTATCATACCAGACGGGTTGCGGGCACATGTTACGGAGTTTTAAAAAAACTTAGGAAAACCCTGGACATATTGCCCGCAGCGGCCAGAAAGACTATGATTCATGCACTTGTGACCTCCCGTCTTAATTATGGAAATGTCCTTTTTCTAGGTGCTACAGAAAGGTGCATACAGAGACTCCAATGCGTACAGAACGCAGCGGCCCGTCTAGTCCTGAAGCGTCCAAGGAGAGCACCCTCCAAACTGGCTCTTACTTCCTTACACTGGCTCCCTATCCGGGAACGTGTTCGCTTCAAGGCACTATGTGTATGCCGCCGCATTATGCATGGGATCTCTCCAGCGTATCTGCGGAACCTTCTTACCCCCTACACTCCCACCCGCCACCTCAGGTCTGGGGGCTGGGTTTAGTCTGTACCCCGATGGTGAAGAGAGCCAGGATGGGTGGCCGCTCTTTTCGGTTTTTGGCAGCCCAATCCTGGAACAAACTACCAGTATGCCTTCGTTTGGAACCCATCGAAGGCATCTTTAGGAAGAAACTAAAGACTCTCCTGTTTCCCTCCTGAATAGACCTTAGTACCTGCTCTTGTTGCCTCACCGCAGCGTGGGGACACACTGTTCTAAGTGTAACCATGCGCTTTATAAGATTCGTTAACATAACAGTTTAGGGTTTTGAATAGGAAGGACTCTGTCAAAAGCCTTCCCTGCATCAACAGATACTGCAGCCACGGAACACAAAAGAGTGGAGGCTTTATTCAGGACGTTGAAGAACATTTGAGAATTTTCAGAAGTTAATCTACCTTTAACGAAGCCGCATTGTTCTGGACCGATTAAGATAGGCAAAAGGGGTTCAAGACATAAAGCAAATATTTTGGCGAAAACTTTATAATCTACGTTTACAAGGGATAGAGGGTGATAATTCTTACAAAGCTTTGTGTCACGACCTTCCTTATGAATCAAGCTAATTGTAGCTTCTAAAAAAGTACCATCTGCCTTACCAGTATTACAAAAGTAATGAAAAAGATGTAATAGTCTAGGAAGTAATACATTTGAGAAGTGTAAATAAAACTCTACCGTAAATCCGTCTGGCCCTGGCTTTTTAAGTGAGTTTAGAGATTTAGAAATTTCTATATCTGAAATATCTGATTCAAGAGCATTAAAATCCAGAACTTCACAAATAGGAGGAGGAATCTGGGCAAGATAAGTATCAATCAAAGAGGCAGAAGCAGTAGATTCTGGTGTATACAAGGATTTATAAAAAGTCACAAATTAATCTAAAATATACTGTTCTTTGAAAAGATGTTTTCCTTCTGGAGTTTGAATGGAATCTATTGACACGCATTCTTTACAAGCTTTAAGGTAATTGGCAAAAAGCTTTCCGGCTTTATTCCGTCCACTATAATAATGGGCACTGCTGTGAAGAAGAATAGATGAAGCATTATCAGTGGTTAATTTGTTGAACTCTAATTTTGCACGAACAAGTTTCTACAAATTAGAGCCAGAGGAGGAAGAATGAAATTGACGCTCCAATCGTTTAATATTAGCTAATAAAGAATTATGCTGAGCACAAGATTTCTTCCTTTTCTTGGAAACAAAATTTATTATAAAACCGCGAACATAGGTCTTAAATCTATCCCATATCAATGAAGGGGAGGAATTTGGATCCCCATTCCAGAGAAAAAATTGTACGGCAAAAGAGGTGAAGGAAGAAGAAAAATTAGGGTCTTGTAAGAGAAAATTGTTGAACCTCCATGTAGAGGACCTTGGTTGCGATTGAAGCAATTCAAAGTCTGCAATCACTGGGGCGTGATCGAATATTACAATAAGGTTCAATTGTAGAGGAAATTAGATTTTGGGAAAGATGTTTGGAGAGAAAGATGTAATCTAATCATGTAAGAGAGCCATGAGGAGGAAAGAAAAAGGAGTATTCTGTTACATCTTGGTTACATAAACGCCAGGCGGCTATAAGGTGTGTCTTAGAGATTGTGTTGTGAAATTGCTTATGAGCTTTATGAGGGATAAATCGAATTTGGGATTTGTGGTCTATAAATGGATCTACAATCTGGTTGCAATCACCTCCTAAGACAAAAAATGCATCCTTATGTTGAATACAATTTGTTTTTCATATTAGGCTAAAAGGAATAGTCCAGTTGAGTCGTACCATAAACATTGAGTACAGTCAAAGAAATATTGTAATAAGTAATAATAAGTAACTTAGCTAATAACCATCTACCTTCTCAGACTATGTCCTGAGAAATAACAGAACAATTTAACCTTTTATGACATTGAACAATAACATCATTTTTTTATTGGAGGAGAAACAAAAACTAAACCAACCCAAATCCATTTAAGCTTTAAAGCCTACCGTTCTGTCAAGTGAGTCTCTTGTAATAAAACTAGATCGGGATCATAGGAGGCTAAATGAGAGAGTATTGTCTGCCTTTTTATAGGATCAATAAAACCTTTCATATTCCAGGATACAACTCTGAATGTGGATAAGCTGAGCACTATATAGAGCAACACGATCAACAGAAATAAACAAGAAGAGATGAAATACTGAGAGAGGAGAATAGAGAAAAGTGGGGAAGAAGGGAAGTTAAAGAGAGAAAAGGAGAGGGTGATAGAAAGAACATTAAGAGAAGACAGTACATATCAACCATAATGAGGATAAATGACTGTAAATAAGGATAAAAAGAAGACTGACAACTGTAATGCGTACCTTCAGAGAGGAACAGGAAGATGATATGAGTAGTGATGATACACAGGAGAAGACGACACGTCCAATCAGAGAGAACATACCACGACAGGGAATGGTAAAAAAAAACGATCGGGAAACGAATACATGAGAAATCTCAAAAAGAAAGTCTGTATGAAACGTATAAAAAGAGAAAAATAGAGATGTAAAGACAATATATTATGAGACAAATATTAAAGACAACATGCAAAGAGACAACCTGCAAAGAGAAAATATTAGCATATTGTGGAGCAAAAGGTAACACAATGCATTATCAAAAATCAAGCATAATCATAATAAGGAAGAAAAAAGTCAGGGTTTAGAAGCCATGGAGGAAGTACCAGCAGTTCCATTGACGTTGTGGAGTGCGAATGAATACATTTCCTCAGGTCTGCCAGGTGTTCAAAAGTAGAGGTCCTGTTTTGAAAAGTAGCTTTAAACAGGCAAGAATGAAACAATCTGTATCTTGCAACCAGAGTGCGTAGGGCAGGACGAAGATCCAGATATTTCCTCTGACGTTTGGCTGTTGCTGAAGAGACATCTTGTGGGATAAAAAGTATAGAGCATACAAGTTGTTTTTTGAGTTTAGCTGCATTCAGAACTTGGAAAAGGTCAGTGAATTTTACAAATAGAAGATTCACACCTCGTGGCTTCGAAGGAGCAGAGAAGAGGCGAGGACCCAATCTATAAGCACGCTGGATACTTAGGTTTGTAGTTGCAGGAAGGTCAAGAAGCTTTGGAAGAAAAGTAGGAAGAAGTTAACCAGATCATCTCCTTCCAAACCTTCCGGAAAACCACATAAGTGAAGATTATTACTCCTATTCCTGTTTTCAAGATCTTCAGCAGGTTTCTTTAACAGGAGAACCTCCTTCTCTAAGGTAACAACCTTGGTTGAAATGTCTTGTACCTCTCCAACCTGTTGTTCCACTACAGATATACGAGCTTCCAAAGACGACCATTTATTATCCAGGACTTGGAGACAAAAATTTGTGTCTTCAATACATGGATGTAGTGCATAAATCTCTTCCAGAACAGTGTCCAAAGATGTAGGAGAGACAGACTTCGGTGGAGAAGGAGGATCCTGTTTGGGGCGTTTATTAGCTGAAGATGGAGTTTGCAATTTGATAGAGGCGGTTGGAGTGGTATCCTATGCAGATGACACCCAGGGTCGTGTCTCTGACTCAGGATCAACAATCAGCAGCTCCCAACCTGGTGGCGTGCCTCCAAGAACTTTCAGACCGAGGTGTTGGTAGTGGGGAAAGCTCCATCTGTTTGGTCGTCTGCGTGGTGGCCACAGGACTTGGGTCCTACTCCTCTTCCTTGTGCCCATGCAAAAAACCTTGGGGTCTGGATAGACACTCACCTCTCGTTTGATTATCATACCAGACGGGTTGCGGGCACATGTTACGGAGTTTTAAAAAAACTTAGGAAAACCCTGGACATATTGCCCGCAGCGGCCAGAAAGACTATGATTCATGCACTTGTGACCTCCCGTCTTAATTATGGAAATGTCCTTTTTCTAGGTGCTACAGAAAGGTGCATACAGAGACTCCAATGCGTACAGAACGCAGCGGCCCGTCTAGTCCTGAAGCGTCCAAGGAGAGCACCCTCCAAACTGGCTCTTACTTCCTTACACTGGCTCCCTATCCGGGAACGTGTTCGCTTCAAGGCACTATGTGTATGCCGCCGCATTATGCATGGGATCTCTCCAGCGTATCTGCGGAACCTTCTTACCCCCTACACTCCCACCCGCCACCTCAGGTCTGGGGGCTGGGTTTAGTCTGTACCCCGATGGTGAAGAGAGCCAGGATGGGTGGCCGCTCTTTTCGGTTTTTGGCAGCCCAATCCTGGAACAAACTACCAGTATGCCTTCGTTTGGAACCCATCGAAGGCATCTTTAGGAAGAAACTAAAGACTCTCCTGTTTCCCTCCTGAATAGACCTTAGTACCTGCTCTTGTTGCCTCACCGCAGCGTGGGGACACACTGTTCTAAGTGTAACCATGCGCTTTATAAGATTCGTTAACATAACAGTTTAGGGTTTTGAATAGGAAGGACTCTGTCAAAAGCCTTCCCTGCATCAACAGATACTGCAGCCACGGAACACAAAAGAGTGGAGGCTTTATTCAGGACGTTGAAGAACATTTGAGAATTTTCAGAAGTTAATCTACCTTTAACGAAGCCGCATTGTTCTGGACCGATTAAGATAGGCAAAAGGGGTTCAAGACATAAAGCAAATATTTTGGCGAAAACTTTATAATCTACGTTTACAAGGGATAGAGGGTGATAATTCTTACAAAGCTTTGTGTCACGACCTTCCTTATGAATCAAGCTAATTGTAGCTTCTAAAAAAGTACCATCTGCCTTACCAGTATTACAAAAGTAATGAAAAAGATGTAATAGTCTAGGAAGTAATACATTTGAGAAGTGTAAATAAAACTCTACCGTAAATCCGTCTGGCCCTGGAGTTTTCTGCTTTTTAAGTGAGTTTAGAGATTTAGAAATTTCTATATCTGAAATATCTGACTCAAGAGCATTAAAATCCAGAACTTCACAAATAGGAGGAGGAATCTGGGCAAGATAAGTATCAATCAAAGAGGCAGAAGCAGTAGATTCTGGTGTATACAAGGATTTATAAAAAGTCACAAACTAATCTAAAATATACTGTTCTTTGAAAAGATGTTTTCCTTCTGGAGTTTGAATGGAATCTATTGACACGCATTCTTTACAAGCTTTAAGGTAATTGGCAAAAAGCTTTCCGGCTTTATTCCGTCCACTATAATAATGGGCACTGCTGTGAAGAAGAATAGATGAAGCATTATCAGTGGTTAATTTGTTGAACTCTAATTTTGCACGAACAAGTTTCTACAAATTAGAGCCAGAGGAGGAAGAATGAAATTGACGCTCCAATCGTTTAATATTAGCTAATAAAGAATTATGCTGAGCACAAGATTTCTTCCTTTTCTTGGAAACAAAATTTATTATAAAACCGCGAACATAGGTCTTAAATCTATCCCATATCAATGAAGGGGAGGAATTTGGATCCCCATTCCAGAGAAAAAATTGTACGGCAAAAGAGGTGAAGGAAGAAGAAAAATTAGGGTCTTGTAAGAGAAAATTGTTGAACCTCCATGTAGAGGACCTTGGTTGCGATTGAAGCAATTCAAAGTCTGCAATCACTGGGGCGTGATCGAATATTACAATAAGGTTCAATTGTAGAGGAAATTAGATTTTGGGAAAGATGTTTGGAGAGAAAGATGTAATCTAATCATGTAAGAGAGCCATGAGGAGGAAAGAAAAAGGAGTATTCTGTTACATCTTGGTTACATAAACGCCAGGCGGCTATAAGGTGTGTCTTAGAGATTGTGTTGTGAAATTGCTTATGAGCTTTATGAGGGATAAATCGAATTTGGGATTTGTGGTCTATAAATGGATCTACAATCTGGTTGCAATCACCTCCTAAGACAAAAAATGCATCCTTATGTTGAATACAATTTGTTTTTCATATTAGGCTAAAAGGAATAGTCCAGTTGAGTCGTACCATAAACATTGAGTACAGTCAAAGAAATATTGTAATAAGTAATAATAAGTAACTTAGCTAATAACCATCTACCTTCTCAGACTATGTCCTGAGAAATAACAGAACAATTTAACCTTTTATGACATTGAACAATAACATCATTTTTTTATTGGAGGAGAAACAAAAACTAAACCAACCCAAATCCATTTAAGCTTTAAAGCCTACAGTTCTGTCAAGTGAGTCTCTTGTAATAAAACTAGATCGGGATCATAGGAGGCTAAATGAGAGAGTATTGTCTGCCTTTTTATAGGATCAATAAAACCTTTCATATTCCAGGATACAACTCTGAATGTGGATAAGCTGAGCACTATATAGAGCAACACGATCAACAGAAATAAACAAGAAGAGATGAAATACTGAGAGAGGAGAATAGAGAAAAGTGGGGAAGAAGGGAAGTTAAAGAGAGAAAAGGAGAGGGTGATAGAAAGAACATTAAGAGAAGACAGTACATATCAACCATAATGAGGATAAATGACTGTAAATAAGGATAAAAAGAAGACTGACAACTGTAATGCGTACCTTCAGAGAGGAACAGGAAGATGATATGAGTAGTGATGATACAC
Source organism: Triturus cristatus (assembly GCF_964204655.1). NCBI lineage: Eukaryota > Metazoa > Chordata > Amphibia > Caudata > Salamandridae > Triturus > Triturus cristatus. Next base: position 278,231,430 of record NC_140589.1, on the reverse strand, counting down.
AGGAGAAGACGACACGTCCAATCAGAGAGAACATACCACGACAGGGAATGGTAAAAAAAAACGATCGGGAAACGAATACATGAGAAATCTCAAAAAGAAAGTCTGTATGAAACGTATAAAAAGAGAAAAATAGAGATGTAAAGACAATATATTATGAGACAAATATTAAAGACAACATGCAAAGAGACAACCTGCAAAGAGAAAATATTAGCATATTGTGGAGCAAAAGGTAACACAATGCATTATCAAAAATCAAGCATAATCATAATAAGGAAGAAAAAAGTCAGGGTTTAGAAGCCATGGAGGAAGTACCAGCAGTTCCATTGACGTTGTGGAGTGCGAATGAATACATTTCCTCAGGTCTGCCAGGTGTTCAAAAGTAGAGGTCCTGTTTTGAAAAGTAGCTTTAAACAGGCAAGAATGAAACAATCTGTATCTTGCAACCAGAGTGCGTAGGGCAGGACGAAGATCCAGATATTTCCTCTGACGTTTGGCTGTTGCTGAAGAGACATCTTGTGGGATAAAAAGTATAGAGCATACAAGTTGTTTTTTGAGTTTAGCTGCATTCAGAACTTGGAAAAGGTCAGTGAATTTTACAAATAGAAGATTCACACCTCGTGGCTTCGAAGGAGCAGAGAAGAGGCGAGGACCCAATCTATAAGCACGCTGGATACTTAGGTTTGTAGTTGCAGGAAGGTCAAGAAGCTTTGGAAGAAAAGTAGGAAGAAGTTAACCAGATCATCTCCTTCCAAACCTTCCGGAAAACCACATAAGTGAAGATTATTACTCCTATTCCTGTTTTCAAGATCTTCAGCAGGTTTCTTTAACAGGAGAACCTCCTTCTCTAAGGTAACAACCTTGGTTGAAATGTCTTGTACCTCTCCAACCTGTTGTTCCACTACAGATATACGAGCTTCCAAAGACGACCATTTATTATCCAGGACTTGGAGACAAAAATTTGTGTCTTCAATACATGGATGTAGTGCATAAATCTCTTCCAGAACAGTGTCCAAAGATGTAGGAGAGACAGACTTCGGTGGAGAAGGAGGATCCTGTTTGGGGCGTTTATTAGCTGAAGATGGAGTTTGCAATTTGATAGAGGCGGTTGGCGAAGCAGTCGTTCGCGAAGAATTAGACTGTGCCATCATGTCAGTGCCGTGCAGAGAAGAGCCAGAAATAGTATGAAGTGAAGAAGTCCCAGAAGCATGAACTGTAGACTTCTTGCCAATAAAAAGCAGCCTTTTACTCCTACCCATATGTTGAAATAGAGCAAAAGAGAATTTGTAAAGTAAAGGGGTTAAGGAGCAGCTAGAATATCAGTTTTGCTCTGAGAAAGGCTGCACAGTACCTCACAACAGTCACAAGATACACCAGCGTCAAATCGTAAAATAAAGCGACCACTGCACCCCACTAGGTAAAAATGAAGGGAGAAGGCTAAAACCAACCCCTATATATGCAGGAGAAAACAGGGCCCATAGGACATGGAGAAAGTCACTTCAAAGGAATGTACCTGAGGAGAGAAACGCCATCGCAGTTGCAGGTAAAGAAAAACAAAATGGCAGCAGTATGTCAGAGAAAAAATAAATCTTTGGATCTTTCACAGCAGAGGAGGAGAAGAAGCCATACCAATATATTTATCCACTCAGTTGATATTCTGACGCATGCAGGAGTCTGTTTCAGGCCGAAATATGAGCTAGGACCGCGAAAAACAATTAGGTAATCCCCTTCGCAGCATGGAGCTCCGAACTAGGCGGCCATCCTCAAATGCGCTGCGTGCGTCCCCGAGTGACAACTATTTTTGTAATCAATCCAAAAGCGTTGATCGTCAGATTTCCTTCTAATGTATAGTGTAGCCTTTGGAAACACTTGTAAAATGACACCACTTATTTAGGGACTGCAGGAACCGAATTAACTTTACAGTTTGTGACTGAGACGATATTTTTGGGTGGGATTCAATCTGCAGAAAAATTATGAGCAGTGACTCTGTTGTTAAAAGCCTTAATACAGACATATGTTTTGTTACGCTCCAGGATGGGCATTACTTCAAAGCGGAAAGGGTGCGCTCAGCCTTTCATCATCAGGTTAAAAGCCTTGTTCAATAATTTACAGGTAAAGATTGGAATGTGGGGGCTGTCACTGCTCCTGCCACAAAACCAAATTACCTTGAAGCAACTGTGTCAGGGGGTGCCACAGCAGTATGTGCACAATTACTGCCCATTGCTCATCTTAGCTTTGTTTTCGGGCAGAGCACTATCGCTGCTGTTCAGTGCTTATGGGTGTGGGAGGTCACTGGCTGCTTCCAGTACACCCCATAAGGGGCACAAATAAATCCATGATAAATTTAACTCTGCCCAATCCAACCCACATAATTCCACTACACACCACATACATAGCACTCCATAACACATGGGTAAAAGTCATTGTCATTTACAACACCATTAGCTCTAAATCAAGCAAATGTGAGACCAATTGCATTTCCAAATCCTGCTTCTATTGTGGCTTGTTCTGTGGCCCTTTTCTGGGCCGCAGCACAAGCCACAATGGAAAAAGGGATTTTACCGCCAGCCTACACAGTAGTTGTATCGTAACTGGGCTGTCCGGACCACCGACTCCTTGTTATATGGTCTCGAGCCTGAAACAATGGTGGTTGGATGCTCGTCCGACCACCATCGTAATGAGGCCTTTGGTCTCTGCACTTGCCCTGTGCTGTAAGAGTTGGGATGCAGAGTAAGTAAGCTTTTCTAGCTGTTATTGGCCCAGGGTTCCTGGCCCCTGGGACTGTCCATGCGCAGATGGGCACAGATGGGCTTGCCTGTGGCGCACCAGCTGCACGGCCTTTGCACGCATCTGTGCACCACCATTCATGAAATAGTATGGCTAGAAAAATAAGCTAGAGTGCAATCAAAAATGTAATCTCCATGTTTCCCAACAAGATAGCGGCAAAATCTCCCTGTCAAAATTAGAGTGCAGCCTGGGGAGCAAGTAAAGTACAATTTACTCAGTGCAACACAGAGTTAAATTGCAAAGCTCAAGTAAACGGAAAATGAAGTGTTGTTTAAAAACACAATGTCTAGGTTAAAAACAGTTCTCAGATTCGGTCTTAAAAACAAAAAGATTTTGAGTGGCAGATGAAGATTTGATATGTGACTGGCAGTTAATCACTTAACCCAATGAGTTTAGAACAAAGGTCTGACTCCTACTCTATCTTTGAAGGCGAGTCTACGCCCTTGCCCTTATTAGATATTGTGGTAGGAAAAATAAGTTAAAGCACAAAAAAATGTGTTCCTCGGCACGTCCCAACAAAATGGCAATAAAATCTCTCTTCACAGTTAGAGTGCAGACCAGGGAGCAAATGAACACCAAATCTACTCAGTGCAACATAGAATTAAAGTGCAAACTACAAGTAATCACTTATTCCAATGAGGTTAGAGCTAAGGTCTGACTTATACTCACTCTTTTAAGGCGCATTCGCTCCCCAGCCTTCATTTAATATTGTGGCAGGAAAAATAAGCTACATTGCAAACAAAAATGGCATCACTGTGTGTCCAAACAAGAGGCTGACAAAATCTCCCTCCGCTATTAGAGCGCAGACCGGAGAACAAGTGGAAAACACCAAATTTACTCAGTGCAACACAGACTTATTTCAAAATACAGGTAAACAGAAAATAAAGTACAATTTAAATAGACACGGTCTAGACTAAAAACCTTTGGTCTGAAAAATCACAACAATTTCGAGTGACAGCTAAAGATTGAATATGTGACTGTTAGTTAACCACCTAAGTCAATGAAGTCAGATTTGAAGTCTGACTCCTACTCCATCTTTGAAGGCAGGTCTGTGCCCTGGCCTTTATGAAATTAGCCATCTTTGAAGGCATGTCCGTTCCACCGGCCTTCATTACATTTCTATAAGAAAAACGCCAGGATTGAGGTTACGGAATTCTCCAATCACTGGGTGCTGCACAGGATAAAAGTTACATTTCACCACCACCATCTCAGAGCAGTCCTGGACCTAGGAAGAAGACATCTTGAAAGAAGAACACTATGTCTGACTGCTGGAAGAAGACACAATGATACCTGATTCTTGTGGCACTCACTGAAAGGAACTGTAGGTTAGGCAGTTGGCCTCCTGTTACTCGCTACAGGAGCACAAAAGGCATATGACTTGTGACTCCAGGAAGGCCTAGTGGATCACTGTGGGCTGGACCCTGCATGTGGCCTGGCTGGTGAGAGATATAGTACATAGGCGCCTACACTAATAATATGAGGCCTGCAGGAGGATTTCTCCCAACAGTAGTAGAAAAGTTGTACTTACTCATATTTTCACCTCTGGAGGAGCTGAACAAAATCCTGATGCTTCCCCAGTAAGGTTGCATTCCTGTGCAAGAAAATGAGGTTGTGGCAACCTTAAGCTTTTTGTCGAACTGAAAAAGGTTTCAGTGGAACATCGTTTTGGGAGTATCTGGTCTCAAGGAACTTTGCTTAGCTAAAGCTTCCAGCCTTACCCCGCTGGTGAATTTTGAGAACAAAGAAAGATGAAATCATAGACTAGAGTGAGGGCCAAATCCATCCCAGTGGTGTCGTGACCTCAGTACCTATGGAATCCACTTTTGCCCGGCTCGCACCTTTTGGCGCCCAAATCAATGGTTACAGTGGGAGCTCATTGATGATGTATGTGGGTTCAAGACACCTTCACTGGCTTCATCTTATTACCTTGACTACTAAACGAATGAAAGCTATAGAACAAAAATTAAGGGCCTTATGTAAAGTTTTGTGGAGAGGGTACTGTGCCACAAATGTGATGGAGTACCCCGTTCATCAAACTCCCAGTTATCCTGCTCTAGTTAGAGTTGGTGAACCATCATATGTCTGCTGGTGGAGCCTCTGCTGACTCTTCTGGTGGAAAGCTTAGACAGACAGTCTGAGTGTCATTAGGCTGCTGGATAAAATACACCAAACTATCAGCCTTATTTTGGGAGGACATTCCATTGTGCTTTATGTTTGGGGCTGCCAGGGAAAGCATTTCCTGACTGGGAAAACAAATAAATAATCTGTGCATACTGGGATCTATTCTGGCATGTCAGCATATCAGGGACACATTTTCTGTTTTTCAAAAACCAAACTCTGGATTCTGGAGTTTGTTTCTGAAAAACAAAACATCTTTATAGCATGGGAACACTGAACAGTTGACCACACAGCTAAGCTTTGATGCTTAGCTTAGCTGTGCTTTAGTATGGCTAATCTGAAAGCACAGAAATCTTCAAGAGTGATCTCTAAATATGGATGAGAAGCCTTCGGCGAATGCCGACGGCTGGCTGATTGCCCGTAACCACACCCCCTTCCTTCCTCATGCCCGATGCAGGCCCGGAACGGACATCAGACGCGGACCTCAGAGGCTTGAATGCAGGATGCCGATTGTTGAGGGCTCAGGGAGGGAGGATGTCCTTTCGAATCTCAGCGTGGGTGCATGGATGTCGCGGCCTTTCCATTTCTGAATCACCGAGGCTGGGAGGAAGCGCAGTACAGTCCTTGGCTATGTACTGGAAAAGAGGAAGCATATAGATTTGGGATTCTTCTGGATTTAGATTTTGCAGTGCTAAAAAGCTCCTGAAAACCCGCGAAAATTGTCGGGAGCGCGCAGATTATTTGGACACAATGTTGTGCTGAGAAGCTGCATCGAGAGGTAGGGGGTCTCCCATGTGCGCTGACATTCATAGACATATTTCTCGTACCCTCTGTCTGTTTGCTGTCCTGAGCAGGCTATAGGCCTCCAAATTGTTCTTGGGGTCTCTTTTTTGCTGCTTTGTCCTGTGCCACCGGATGGGCTCTGGGCGCTGTAGTTCTTTAGGCTTCTGCCCCCTGCCTTGCTGCGCCTGTATCTACGGCCATATTTTCCAGCGGTGTATTATCTTTGGCTAGCTCCTGGGCTGGCTCACAGGCCCACAGGCTAACAAATCTACAGGCGTTCAGGCTGTTCTTGGTGTCTCTCTGGCTGCTTGCTTTTGTACTGCCACCTGGACTTCTGGGAACTGTAATTCATCAGGCTGTTGCCTCTGCCTTTGGATTTTCTCGGTTCCTTGCTGACTTAATCCATCAGGTTTCTCACCAAGAGGGGGTAGGTGCACGTATCATCCTGATCCATCAGTGCATGGGAGTCCACCTACGCCTCTTGGTTGAGGGCCACTGGAGGTCCTTTGGCAGCTACTCTTTGACTGTTCAGGAGAAGTATTTTATGTCACAACTACACTATGCGAAATCTTACTAAAGGAGCTAAACGCAGAACAACAGTCCACATGGATTCCCCAAGCCTAGGACAGAGGGTGAGAAAAAGGGTCGGTCAAGCTGCTGCCCATGCAAACTGTGCAGCAGCCCTCAGGAAGGACCTCAACGTAAACACTGAAACTGCTGAAATGGCAAGTTTAGTGGCCGCTAAGCAAGTTTATAAAGGTTTGTCTTCCACTGTCTTTTTCATGGTTTTGTCTGTCCAGTAGCATAGGTAAAGGTGGTGTCCTTTATCTTCTTTAAAACCCCCTTTTTTGGGGGGGGATGGGGGAAGCGGGATAGATTACCTGACTGCTAGGGTTTTCAAAGTTAGCATCTTTTCGTTGTGTTTTGTTTCTAGGAAGAGGGGGAGGGGGATGTGAGGCCGGGGGCATTGGGCACCAAGTCATAGTGCCAATTAAGGCGGAGGAGGTAAGCATGCCAGAGGTGAGCAGTGACGGCGTTCAGCTCTTTCTGGCTGCTAGGGGTGGGGGGGTCACAAGGGTGGGAAAGGGAGCATAGGGGAAAAACGAAGTCCATTTTTTCAAATCCAAACACATATACACCCATTTTATGTCAACAGATTTATATTCAGTCAGTTCGCAAATGGGGCCATTCTTCATTATTGTTTCCATAGTGTGGCAGTATACTGTATTTTAATGCTGTTAAGGTGGCCGAATATCATCTCTATTATCAATGGCTAGAAAGGAGATTTTGAAAGTGGTTTCCTTCAACGTTGATGGCCTTAATAACAAGAAGAAAATGAGGGCAATTGAGGCATGGATTAAGACAGAAAACCCAACAGTTATTTTATTACAAGAAACTCATATACAGGCAGCAAAAGTACCTGACTTCTCTATGTTTAGGTCCTGGGCAGCCTATAGAGGGTTTTCTTCATCTTCAGCATCCCATCGGGGCATGGCGATATTTCTAAATAAAAGACTTCAGGCGGAAGTGGTCAATTCTGTAAAAGACCCGAATGGACGATGGTGCTGGGTCACTTGCAAAGTAGGGCATAGGCTAATAACGTTTGCCAGCATATATGCCCCAGTCGAGGATAATCCAATGCCGTATGAGGAATTTTTCCAATCACTAATTCTAGTACCCAGTGAATTGATCCTAGAGGGGGATTTTAATCTTTTAATGAATACTAAAATCGATTCCTCTGCTCTATCCAAAAAACAGCTGGAACCTAAAACCTTAAAAATTATACAAAATTATGGGGCGACTCTAGACATATTAGATCCCTGGAGCGTGGCATTTCCAACTAAGATCACCTATACTTGTCTGTCAGGCAGATTTCATACCTCATCATGCATCGACTTCTTATATCCAGGAGATTGAGTTTCAGCCAGCAGAGATTTCTTCAGAATGGATTTTCAGACCATGCGATGCTGGTTCTCGAGTTACAGTTAGGGGATTATATTAGGACCCCTAAAAGATGGATGCTAAATAGACAATATCTACTAGAAGAGAATTAGGTGCTTTTTATTAAAACCGATATTAGAGAATTCCTTGTATGAAACCATGAATCTGCACCTTTAAACATGATTTGGGATTCAATTAAGGCCTTTATTCGGGGGTTGGCCATTGGAAAAAGACACCGAAATTCTTAAGAAAGCCAAGGAAGAAAAGCGACTTTTAGAACAGACAGTGCAAAGGTGTCTTGATGCTTTTCTTAGTAGCCCTACAGTCTTTAACTAGCTGCAGCTTAATCACGCTAATCGTGACCTTAGTAAAAGATACTATCTTAAAGGCGAATCCTTCTACCAGAATCATAGACAAAAAATCTATGAAGAAAGTAATTTTACTGGTAGGTTTCTTGCCTGGCAGGCAAGGGAGTAGGCTGCCACTAATCAAATAAATGCATTAAAATGCCCTTCAACTGCCTTCCGCACTGATGACCCGGTAAAAATAGGCGATATAATGTTACAACATTCTAGGTCTATATATGGCCAACAACAGATTGTCGATATTACATCTCTGAGAGGTTTCCTTCAGACAAATGAATCACCGGCACTCTCGGATGTTGAAAAAATCGCCATGGCAAGGCCTTTTACAAAAGACGAGCTCATAAAAAATCTTCCGAGCGGAAAAGCCTGCGGCCCGGATGGCCTCCCGGCAGAATTTTTTAAAGTTTTTTGTAGTGCCATCTTGGATTTTTTTTTATTGCTAGCTAATTCAATTTTAGAAGGTGGGGCGATACCAGAGTCATTCAGATATGGGACTATAGTCAGTTTTTTTAAAAAGGGAAAAGACAGCGAGGACCCGAATTCTTACCGCCACATCACATTGCTGAACTCTGACTATAAAATAATCGTCAAACTTTTAGCTAATCGTTTTAATCAAAACGCTTCGCATTTGATTCACCCTGACCAAAATGGTTTTATAGCGGGTAGGCAGTTGGACACAAATACGCACTATTTAACAGAAGCATTAGACTATTTTGAGACTCTGAGGATACCGGCACTGGTCCTCCTTTTAGATGCCGAAAAAGCATTTTACCTAGTCGTCTGGGAGACCCTATTTTTTATTTTGCAGAATTTCGGCATACCTCCTAAAATTAAGGGGTTGGTCAGAATTTATACCTTAACGCTGAAGCCAATGTAATTATTAACACCTCGGAGGACGGCCAGGTCAAGGTTAAACGGGAGACTAGGCAAGGTTGCCCTCTGTCGCAAGTATTATTCGCTTTTTTTAACGAGCCATTAGCGATTGCAATCAGGAATAGTATTGATATTTGCCCCCCACTTCCAACTATGGCGAAATTGAAATTATACGCTGATGATATCATGCTTATTATAAAGCCCCTGAAGGAGGTCCAATAAAAACTTTTAAGATCTTTGAGGAATTTGAAGTATTAGATGGATATAAAATTAATAAAAGAAAAACAGAAATTGTACAGTGTGGCGGAGCATCTTTGCTTTTACACCCCGATATTCTTTCCTGCTTAAATACTAAACCTAAGAGGTATCTGGGTGTTTATTTTTCTGAACAAGTAGCTGATTTATATGACCTTAACTTTGCCCCACTTCTACGGAAAGTTCAGGATTTATTTCTTCGATGGAGCCCTCTTCCATTAACCATCTTGAGTAGGGTTGCACTGATTAAAATGTCTGTCCTTCCACTATTCAACTTTCTCTTTTCGGCAATTCTTTGTATTTTAATAAGCTCCTTTTTAACCAAAATAGAGAGGTATCTGGGTGTTTATTTTTCTGAACAAGTAGCTGATTTATATGACCTTAACTTTGCCCCACTTCTACGGAAAGTTCAGGATTTATTTCTTCGATGGAGCCCTCTTCCATTAACCATCTTGAGTAGGGTTGCACTGATTAAAATGTCTGTCCTTCCACTATTCAACTTTCTCTTTTCGGCAATTCTTTGTATTTTAATAAGCTCCTTTTTAACCAAAATAGAGTCTATGTTTACAATTTTGCTTTGGGCAAAAAAGGCCCGCGAATTGCGCTTAGCACTTTATATGAAGAACAAGAACAGAGAGGATTAGCTCTCTCGAATCTTAGGGATTATTACTTTGCATATTTTGCACAATATATAAATCAGATATAGGCCACAACATCAATCGAATCTTTTTATTAACTATTTTATGAATTTAATTTGTAAGGAAAATCAGATCCACTCCCCATTAACAATTTTTAAATCATCCAAATTGGTACGATATAAGTGTTTCCAGTGGTTTTTCCAAAAGCGGCAGGCTCTCTATAGAAGATATTCCATCCCCGTAATCAATTCCTCAAACCCACTATTCGTCCCTATCTCATAATCTGGGATCAGAGAATCTTCAGTAGTAACACAAAAATGGGCCAATGCTGGATTCCTGAAAATCTCAGACTTTTTGAGGAATGATAGATGGCTGAGCATAGCTGAAATGTCTCTTTTAATCATTAATGACTTCCTTCTTCTAGGGTCATACAATATCTTTAGTAAATTCCTCAGTAATCTAGATCTGGCTCAGATATGTGAGCGGAAATAAGTAGTAGATGAATTATTAGGTGACACTGCATTTAAGAAACCTGGGGAAAGGAATAAGTGTTTAGCCTCAACCAATATCCACATTTTTGTAAAGCGTGAACACTCACCCGTAAGGGTCTCTAGGCGCTGGGGCCCGTTGGGAAGACTAAGCAAGCTATTGCCCAGAGTAACATGCTGGGCTAATCTGCCGCCGGCGCCGGGGATCGAACCGTGATCCCCAGATTCCGGAGTCAGTCGCCCTGGCCGCGGCGCCACACCTCTTCCCCCAAGGGTACTGATCTCGAGCAGAAGGCTATTATGAGATGGGCTAAACACGAGGGGTTGGATATTTCAGCAAGTATGTGGTCAGCAGTTAACAATCTTAATTTTAGTACATTAAGGGGAGCCAATTGACGAAGGATGTTGTTTTTTAGTAAATGGCAACTTTATAGAACTCCCCTTTTCTTATCTAAAATTTACACCAACCAATCAGCGCAATGCTTCCGCTGCTCGAACCATCCTTCAGCCAATTGGGCACACATTATATTACAATGCCCTTTAATTCAGAGGTTTTAGAAGGATATTTTCTGGAACGTGAATGCAGTATTTAAACAGGATTGAGCACTTGGCTAATAATACTTGGCTTTGACTCAGACCTTCTTCTTCCAGACAAGCTTGTTAAATTATTATACATTGCAATGGCTGTAGCTAGATCACTTTTGTTTCAGAGATGGCGATCAGATCTTATACCATCTGTCCATGAATGGGTCCGGAAAATGAAACTAGTTAAAAAAAGCGAACAAGCCTATGCTTTACGAATTGGGGGACTTAAGAAGTTTGAGAGAATTTGGGCAGCTTATTTTGATTAAGATCTTTAAATTCAATGTAAAATCTTTTTAGGAGGTACCTCCATTATCACTGATATTTTGGTCTGGTAACCTTGGGATTTTGATTTATTATGTAAACATCTGACAGGTTTTCTCTGAATCAGTTACATCATTGAATTTTGGAGGATTTATTATGCTCTACATACTCGCTGAGTTTTTTTATATGTTAAGATATCCAAGGTTTAATCCATTATTCAGTTTTCAGTTTTTATTTATAATTGAAAGTGGATACTGTGTTCTTTGTCCTTCATATAATAAATTAAATGTCTATGCTGCTTATCTTTCTGGATTTTATTCCCTCTTGGTAAATTTGTGCTATTTATTAACTCTGTGTTATTATCATTACATTTAATGAATTACTATGGACGTATTTATGGATACTAAAATGTTTGTTATATGGATTTCAATAAAAAAAAGAAAAAAAAAGAGTGATCTCTAAATATGGTTGGCTGTTGCCCAACATGGCATCAGAGTACATCTCTCTGTAGCCCTGGTGGAATGAAATACAGCTCGGCACGCTTTGAAAAATGCCTAAGTCCTGATGTAAACCTTTTGATCTCTGTGACCTGTTTGGCCAACTCAATGTCTGCTCTATTTTGGTCAATGTAAAAGAAAGAGGCACAATCTGAAGCCCTGCTGATCTCCCTCTGGAAGGTCAACAGAGCTGGATGACATAGCAATGCCCTTTAAAGACCAATTGCTCTTTGGCAGTCTCAACTAGGTGTTAGGCTTACCTCTGAGGTCCTCAAGCTAGGCATATATATTACCAACATGAAGGCTATGACTTGTTAGTCACATTACCCAGTGCCTTCTTAAAGCTGGTAGATATGGACTGAGTCAATGCCCGGTCAGGCTGGCTGGATTGTTTAATTTGTATAAAACGAAGGCTAGAGGTACATTTTTCAAAGAGGTGTAAATAAAAAGTGAGCTCTACATTAGTGAAAAAGCAGGTCCTTTTATAGGACTTGAATCCAAGGATTTCCTACATTCACCACACCAGAACATAGTTCCCAGGATGTGCACCAATAAGGAAAAAGCAAGAAGAAACATTTTACTTCAGAATACATTCAAAGATTTTCTCAAAATACATTAAAATCAGATTCGGTAGTTCTCAGAGTCGTTTATTATTACAGTGAAAAAATCAACAAGAATAGGGATCCCTTTGTGTAGTACAACGTCACTTCAAGGTGGAAGAAAGCATAACATTGTCCTATGTTAGCATAAGCTTGATTTCTAGTACGTTAAACGCTACTTTCCAATAAAATGAATTCCACATCTGTGTACTCTCCATGTTCTGAATTCTTCTGTGTGAGTCTATACCAGGGCGGTATCATAAATGCGTGTGCTTGTTCAGGGCAGACCTTTGTGTCTGTTTTTATGTGACTACACTGTCTAAAGTGTATAGACTTAACTCAGAATTTCTCTGCGTAGTTCCTCCCATGAATGGTGGCAGGTGGTTGGTTGCACAGGGCAGGTTAGTGATCTATGGAAGAGGCAATGCACAAGCCGGGCATTGTCATGCCCTTCAAAGTGAAGAAACAACAAAACATTAGGCGTTAATGGCTAGAAGAGTTCCACAAACAAAAATGGCCATCAATAACTGATACATACTGGGGTTCAAGTATTGAAAGCTTTGTGTGCATAAAAAGGCCCAGTCAAGTAGTTGCTTCATTTTCCCTTATGTACTCCTGTTTCCTGCCCAGGGAACAAGAAGAAGTAAAGGCATTATCACGCTGAGGCTTGAATGCAGTAATCCTGGTAATGTGGCTCTAGGGCATACGGAAAAGAGAGGCCTTGATTGGGCTTATTCTCCTAAAACATCTTATACAAATTAGAGGATGTCCTTACCTACATATGCACCGCTCTTGTGTTTTCTTGGTGCTACGCCTATGTCACTGTTCCAATTTTCTGAATAATTACATTTTCATACTCCATAGCTCAAGACTAAGAAAATGTACAAATATCTCTGCCCCCTCAACATTCACAGCTGATTTTAATGTTTGCTTTAAAGTCCATATCAAACCCCAGCTCATTAAATTTGTTGCAGAGAAAGCAGCGCACTACCATAACTTTAAAATGTAATAAATCTCATTGCTAAAATATGTGCCTCAGTGAATTGGACTGAGAATGTGAGGATGAATATTTAACCCAGGATACTAACATTCACTGGATCCACCCATGTTAGAGAGAGAAATCTTCCAGACTGGGAGAGAGCAAATTCATCAAAATCTGCAAGTAGAGAGAGATTTCCTCCAGACTGAGAGAGAGAGTAGACTTTTCAAATAAAAATACATCCTTTACACGCTGAGAGGGAATGTGCAAAGTTAGTCCTGCACTGTGCCTATCACAGCAGTGCAAGAGCTGAGCACCAGCTCCAGTGTGCTCCCAGCACACCCAGATATGATCGGCCACTGCAGCCTCCGCGTGGTTAGCATCTACAGCCCCAGCCACTCCTTCTACCAGATAATCAATATCACATTGTGTTGTGCTCTGATTGGACACAGATCTAGGCTTAGGCTCCAGTAAAGCATTATCCTGGATTGCAAACTTGAACACAAACCAGGGAATGCTAAAGTTACTCCCCATGAAAGAACTAGAGCACTTTGTTAAGTTTTATGAAGCAAAGAGTACAGACAAAAACTACACACAGGGCAGAAAATCGTAAACAAAGACAACCCAAGCGAGTGGAGAACTGCAAAAGCCTTTAAGCTAATATTTAGAAAAATAAACACTTAAAATGTGATGCACATTACATTTTGCATTTGCTAATCCCTTTTGGTTAAGAATAAGTCATCTTGGTTTCTTCTTGTAAATCTTAAAATGTTTGAGAAGTTGTGTTCTGGTATGTTTATTGAAAAATTCTTAACATCAGCTCATTTGCAATGGGGTTTATTACAGCTGCTGGAAGTGTGTCCACTGAAATCTGGGGTATGATAAAGACATCGCTGGAAAATTAGGAAATCTATTAATGTGTTTTTTTCTCCTATGTTTGAAGCTGATTTCAGACTATTATTGGATCATTTTGTACTCTGGTTAATCTAGGACATTGGTAGATAGTAGTTTATAGTAATTATTCATGAAAGTTCCACGATATTAAAAGTTTGCAAAAGTACATTAAGTTGAAACAAAAATTGGACAGGTAACTTTTCTTCTCATGGAAGTATTTCTGCCTGTGGAGCAAAATTGTCCCCCTACAACTTTTCATGTATGGCGGGGGGTTCCTTCTCTATACTGCTATAAATCCCATGAGTACATTTGTGAGAGTTTCCTGGGTGGAAAACTGCCTACAAGATTTTAGTGACTACCTTGAAACCGGTTGAGGTTGTGGGTTTTCACATAATTTTTCTTTTTGAAAATCTTATTATTGAGATAAAAAAATAATAATAATATATATGACAAGTAGTCAATAAGTTGTTGTCATTGTCACTAAATATTTAGTTGGAGAAGTTTAACTTATGTGTTACTTTTTCCATTGCCAGTGTTTGCCATAGCCTATGGATTCAAACGAATGCAGGGTGTGTGGGCGGGTACTGCACTCTTTTCTTCCTGAATGAGGCAATAAGGTGTTTAGCCATTCCCCTCATATGCCATATGAGTAGTTGGGCACTAGCCGTCTAAGTTGATCAGCTTCCTTCCCAGATTCCAGGTTCAGTGTGTATCGGGCAATCTAGTTTTCCCCTGATGTGGATTGCTATTCCCTTTCAGAATGTCTGTACGATTATGCAGGACCACTATAAGTGTTGAAAGGTGTCGAGCTGTTGATCGCATTACCCACATTGGGCCATTGTGGAGGGGTATATTCAAATCAGTCTCACAGGGTTTATGTACCATTGGTACGTAACTTTGTGTGCAGATTCTCTTGGGGTGCTTCCAAGTGTTTTGGGGATGTCTCACCATAGTTGTTCCAAGATTGTACTCTGTAATTCTCTGGATTTGGATGGAAGGACGCATTTGTGTAAGGAAGACCTTTGGGTCTAGTGCGAGAATGAAGTGAGGATTGGCTGCTAGGAGTGTATTTGGGAAGAGATATGGAGTAAGCCCTTTTTAAACTGTGATGTCGGTCCACTATCTGAGAACTGTTTTAGTTGGTGTAGTAATGGAAGCCCTTTTTGGCCTAGGGTGTCAAGGGAGCCATTCAAGATCCAATAAGGGTCTACATGCTACTGCACAATCCATATGGAACTAATGTTTTTCTCTCTCTTACCACCTATTCTAGTATGTACTGTAAATGTTCCATACAATAGTATTCCATAGGGTTTGTGCATTCCAGACCAACTTTATCTCTAGGGAGCATCAGTAGTTTATAGGAAATGCAGGGTTTCTTACTGCCTCAGAAAAAGGATGACATTATTTTTCAAGGCCAGACCATAACCCAAAATCCTCCTTTCTCAGTAATGTGCTTAAATGCACACCAGTGATAAATCTTCCATACTTGCAGATATTCGCTGTTTTCAGTGCAATGTCTGATCCTATAATTCAACAAATCCAGATTCTGCGACTCAGGATTGGGAATTTAATATCACAAATTTCTTCCTTGGTGCAAACATTTGCTCATAATTATAACATGTCATATACGCCAGATTCAAGCCTTGACATATATATATTGTACGCAATCCAGTTGTCAGCACAGATAGTCGCAGAAAAAATATATAATCTGAGGTGCTGTACAGGTTTTGTCACAGATGCACCGATCAAGACCAAAAGTAAAATCGAATTAATAAAGGAGAGGAAGGCGTAGGTTGTCACCAAGTGAACGTGACTGCTCCAAATATATCCTTGCAAAATTAAAATTCGGGTTCCACTCTTGCTTCACCTCTCTATCTCTCCCCATCTTAGTGGTTATAGGTTTTTAGGTCGAGCCTAGCGGCAGCGCACACACGCTGCTCCCTCTGTGAGGCATGTTGTGGTAGAGCAGGCACTGGAAACCCCGCCCATTCTCTGCCCATATTTTGAACTGGCTTGTATCATTGTCCTTTGTAAACGCTGGCTTCCTATTCATTATGAGGCTTGTCAGTCCTTCCTTGGTACCGCCTTGTCTCCATTTGTTGCCGCCCATAAAGACTGGACCTTTTACTTGGCTCGTTACATGGTCTCCTTTATCTAGTGCATGAGCACTATTTTTAGGTGGAGCATCAGCGATGACCTGTTGTATCTCTTTGTGTGGCTTTGGAAAACAGACCCATTGCTATTGGCTGTTAGCTGCAGCATTTAGAAATGCTGGCTTCTTATTTGTACATTTCTGTTGAAGTCCCTCCATCATGTGTTTAGCTCTCTTTCCGGTGATTTCACTCAGAGAGCATTTTTGTTGGCCATCACACAGTACAGCGTGTGATGGCCTGTCTTCTCTCTTCCCATCTGGTGTACATCGAGCGGTACTGCGCCGTTTCTTGTTTATTTAATTAATGTGCTCAGGCGCCGTGTTGCCTACCACGGCGCCCAGTTTTATGGTTTTTTTAATGTTTCTGCCGCGTCGTTTCTTGTTTAATTAATGTTCTCGGGTGCCGCGCTGCCTACCACGGCGCCCGGTTTTATGTTTCTTTTTTTTTTTTTAAGTTTGAGTTTATTGAAAACCTTATGAAAAAGAACAACACTATAGTAATATGTTTCTTTGTAATGTTTCTCCCGTGCCATTTCTTGTTTACTTAATGTGCTCGGGCACCGCGCTGCCTACCACAGCCCCCTGTTTTATGTTTTTTTAAATGTTTCCCCCGCGCCGTTTCTTGTTTAATTAATGTGCTTGGGCGCCGCGCTGCCTACCACGGTGCCTAGTTTGATGTTTTTTTTAAATGTTTCCGTAACCTCGGACTCTTCCCACACCCTTAGATCTCCCCGTAAACCACATGACACACTCTGCTTTTCTGCAAGCCCCCTCTCCGGACGGCGAGCTGCAGATGAGCAGGCGAGAGACATCATATGAACGAGGCCCTTTATCTGGAGAAAGCAATGGTGTTTGGCGTTCACGCACCTTGACGTAATCCCAGTTGTTTGTTTCGGTTAGGTGCAAACTGAGCAATAAATTTGAATATTTTTATTCTCGCCTGCTTCTTATTGCTGCCTAAACAGAAAGCAAACAAGAGGTACTGTTTCCCGAGTGGAATCCTGCGCAAACGTCTCTCTCCTCACATCTCATTACCGCATGAGGTCATCACGAAAGCTAATGCTTCAATTAAAATATAGCCCTCCCTCACAGAAGATAAATCTGAAACCTTGTCCTCCTTCGTGTACGTCTGTGCCCCGCCTCCCAGCTCCTCCTGCTGCTTGTGCTACAGATCTCTTGGTAGTCTCTTTCCCAACATGGCTGCTAAACTCTGCACGGTACAGCCTGTCTCTCTCCAATCCATGCATCCCACCCCTTACACAGGCTCCGGTTTCCGAACATGCTCTCCATTGTTTTACTTTTTTTCTTTACCCCACATATAGCTGCATTTTATTTTCGGAAGGCACAGAGATCCGATGCCGACACTCAGTAGAGTTTGTGCCTTGAGGTAAATGAAGCTGTGTAGCTGCTGCACATGCACCTCTGTTGCTTGTTCGCGTGTACTTCATTGCTTGTTTATAATGCTTTTGAAAGCGTGTGTACGATTTGGCAAGTGTGTTCACTTCACTGTCGGCATGTCTGGATCTCTTTTGCACATTTTGATGCTCTGTGCCTTCGGGCGACCTCACTATGCCACTAAAGCTGGTGGAAGAGAGTCGAGAGGAGGAGGCACCGCCGCCAATGCCTCTTGAGCGTCTGTAGTGTCCGAGCATGAACGCGTTCTAGTGTTCCAACATGTGTGTATTACACTATACACCCACCCACCACAGACATCACTGGGTCAGGTGACGCTGTTAATAAAAAGGCCGAGCGCACGTGCTCGTGGCCATTACCCACTACCCTATCCATGTGTGCTGTGTCAGTCATTTCACCAGCATGAGGGCCTAGGGCCCAACATTACAATGGCGATGAGGCGGGTACTCTACCCCGCGTGTGCAGCCCCGATCTGCGCAACAAAAAAAACAAAGAGGGAGAGAGGACTGCCCCCAGTGAGGACACCCCCCTCTGCATTAAGGCGCAACGCGCCGAGAAGCCTGCGGGGCGAGGCAGAGTCCGCAGCGTGTCCTGTGGCGACCGGGAGCCCACCCCACACCAACAGAGCCAGCAGCGCCGGAGAGAGAACGGCGATTATCGCAGCGGAGCCCACCCGCAATGGCAGCGATGTCATGCCGGCACCCGCGACCTGTGCCCGTCGAGAGTGGCCCAGGTGT